>NW_027187327.1:12590077-12593760 GCF_028583685.1 Petaurus breviceps papuanus
GGTCCCCTCCTGTCACCTCCCTTTTTTTTGTTGTCTGTTTTTTGTGCGGGGGTGTGGGGGGGGGGGGGGGGGGTGGTAAGCCGGGTTAATAGGGTGGATGGGGGGGGGGGGGGGTCGTTTCTACTCCCCATCTTGACTCCGCCCCTATTTTATATTTTTGATTGATCCAATAGAGGTGGCTACAGATTGTTCACACCTAGTTTATATATTTGATTGATTCGATCAGTCAGAGGCCTGCTGACTTGATAAAGGTGTTGAGAAAAGAGCATCCTATCAAGTATATTAGTTAGGATTAGAGAATGTGAAACATTCTCTTACACTAAGCTGCCTCCTCTTTTTAAGTGGTCCATTTAAGAAAATTAAGTATGAACATATCCATACATTTAAGATGAATTGTTTTTTACAACAGAATGTGTAATTTTCATACACATGATGTTTAATCATGGCTACTATTTAATAGTTCCTGCATTTCCATCTTCCAGTTTTATTTCCTAGTCTACCATTTGAGAAAAAAAAATTTTCTAAATTTATTTAAGAACTTCCAAGTCAAGATATGAACTTGGATAACAAATGTTATTCTCTCCTCAGATATTCCAAGATAAGAACTTAAAGCATTTTCATTTTTACTTTTATTCGTTATTGGTGGTATTAAGTCTCTGTAGCGCCCTCTCCTTTCTCCCCCTCTGACAGTCTTAACACCAGTAACTTTCAGGTTGAGTCCCCAGAGGTTAGTAACAACTCCTACTCCCCTCATGGTTCCAGGGGATAAACTGAGTTCTAATTCTATTGTTTACAACCTCCCAGAAAGTGTATTTCTCCCAATATCAGTTAGCTTTTCTATCAGTTAGGTTTTACAGAATATTTACTGAGAAGACAAAGCAAACGACAGAAATTACAAAAATATTTCCCCAGACAGAGAGGCACACTTCTACCCTAGTGGTAACAAGGATTGTTCTGATTGACTTTGGACCCAGGACTGATAGGTCTTAAACCGCCCTATGCACTACAAAAAGAGCATATAGTATTCTTGACACTACATTTACATCTTTTTCCAAAATTATCTTCTTACATAAGTCTGATCCTGACACTACCTTGCTCAAAAACTTTCAGTGGCTCCCTATTACCTGTAAAATAAAAGACAAACTCCTTAGCTTTGTATTTAAGGCCCTCCATAATCTGGCTCTAATTCCGTTTTTCCCCCCTTCATGGACACTGATGTTCAGCCAGACAAGACTGTTATCTTTTCCCTAGTTCATCTTGCACTTTTCCATAGCTACACATTGACTAAGGTCCTTCCTCTATACCTGGAATACACCCTTCTCTTATCTCTACCTGTTAAAACTATTTTCTTCCTTCCAAGCTCTTGAATCCTTCACTGCTTCCCACTCACTCCCAGCTGAAGTTGAGTTCCCCAAATTTAATCTAGAATCCTTGTTTATCCTCATCACATTGTACCAGATATCGGTTTATTCATGTGCATGCCTTGTCCCTCTCATTAGATTATAATCTCCTTGGAGGTTGTTTCTCATTTTGGTTTCACTAGTACCTAGCATGTTAATTTGAGTGTAGTAATATTTATTTTTTTTATTTTTGTTGAATCTTTTTTTTAAGTTTATAATTGAAATCCAAAATGTGCTTATGGGACAGTTATTCTGTTATAAAACAAAACATTTTAAAATCACTAGTAGAATTTTCATCTTCAAAACTGGGAGCTGTGTGGGAATTACAGTACAATTGATGAATTGACTAGTTTGTAAGCCACCCATTGCCTCAAAGTAACACTGAAGTATTATTTTGTGCTGTAGGTTAAACAGAGCAGCTTTGTCTTAGGAATTCTGAGAAGCTGCTTTAAACATATTATTCTGGTATAATAAATAATCATTGATTTATTCCCTTTTCTTCTAGTGCCATGGCACCACACCTGCCTCTCTGAGTACCCACTCACAACACATTTAAGATGAACTTTTAAGATTTCTTTTTTGACAAAATACATTCATTTCAGACAAGTATGACTTTTCAGTAGTGTTCCTGTCTTTCTGCTTTGTGCTGTTCACATTTTTCTATTTAAGCTCACCCTGATTGCCCTAATTCTCTCCTCTTTTCACGTCTTGTTCTCCTCATTCCTTATTCAGTTCTGGCTGAACTAAAATTATTAAATTCGGGGGGGAAAGTTGTCCATATTGAGCAAATTATCAAATATTTAGGGGAGTTTGGACTACCAAACTTTAAAAAAAGAGAGAGATTTTCATTGATATCTTTTGCATCACCTAGATTTCTCCCTGAATCCCTTTCCTTCCCCCCTTGCAGAGAGCTATTACTTATAAAAAAGAATATTTTTTTGAAAAGGCAAGAAGAGGGGTGGCCAGGTGGCTCAGTGAGTAAGAGCACCGGCTCCAGTGCTGGAATGACCTGGATCAAATCCGGGCTTAGATACTCAGCACCACACCCAGAAATAACTGGCTGTGTAACCTTGAGCAAGTTACTTAACCCCAATTGCTTTAAAAAAAAAAAAAAAAAGGCAAGAAGGAAAAAAATCAGCAAAACTGATCAACATATCCAAAGAGTTTCACATTATATGCAATGTTCCAAATCCCCTGGACCTCATTTTCTGCAAAGAAATGGAAAGAGGTGCCTTTGGGGGCAAGCTTATATTTTTTAATTTCACATTTAGTTTCAGTCATTTTGTAGTGGTTGTTCTTTCCATTTACATTGTTGTAAATGTTTTTTGCATTTGTTTTTACCTTGACTCTCTTTAATTTTGTATCAAGTCACATAAATCTTTCCATGCTTCTCTGTATTCATTTTTGTAGTTTTTTAAATCATAGTAATATTTCGTTATATTCATTAACCACAGTTCGTTTAGCCATTCCTCAATTTATGGGTGTCAGCTTTTTTTTTTCTAGTTCTTTACTACCACAAAAAGTTCTGCTATAAATCTTTTGTTATATATGGAACCTTTGTTTTTAGCAATGACCTCTTTGGGTATATGCCTAGTGCTGGTCCAAATGAATCTTTGTAGAAAGACCATACTTTAAATAATACTTTTCCCACAAAACTTCATCAACAGTAGAAATTTTGACTCTTAGTTTTGATATGCCCATGTATGCCTTATTATTTTCTCACTGTCCCCTAACAGAGATAAGACAATGCAGAAAGCATTTATATTCTCAAAATATGGGAGAAAAATTGAAAGTACTTTTCTTTGCACAGAATGAACACAAAGCTTACTTATAGTGAGGTCCAAAGCCATCTTGGGCCAATAAAATATGTTTCTTACTACTTCCATCATCCTCTCTAGAGAATTATATTTCCTCAAGACATATGTTCCTGTATCTTGACCTACATATCCAAAGTCAGCATGTAAGGCCAGAGCACAGTATGTCCTCGGCAGCACTCACTGCTTCCTGGCATCATACATGGCATCAGTGACCACCACAACCTCAGCCTTTGTCACTGTCTCAGTAGCAGAGTGGCTTCAAGAAACTGGCACTTGAATCCTTTCACAGCCAGTCATCAACACACAACTAAGGCAGAGAAAATGAGTTCAAGGGACAGCTAGGGGCGGCTAGTGAGTACAGCACCGGCCCTGGAGTCATGAGGACCTGAGTTCGGTTCCGGCCTCAGATACTTCACACACACACACACACACACACACACACACACACACACACACACACACACAC
>NW_027187327.1:12593770-12620665 GCF_028583685.1 Petaurus breviceps papuanus
CACACACACACACACACACACACACACACACACACACACACACACACCCCACCACCACCACCACCAAACTAGCCATGTGACCTTGGGCAAGTCACTTAACCCTAATTGCCCTACCCTCCCCCCTCCAAAAAGCAAAAAAAAAAAAAAAGTTCAGTAAAATGAGTTCAAAATCCCCATATTCAGCTGGGATGCCGTCTGGTAGAAGTCCCAAGCTCGTAAGCTATACTGTCATTTGCTTGGAACTAAGTTTCCTGAGTGTCACTGTCCAGTCTCTAAGGACACAGACTTTGCTCCTTCTGTAGATATCACTAGTTTCAAGATTTTGTGGACAGAACATCTGCACACACATTAGTCGCCCCTATCTAGTAGTGTTTGCTGAATTATAGTTGGCTAATGCTGCTGCCCGTCTCTGGCAAGCTGCTTCTAACTTGGCACCAGTAGATTATTGTCTGCTCACACTCACAACTTCACGCTTTTTGTGGTTTTTGGACTTCTGAGTGACACACACTTCAAAGCCAAGAATTACTGTTTGTGGATGGGTAAAGGAATCTTGCTGTTGTTCAGTCCTCTGTGTACAAATGTAACTAGTTTCTGGTGACCATTACTCTCTTGGTACAGGACTACTTCTAAGCGTTTCAGGCTGGCCTCTCTATGCAGTACAGAAGGGATCTGCAAAAGCCAGTACTGGTGCATGTGTTAAGACTTTGAGAAAGTCTTTGAAAGCTTATTCATGCCCTTCCACTCCCCTCCCCCAAACTGCTGGCCAGGATTCTCTCCCACAAAGCTCTCCAGAGCCTGAATTCTCTTCCCCTCCTAAACTCCCCAGGACTTAACTCTTTAAAGCACCCTGCCTTTTTTTTTGCTCAGCAGTCCATCATTAATTTATAACTCAATCAGAAGAAGGTGTTCACACCCTGGAAAATAATCAGATGGTGAAATTTTATAGCTTGGTGGCTTGTGATTCCTTGTCACTGCCCTTCTCCCGGCTCCACCCCAGCTCAGAAATCAACTCCCTTACACTAGCAATACCTGATTCTAGAGAATGCAGTTAATAGCAGTATTTTGAATTCCTTTTTTTTCCTTTACAGAACACAGTGGAAGAATGGCAGATGGTGTTCTATATTGCTGCTGGTATTAATGTATTTGGAGCACTTTTCTTCACAGCTTTCTCCAGGGGTGAAGTTCAGGACTGGGCTCTAAATAATTATCACAGGCATCTAAACTAAAAGACAATGGAGACTGGAGAAAACCATTCTCTTGATTCATTTTTATCATCATGTAACCTAAAAGTGCCTTTGATATTTGAATGCTTTAAAAATCCGCCAAAAAATGTATTTATATAATGTTAAGGCTTGAAATTATGAAATGTCACTAATTGATTTTTGTGAAATTTAATATTTTTAATCATTTATAGTGAGAAAAGCTCTGATAGAAGTTGTAATTTAGGTTCATATACACAGCTATAGGAAAATAATTATGCATAGTAGTTCAGGATTAACATACTGACTAAAAGTCAAAATACATAAAGTGGGAGTGCAATTTATTTTTAGAAAGCTACATTTAGGAGAATAAGCTAACAATGTGAACCCTATACCTTTCCATAAGCTGAATGGAGATTCTCAGGTATTGGTAAGGATTTGTTCTCATCTAAACTTCTCTCATGAACACATGTCACCTAGTTCAAGCCCAGCTTTGCTACTTACTAGTGTTTGTGACTTGAGGTGAGTCACATAACTTCTCTGAGCCTCAGTTTCCTCATCTGTAAAGATACCAGTACTTGCACTTCATACCTCACAGAGTTATTGTGAGGATAGCACATGTTCTCTAAGTCAGAGCTATTTTTAATCTACTCTCCCTCATACTCAGGTCTGAAAATTTATAGTTTCCATGGTGCTGCTAGCATCCATAGAATATGGCCTTGCAATTGGTCTGGTACAATTCAAATTGTATTAAGGGTCCACTGTGTGTAAAGCCCTGTGCTGGCTCCTGGAGTGATAATAAAGGAGGAGTTTACTCTTGGCCAGGTAGCTGTGGCAAGGGCAGTTTCATTTTCATTAACAGACCATTTTTACCTGGACATTTCTTCTCTGGTTCCTGGGGCAGGGATTCCACCCATTGCCACACAGACTAAAATTTGCCAATAAAAGCTCAGTGCCATTGCTAACGGAAGAGTTCTCACCACAGGCAATTAACTGACTGATGAAACCGCACTTTCAGAGCAGCCAAGGCTGGGGGAAATCTCACCATCTTTGTGTGTATCTGAGGTAACTTCCACCCACCCTGCTCAGCGTGTTGAACCCTGAGTTGTTGTATAGTCTGCAACACAGATTTAGACTTCTAGTCATTCCTAAATCATCCCACAAACCATGCTTGGGACCAGCTGTCCATGCCACTGCTTTCCTGGTTCCAAATATAGGTGCCTGCTTCTTGAGCTATTGCAAAGGCATAGAACCCATCCTCATTCCTCTGCCAGGCTTAACTTGAGCTTCTGTTTGCAGTTCAAAGTAAAAGTGGTTTTTAAAGGCCCAGATCATCTAGGGATAGTCCCTGCTGCTTCTGGTCCCTGGGATTAAATCTCTATGGGATTTACAAAGGGATTTTCACCAAATTTTCTGCCAGTAATTTCAAAGCATGCTTTAAAGAACCTTTATTTGATTTAGGTCTTAGCTAATATTTTGTAGCTGTTAGTCCTATCTACTTATCTTGTCCAGGATAACTTTTTTGTTACCTGTTGGGTGCAATTTTATGTAATTTATTTTTCAAACTGTGTTCAGTCTAACATTTATTGTAAATAGTTTTAATTTGTCATGTTGGTATTGCTTTTTTGTAAGTCATTAAAATGATGATTAAATGTGAATTTTCTGTTTTCTTACTGCTTTTGTAAGATTTTATAAGTTTCTCAGTTATCTGCAAGAACTAAAATGTTTTCATTTTCAAAATTAATACCATATACATTTTAAAAAGGGATGATATATAATAAGCACATTTTTTTCTTTAAAAAGTTATCTTGAGGGGCAACTAGGTGGCGCAGTGAATGGAGCACTGGCCCTGGAGTCAGGAGGACCTGAGTTCAAATGTGACCTCAGACACCTAACACTTACAAGCTGTGTGACCTTGGGCAAGTCACTTAACCCCAATTGCTTTGCCTTCTCTCAAAAAACAAAAAGTTATCTTGAAACAAGAACATGATTTTTTACTGTTCTATATCTTCCTTTAATACTAAAATAGATCTATGATTTCTCCCGTGTGGGTATTCCTTCCAAGGAAGCAGATCACAACCCATCTGCACCTCGCTATCATGTGGGATTCTTGTCCATTCACCTCAGCAAGCCCTTAATATGGGGCCCATAGACATGCTGGGGCCTTCTTCTAGTTCTCATGGCAGGGCAGATGCCAGTGAAGCACATAAACTATTCCCAGGGATTCCTCCCCCGTCTCAGTATGTGACTGGTCCATTGTTTTTCTGGTCACATCCCTGATGGCACCTTTTATGCCACTTCTATCAAGGTCTCCACTGTGGATGTGCTATAGTCTCCCATCAAAAGATGGACTTTTGTTTCAGGGAGAGTATTGAGGTCATTGAAAGCTCGTACACAAACCCTTGTCTATTTTTCAAATATATCTGTGTATCCCAGTCGAGGGCTTCTGAAACTTTTTCCACTCAATGCCTTCAGCACTTTTTTTTTAGGAGGGGAGGCAAGGCATTTGGGGTTAAGTGACTTGCCCAAGGTCACACAGCTTGTAAGTGTTAAGTGTCAGGTCACATTTGAACTCAGGTCCTCCTGACTCCAAGGCCAGTATTCTATTCACTGTACCACTTAGCTGTCCCTCAGTGCTTCTTAAACTGTGGGTCATGCATGACGTAGTCTATGTAAATATATTGTCATCTTTTTTAACCAATGAAACTCTATGCTTCAACTAATTTGAAAGTTTTTCAAGTTGCCTTTTCGATATTCTTTATAAAGTACTGTGAATTGAAGTCCAAAGTATTTGCTTTAGGGTATTGTATTGCTTAAGCCCAGCCATCCATTTACTGTCTCCTTATATCCACAAAATAGTGAAGGGTAATATATCCTTTTCCAACTTTCTAGTTGGGGTGACAGACTTTCACTAAAACCTCCATACAACTTTCATCTCCTGACATAACTAAAGCTTACATTTTTGAAATAGCTAGAGAGAGTCGATCTTGAGCCTAAACCACTGGACCAACCTGAGACCCAGAATAACAGGCCATCCCTATGGTTATTATTACTTAGGGATAACTTATTCTGGGTCTCAGGTCCAATGATTTAGGCTCAGGATTAAAACAAAATGAGAGTCATGGATTATATCATACTTAACAAAAGAAGTTCAACCTAAGTTTATGCGTAACCATAGAATGGAAAGGAAATTCAGCAAAGATACAGTGTTTGCTCAGTGCGATGCAAATCCCCTCACCTCTGCATTTGCCTGGTCCAAAGGATGTGTTGATTCATGTCAACAGGTTCAAGCCTTAGTCTCCTTGACCAATTAAATCTTGAGAACTGTTTCATTGTCTTTTGGGAGTAAAAAGGGGAGAGGAGATAAACTTGGTTTATGTAGCAAGAGCCTTCCAGTCTTCTTAGTAGTTGATAATGTTTCTATTATATCTGTTAATGGATAAGAACAGAAAGAAATCTCTACAATGCTGATAGCTTTTGCTTTTTGTATTGGTCTTTTAAGTACCAAAAATTTAAGGATTTTTGCAAACAACAACCAAAAAAAAAAAACCTAATTTAACATGGTACCAGATCTCATAACAAATGGTTTCTTTTCTTTTTTTGAGCTTGCAAACAATTTAATCTTCTATAGGCTATTTCCCATGATATCCTGTTTATATCATCACCTTCCTTGGAAAGCCCAATTCTTCATAATATCACAGATGGGATACTAGACCTCTAGTCAGGAAGATCTGGGTTCAAATCCTAACTCAGATGCTTACTAGCTGCATGACTCTGGGCAATCACTTAATCTCTCTTTGGATTTTTACCTCTAAGTTCTTATCAAGCTCTAAAACCTATAATGCTGTAACAACCAGCACTTTAAATACTTGGATGTCCACTATTTTGTTGTTGTTGTTCTCCTAATTCTTTTATGAGAACTTCTAGTAAATTATGAGCGCACAGAGAGATTAAGTGATTTGCCCAGGGTCACATATCTCAGGGATAGAATTTAAACCCTTATTTTATGACTACACGATCAGGCTAGATAACCCCAGTTCCAATCTGATGAAAGCAAAAGTGTGCCACCCTGAATTCTGGAAAGCAAATTGGAATGATGCTTTAATTTTTTTTGTGATTAAAGTGTCCAAATCCTTTCATCTAAAGATCCCGCTGCTAGACATATATCCCAACAAGGGTATATAAAAAAAAATAAAGGTCCCATGTATCCATATTTGTTGTACTTTTGTGGTAGCAAAGAATAAGAAACAAAGTAGCTGTCCTTTAATTGTAGAATTGCCAAATAGGCAGCAGAAGGGGGGTACAACAATGGGCCTGGGGTTAGGAAGACTCATCTTCCTGAATTCAAATCCAATTTCACACTTAATAGCTGTATGACCCTAGGCAAATCACTTTACTCTGTTTGCCTCAGTTTCCTAACTTGCAAAATGAGCTGGAGAAGGAAATGGCAAATCATTCCAGTATCTGCCAAGAAAACCCCAGATGGGGTCAAGAAGAGCCACACAACACTGAACAACAGGAATATTGTACTGGAAGAAACAATGAATAAGAAGAATTCAGATAGTGGCTAGGTGGCACAGTGAATAGTAGTAGTCAGGAGGTCCTGGGTTCGGATCTGGCCTCAGACACAACACAAAAACTAGCCATGTGACCTTGGGCAAGTCACTTAACCCCAATTGCCCTCCAAAAAGTTAAATAAATAAATTTTTTAAAAAAGAAGAATTCAGAGAGCATGGAAAGATTTATATGAACTGATGAGGAGTAAAAATAGAACCAGAAAAATAATATATAAAATGTCATCAATGGGAATAAAAAACAGTAAAACTGCTTTGTAATTATAAAGTCACAAATCTTGCCCCAGGGAAGAGATAAGAAAAATCACTCCAGCTTTTCTTTGCAGAAGTAGGGGCCTTGGGTAAAACTCTGCAGACAGACTCAGTTGAAATGTTGACTAGTATTGCTGAACTGCTTGTTTTTCCTCTATTTCATTTTGTTTCTCTTTTAAGAATCGGAAACTTCAAGATATTTGAGGTTGAATTTTCATTTATTCATTCAACAACTATGTGCCAAAGACAAAAGTAAAATAGTCCTTGTGGGCCCTCAAGGACTTTACATTTAATTGAAAGTAGAAGAAAGTATATACAGATAAGTAAACACAAATTTATATGCCAAATTAGTATATAAATACTAGTGCTGATGAGGCAGGCACAGTTTAGTGCTCCATGGAAGAGCCCTTTAAAATATCATTAAGCCCTTTGTGGGAACATGAGGTTTGTATATAGCATTTGGAGAGTGGGAGGGCACTACAAACTTGGAGGACAGAATAGGCCAATAGGAAGAGGCCCTTGAGCTGAGCCTTGAAGTTCTAAGAGGTGGAGATGAGGAATGGGAGTGATCCAGGACAGCCTGTGTCTGCAAAGGCAACAGATGTGGAAGCTGGAATATTGTGAATGGAATCAGTTTGACTGAAGCATAATGGAAGGAGGTAGTAATAGATGATAAGCCTGGACAGGCTGCATGGAATCAGATTGTCAAGGCCTTTAAATACCAAATAGAATATGGTATTTGTATTTACTTATATACGGATGTGTTGCGTTACCCAATGGAATGTAAGCAAGAGGCAATATGGTGCCTCTGCGGGTTCACGGGCAGGGGCGTGACTTGGCTAACCTATGCTTTAAGAATATCACTTTGGCAGTCATGTGGATGGATTAAGAAGTAAGGGCCTGGAAGCAGAGAGACAAATTGGGAAACTATTGCAATGGTCTGGGCAAAAGAAGAAGGGCAGAAGCAAAGGACAATGAGACAGAAAAGGAAAGGGGGGAAACACCTAGATGCTTGAAGGATAGTAGTAGGCTCAACAGAAAGAGGGATTTGTTAAGGATTAGACTATACATTTTCCTCAATGACAGTAGCACACTTTTCATTGTTCAAAATAAAGTTTCTTGAAATAGTAATATGTTGATACAGAATAATTTGGGGAAAACATCACTGAGCAAAATGGTCTGTTGGGTCCTCCTCGGCCAAGTCAGTGGGACCAGAAATGTGGGAAGAGTGTTGTGCCCTCACAGAAATGGTCAAATGGTAACATGGTAACAAATGGTAAAAGCTCATTTCAGTTAAAGGTAAAAACAGAATCCTAAATAAAGTGGGGTGGTCAATTTTGCTTTCCCTTGGAAACAAATGAATCCTCCTTAGCTGCTTTTGACTTTTAGAGAAAATTCAAGCAAACAGTCAATTATTACAGAACTAAGTAATAAAAGTGGTTCTTGCAGAGAAGGAATCATATGAAAATATCTTCTAGCGAAAAGCTTTACAAGGGAGAAAAGTGTTTTTAAACAGGCACACTGAATAGGAAAATGAAGCACAGCATCCGGGTCTTCAAGCCTTGCTCCGTGAAGAGCAATTAGAAAACTGGTAATTTTCCAGGCTGCTGTTTACTTTCATTTTATCTCTGTTGGGGGAGGAGACTAATGAGGAAAAGGAAGGTTAGATTTCCTGTAGCAGTCACCCAGTAATGCATCTGGTTGATCCAATCCTTATGCAACTGAGCAGAAACCACTGTAAAATCCTTGTGTGTGTCCCCTCACATCTCTCCTCAGACTGGTGGTGCAACAGCTAAGCAAAACTTATGTCCGCACAAGGGACTTAATGAGATGGAACAGTACACTGTACCCATGTCACCAGTATTAGAATTCACCCCTCATGGAGTGAAACAGACACATGGATGACATTTCTTACAAAACACCACAGATTGCAGCAGCTAGGTGGCGCAGTAAAAAAAAGCTTTACAGGGTGTTTGTCAACACACCAACCCTGGAGTCAGGAGGACCTCAGTTCAAATCCAGCCTCAGACACTTAACACTTACTAGCTGTGTGACCTTGGGCAAGTCACTTAACCCCAATTGCCCTGCCTTCCCCCCTTCAAAAAGCAAAAACAAAAACAAAAAACACCACAGATGCAGCAGCAGCAAAACTTCTATTATTATCCCCTCTTTTTTCGTTCTACTAACTTCCACTCCACAATGCAAAAACTTTAGCTTTGGTTACATACATCCAGAGAGGAAGAAAGTGTTGTTTTTTTTTCAGATGCAAGTTGTACGGTAATATTATCTGTCTACAATGATGATTTCACAGACTTGTCAGTACCATGTGTGTTTTCTACTGTTTTTCCAATAAGAACGGTAAGTTTGAACTGAGTTGTCCAAATTGTCCCCCTTTTGACTAACAATTTTGGAGACAGCTAACTGGGATGAGGGATATGGTCTAAAGATCAGGAGGATTAAACCTATGACCTTGGCATCCAACACTGAACTTCAATCAAGTTGATTGGCCCCAAACCATGTAATAATTAGTAAAAGAGTTCTTTAATATTATTTCTCTTTAGTATTTTTGCTCCTTAGGATGGAAAACAATTATGTTTATGGAACAAAAGCTCAAAATTAGAAAAACATGAAGTTTTATAAGTAATATATTGGGGGGTTTCTGTTTACAGCTTTATATGATTTATGTGTGAAGACTTGCATAACTCTAGGGTATAACAATTGAGAATCTTTGTGGGACTCATCTTTGTTCCTTAGATATGTCCATCCAGCTACATGTTATAATTTGGACTACTATCCATTTTTCCCTTGTGGATATTGATTATTAATTTCTTTAAATTCATTCATTACAATATCTTGGAGCTTGGGACAATCAGCACAATGTCATCTGTAAACAGGAATGCCTAGAATATGTCATCATGAAAGAATGAATGAACGAAGTGAATGAAGCATTTATTGTGCATTTTCTATGTACACTGTGCTAAGAACTAGGGAAATAGAATAGTAAGATAGCTCTTGAGAAACTCACTTTCTAATGGGGGAAATATCGCATATGGAAGGTTTAGCTGCAAATCAGATGGAAAGGTCTAATAGTCCCTAGAGTATATTCCCAAAGCAGATGGTAATGCCTTTTCCTTAATGTTATTTTCACTAATAAAATCATATTGGTCTCTGATATTGAAGCATTTGATACTGCAATGGAAACATTGCTATTCCAAAGACTCCTGGGTTTCAGGGTCCAGGGCGTCTTCACCGGGGTTTGAGGAGAGATAATTTTCAAGGTTGTGATGGTTTCATCTCTTTGGTGAAAATTGTCTCCTATCTCTTCCATAAAGTGCTCTGTTGCTTTAGCTAAGATGGCCTGCCTTCCCTGTGGCGGTGACAGTTGGCAGTTGGTGGGTTACCTCTCCAGACAGTGACTGAGAGGGCTAAGCTGGAAGCAGGATTGGGGGAGTGGGGTGTGGCTGCCACCCCCACTGCTCCTATACCTAATACCTGTTGGTGTCAATTGGACAAAGTTGTTGCTGGTTGTGGTGAGAAAGGTAGGTCTCTTCTCCACAAAGATTTCTCCTTTCAGTGAGGGCTGAGGGAGCAGAGCTAGAAGCCAGTTTGATGTCCTGGGGGGGCATAGCTAATTCCCCAGGCTCTTGAGTTTCAGGGTCCTGGACTGTCTCCATCAGGGTCAGTCAATCAGTAAATAAATATTTATTAAGTCCTGTACCATGCACTGTGCTGAGTACTGGGAATACAGAGAAAGACAAAACTGTCAAGGAGGTCACAGTCTAATAAGGAAGACAACAAGCAAACGAGCATACAACCGAGATATACACAGGATAATTTGGCAATGTTCTCAATAAGTCCAATGGGATTGTGTATTCTTGGCAATTCAGTCAGCTGTGTAAGTGTAAAAATGTGGTCTGCTATAGAATATCATCTGTGAAATACTTCCTGTTTCCTCTCAAAACCCCATCAAGGATGTATGTGTGCATTTTTCTCATTAAGCTTTTTGTAGAGAAGGGAAAGTAGGCATATGTGTAAGTAATTACATATATTTTCTTTGATTACCTTTTTTCAGTAATAATGACCATCATTTTTTAGAGGCATCTGATATCCTCTCTTACTTCAGATATCTTGATAATTGCCCCCTAAGTGTCCTCAAAACCGTACCTTCGGGCAGCAAGGTGGTGTGGTAGATAGAGCATTGACCCTGGAGTCAGGAGTACCTGGGTTCAAATCCAACCTCAGATACTTACTAACTGTGACTGCAAGTCACTTAACCCCAATTACCTGAAAGAAAAAAACCTGTTTTCAGTAAAATGGAGAAATAGCCTTCTCTGTAGATACTTGTTTTGCTCCAGATGCCTCTCCTTGTTTTCTTTAGTGTTATTTCTACTTTGCCAAAATGACCCTTAAAAAAGAGAAAGTCAGTGTGTGGAGGGATATAGAAAGATTGGTGCACTGATGCACTGTTGGCAGAGCCATGAATTTGTCGAATCATTCTAGAAAACAACTAGGAATTATGTTAAGAAAAGTGACTAAACTGTTCTTCCCCTTAGATCCAGAGATCCTGCTCTGGGAATATGTACCCCAAAGAGGTCAGAGTTAGGGGGTGTCAACCATCACAAGCAGGTCCCACAGGAGAACAGAAGAGCCAATCTGACTTATAGCAGCATACCTTGTACAAGTATCATAGCACTGGAAACAAAATGTGTATCTTTCTATTGGAAAATAGCTGAAGTGAATGTTTATCATTTGAGAAATGGCGGTGGTATATTAATGTATGACTGTTATTGTGCAGTAAGAAAAAAGAATGTGGGAGCACTAGGTGGTGCAGTGAATAGAGCACCAGCCCTGGAATCAGGAGGACCTGAGTTCAAATCCAGCCTCAGACACTTAACACAAAACTAGTCATGTGATCTTGGGCAAGTGTAATGGCAAGCACAGAAGTGGTTCACACCTTGTTTCAGCTATTGAATTAACACCTTGTTTCAGTCTGTTAAAAAACAGAATGTGTGAACTCCACAACTTGCAAACTCCTGGGGAAGAGCTAATGACCATCCATATAAGGAGAGCCCCAGGGCTAGAGACAGCAAGGAGCTGAAAAGAGGACTCTTGTGGTGGCAGATTCAAGGAAATACTTATGGTATCCCAGCATTCTGTTTGTCTGCTGTCTATGTTGATGTTTGTTTATGATACTTTGTACAGAAGCCCTGGGACCTTACTGGAAGCGCTGAAAGAGGATTTTCTGGTTATATGTTTACAGAAGTCCTGGAGGAGGGTTTTGGAGGTCCTGGGACTTTACTGATGATTTGTGTTGACCTCTTGGACCTTGTTTGTGGGTCTGTGTTGATTTCTATGTTGATGATTTGTGTTGAGTTCTCAGACCTTGTTAGTGAGTCTGAGTTGATTTCACAGGAAGATAGTGAATTGATGATGGTGCTGACAATGTGAATGAATATTATTGTAGCTCTGTTAAGCTTTGTCTTCCCAGAAACAGGAACTGTGAAGGACTTGAGGTGAACTGGACATTGTGAGTTTCAATATGGAATGAGAACTGGACAAAGAACTGGACAAGGAGCTGGACAAGGAACTGGGAGCTGCCTGCCTTTGAACCCAGGTGACAATTAGAGCTGGGACCATGGAAGCTGAGAGCCAGCCTTAAGTCAAGCTGAAAGAAGACTTTACTTGGATACTGTGTACTGACTGAGAAGATTATGATTTACTGTGACCTAGGGGTGGATGACCAGTGTATTTTCCACTACCCCTTAAAAGGTTACTGAGTAGTGACTGACAACTGAGTAGTGACTAATGACTGAGTAGTGACTGATGATTGAATAGTGACTGATGACTGAATAGTGACAGCTTTTTAACTTAGTGTGCCCCATGAGTGTAGAACTTTGACTATTGTATTTTGTGACCCTTAAGGAGGAAGCCTCCTTAAGGATGATTGAATTATTGAGTTACTAAATGATTGTACTTTGCTAAAAACTATTGTGATCATGGCCATTTTAGTGCTAAGTCATTGTGAATGCTGTATTTTGATTTTCTGTGAATGGTTTGCTCTGATTTGTTACTGAATAAATAGTGTTCACTATACTGTGTAATCAGAACCTTGAAAGCTGTTCCCAGCAGCAGTCCTCTGGAAAGCTGCTCGTTCTTGGCTTTACAGCAAGTCACTTAACCCGAATTGCCCTGCCTTCCCCCTCTAAAAAAGCAAAAAAAATTCTTACAAAAAAAAGAAAAAAGAATGTTCCATTTAAGGAATGCATGTGATGCTTTTATAGGCTATGCATATGCACATGAGTTTACTTAAAAGCAGCTCCCAGAGAGGAGTGAATAGATATCACTAAAATCTCCACCACTCCTCTCCAGGAGCCTTTGATTCCTGTCTGGAGGGGAGCAGGAGAATGGGTCTATGAAGCTGACCTCTGAGAGGGGATACCAGACCAGCATTATGTCTATCTATCCCCCTAAATAATCCTAAGGGAAATGAAATTTGTTTTTATACTGCTTTCCTCATTGCTATCTCCTAATAGGGAAGGAATGACCCAAATTACATCCAAAGGCTTTACTCCCTTCCCATCAAATGCCAATTACACAAAGACAATCACAAAGTAAATAACAAATAAACCCAATTGTTCAAACTGATAGCAGACCTAAAGCAGAACTGTTATACAGATTAGCACATACCAAACAATACATACAAAGAATAAACTCTTCCACTTGGAGTGAGATGCCAGCTCAACTGAGAGAGCGTCTCCCTTCCCTCACCAATCTTAGCCAAGGGCAATTTTTCCAGTCTCTAATCTGACCTACTGGAAATGTGAACATAGTCAAGGCAGCAGCCCTATATAGGAATATAACAGTTTCTTAGCAAAACTGTCCTCTCCCTAGCTCTCTCATCAGTTTCACCTCCTAGTTACAGAGCATCAAGTAATCGTTCCCTCAATCAATAAGTAGAGTCTTAGGCAAATGCGCAGGCTTGAACCCCATGTTACATAAAGAATCCAGAGAAACATGGGAATATGTGTATGAACTGATACAGAATCAATAAGTAGAATCAGAAGAACAATATACACAGAGGCTACAATATCATATAAGAAAAGATCACTAAAGAGAAGCTAACCTGAGTTAATGAAAGACTAATAATGGTCCTGGAGAACACATAAGGAAACAAACCTCTCTACCTGGCAGAAAGACAAGGGATTCCAAGAATAGAGTGTTTCATTCATTGTCAGATGCAGTCATTGCATTTATTGGTTTTGCTTTAACTATCTTTTTTATAAGGGCAAGTTCTGTGGGTAGGGGGAAGGAAAAGGAATAGGTATATCTAGAAACTACTATAATGTATAAACAAAAGGTAACAATAAAACAGATTTTTTTTAAGATTTCACAGACTTGAGTCACTGTAATAATATCAAGGGAAACAGTGGGGAACAAAGGTAGGCTAATGAAATATAATGTGAGATTTGCATATTAGAATAGAGTGAAGTAGAGTGGTATTTTCAGTTAACTCCAGAGAAACTTTCAAAAGAATCATATTTTAGGAAGCCATGAATTAGAACTAAATAGATATATATATTTTTTTGTATTAGGATAGGAGATTTCTCGGTGGAGCTTCCCTCCCTGAGGGCTTAGAAAACACAAAGAAAGAGTTTGGAGTAACTGCTGCTGAACTGTGCAAGCTCTTAGAACAATGGGCAGCTTGGGCCTGGCCTCCTCTCCCCTCCCCCCCTCCCTCCCAACCCCTATACCATGTTGGTTGCTGCAGCTAAAGCCCTGCTGTGATGGAATCTGGAAAGAAAACATTCAATCCTTTCACATTCATTCTGCATATTTGATCCTGACACATAGCACAAGTTATTAAGACTACAATATGAAAATTCTGGTTAGTAAGAAAACCCCTTAATGCTGTATTTGACAGGGTCTTATCCCAGGGATAGTATAAATTAAGAAGATAAAACTAAAAATATCAAATCCAAATTCAGCATCACCCACTGCTAAGAGGAAATAGAGATTAGCTGTCACTCTCAGACCTTAATTTGATTTAAGTATTGACTATTGAGAAGTCCCTTTAGCTTCTTGACTGTCTCCAGAAAGCTATTTGGAAAGAAAAACTCTACCTCTTGCATCAATAGGCCAAAGCCCATACCCCAGCCCTCAATCGGTGAGTGAAAATTAAAAAGTCAAATATTGTGGAATCACTCCAGGCTTCCTGGTCCCTACATACAAACTTTCCTCTTAAATTTGACAGAGACCAAATGATTAGGAATATAAACTGGCCAAAGGGTTAATGGTTAGGAGAATATGCCGACAATAATACATGATAGTAGAGTACATGATTCATTCTATTTACTCAGCTTTATATATCATGTTAGAATAAAGGGTCAATATTTTAACTAGCCTTTATTAGTTCAGTTCCTAGCATGGCATGACTGGATTCTGTGGAAACTGGAAAATTCATGTTTTAGCAACAGTAAAGCATGTATTTCTTGCTTTTTGCTCCCTCTTCAAAAAAATTGTCTCTCTCTTTTATATATTCTTATATGCACACACATCCACACTTCATTTGTACATGTAGAAAAAAATCTAATGTAGCTGAGTTAAATTCATTATCAAAATTCTTGGGTATACAAATACCATTAAAAGCACAAGCTACAAAGACAACCTACTGTAGTTTTTTTTTTTTTAACGCAAATCAAATATTTGATGTGTCTTTGTCAACAAAAACTGAGGATGGGTGGAAACATACAAAAGGGAAGGTTTTTTGTCTTCTGATTTCTGAAAGAACAGAGCTGTCTCTAGGATGCTACAACCAATATGCATTTATTAAGAACTTGCCACAGGACAGGCACCAGTGTAAAACGCCAAGAAACAAAATCCCTTTCAGTCTCTAAGGGGTTTACATTCTAATTAGCAGTCAATAAAACTTTTACATTATCTATATGAATCTCAATAACTCTCTGAAGTGAAAAGTATAATCATTATTATTCCCATTTTCCCAGTGACGAAATGGAGGCTCATAAATTTGAGTGAGTTACAACTAATTTCTCACAGCTGTTGCAGTCAAATAATATGTGGCAAAGCCTAGATTCCCCAGAAATCTTTTGACTCCAAAATCCAGAGTTTTTCCACTATGACTTATACTCTCTACCTTATCGTAATAATTTGGCCTATCAGTTTTAGAGATTGTTGGAAAAAAAAAACCATAGAATGATCAGAATTTAAATGATTCTCTTGATGGAGTAGAACTCTTGATTCTTGTTACATCTGAAATTATGCTTGTAATTCAAGGTTTGAAACATAGGGATTTACCCTTTTTGAGTCTTACTTCTAGAAAGTAAAATTTTTGTGAAATTGTATTTTCAGAAATGATTTCTGAAAGTGTAGGTTACACTCAAAGGAGGATGAAAAGGCCTGAAGTGGCCAAAAATATTTGATTGGCTTCCTGGTATGCTTTGTGACCCTAGGCAAGTCTCTGAGCTTTTTTATGCCTTTGTTTCCTCATCTGTAAAACTGCCTGACAAGGTTCACAACTCTCTTATAGGACCAAAATGTAAATGATCACATCATAAAAATTAGGAGAGGATAAAAGGAAATATCTTTCAGTTCTTTGATTAGGGGGAGAATTCACAGGAAAGAAGGAAAAGAGGTGATAATAAAAGATCAGATAGACCAGACATGGGGAACCTGGAGCCTCTAGGTCACATGGGGCCCTCTAGGGCCTCAAGTGCAGTCCTTTGAATGCAAACTTCACAGAACAAATAAGTTTGGATTCAAAGGGCACACTTGAGGACCTAGAGGACTGCATGTGACCTTTGGCCATAGGTTCCCCAAGCCTGAGACAGACCATTTCAATTATATAAAATTTAAAAGCTTTTATATATGCAAAATCAATACAACTCTCATTTTTAAAAAGTGTCAAGTGAAAAAAAAATATCACTGATGGATTATAACTTGATATTCAAGAGGCAATTCCTTAAGTCTTAAGGTCTATAGGTGCAGATAACTACTTCATTAATAAAGAAAGTTTTCTCATCTGGAAGTTCCCTATATTAATGAAATCATAGGTCTAGTTCCTATTCCTATCCAGGGTATATAGGGAATTGACATGAGCATAAATTGCCAAAAACTATTCCCTAATAGGTAAGTGGCCAAAGAATATGAATAAAGTTTAAAGTTGTGGAAATGTAAATAATCAATAAATAAATATGTGGGGGAAAAGCTTTTTTAAAAATCACTGATAATAGATCTAGAGCTGGAAGGATCTCAAAGAGATTCAATCCCACCCACCCTTCTTACAGATGATATAACTAAAAATGGGGGAAATTAAATGACTTACCCAGGGTCACACAGGTTAACAATCATCCAAGGCAGAATTTGAATACTTTCTCCAACTCTAAAGTTCTCTTTCCATTGTATCATGAAACAGGGAAAGAGAAAAATGCAAATTAACCATTTCACTTCATAGTCATAAAACTGACAGAAATTATTAAAAATGGAAACAATGATAGAGGGATTAGTGGGAAGACAAGAACAATTGAAAGACACAGTTGAAGCTGTGAACTGGTCCAACCATTGTGGAAAACAATAATGAATTATATGAGAAGTCACTCAACTATACTCATCCTTTGGCCCAACCACATTATTATTGGGTCTATATACCCTAGGGAGCAGCTAGGTTGTACAGTGGATAGAGTGCCAGACCTGGAGTCAGGAAGATGTATCTTCCTGAATTAAAATCTGGCCTCAGGTACTAACTAGCTGTGTGACCCTGAGCAAGTAACTTAACCCTGTTTGCCTCAGTTTCCTCATCTGTAAAATAAACTGTATATGGAAATGGCCAACCACTCCAGTATCTTTGCCAAGAAAACTCCATATGGGGTCACAAAGAGTCGGACATGCCTAAAACAACTGTACACTAATATGTGTGTGTATCTATATGTATATTTATATATATGTTATATAATATACATACTGAGATAAATAACAGAAATATAGGGCCCGTGTACCCAAAAATATTTGTAGTAGCACTCTGTGGCAGCAAAAATTGGAAGCAAGAGGCTTCCCGTCAATTGAAGACTAGGGAAAAATCATGACATAGGATCGTAGAGTATTTATTATTACATTATATGAAACATTGAAGATGAGAAATTTAGAAAAAACATTGGAAGATGTATAGGTTGATACAGAGTAAAGCAAACAGACTCAAAAAAGCACTATATACAATGATTATAATAATACCAAAATGCAGGTAAGCTCAGATTAAATACAATAAACAATTTGAATTCCAGAGAACCAGAGAATGAAACACAAATCCAGTCCTCACATTTATATGGAGGTGGGGGGTGATGTTTGTGGAATTCTACAAACATTCTCAGGCAGGGTAACTAGATTGGTTCACATTGTTTTCCTTTGTTACAAAGTAGTGTTTAATGGTGGGAAGGAAGCAGATTAGGATGACTGTGATATTTTTTTAAAACCTAAAGGTATTAATAACTTTGATTTTTAAAAGCACCTATTGGAATGAATAAAGAGAAAAAAAGATTGGAGGTGGGGGAGGGGAGAGGGAACTTAGATTCTGCCAAAGCGAGAGTGATAGTCTATGTCATAATAGCAAGGCCAGTGACATGGAATTTGAGCCTAATCATCACTATTTGAGTGCCTGCATCCAAAGCCAGCCTGTCAGTGAATGTGAATGAATATTCATTCCAGCAATAACTACCAACAGACATCCACCAACAGTCACTAATCCTGTTTCCAGTCCAGCCTGCACAGCCATCATCTGGTGAAGCAGCTCTTGTGGAGAAGGGGCCAGCCATCCCCACAAAATGTCACATTCAGGGCAAGAAAGCCTGACTGGCTGAAACAGCAGGGCACGCTGAGGGAGAGGCAGGAAGCATGTTTCAGCAAGTCAAACTACCATATACCCTCAGATCTGATGGAAGCAGTGCAGAGCCCAGGAGTCCTGGGAGCAGTAATGCTTCCAGCCCTCAGCCATCATCCAGGGAAACAAGCCCTACGGAGATGCAGCCTGACAACTTCTCTAGCAGAGGCTACAACCACAGCTCCTGAAGCCCCAGAAAAGAAAGTTCTTAGGGGTGGCTAGGTGGCCCTGGAGTCAGGAGGACCTGAGTTCAAATCCGGCCTCAGACACTTAACACTAACTGGCCGAGTGACCTTGGGCAAGTCACTTAACCCTAATTGCCCTGCCTTCCCCCACTCCAAAAAGCAACAACAAAAAAATGGTAAAAGAAAGTTCTTGCCATCGAAATCCTTGGCACTTTCAAATGACTCAGTATAATAAACCAACGTCATTTTATCAGTGGAAATTACTTTAAAGAAGATGTATTAACATTCATTTTACTGCTGCACCCTAAGGACCATGATAACTTTCTAAGTTGTAGCTAAAACCTTCCATATGTATTGTCTCCTCCATTAGAATGGGAGCCCCTAGGATCAGTTAGGTGGCCCAGTGAGTAGAGCACCAGCCCTGGAGTCAGGAGGACCTGGGTTCGGATCCCGCCTGAGACACTTGACACACACAAAAACTAGCCGTGTGACCTTGGGCAAGTCACTTAACCCCAATTGCCCTCCCCTCCCCCCTCCAAAAAGCAAATAAATAAATAAATAATGGGAGCTCCTAGAAAGCAGGGACAGTGTTACTTTTCTATTTGTACCTCCAAGTGCTTAGCACAGAGTTTTGTACTTAGTTGGTGCTTAATAAATGTTTCATTCTTTCATATTAAGCAACTCTTCCCTCTCCTCTGTTGTTCTTCCCCCGTCATACAGTTCTATGTTGTTGTTTATTGTTCTCAAAGAAGACCATGACATCAGAAAGATGATGCCATGACTTGCAAGTGAATTGGATTTAAGTGAGGAAGCCTGTGCAAGGTCACCAGCCTCACTTTTTCTTCCTGAGTCATCTGGGTTCAGTGACCAGATATAGATCAGGATGACTGCAGATGCCCCTGATGCCTTCTATAATTTAAAGTTATACCACTGACTAACCACTTGTCAAGTACAAGCATATTTCCAAATAAATGTGCAAAAATAGGAAACTAAATACTGATTAAAACACCCACTGTGAAATGATCCAACTATTCCAGAGAACAATTTGGAACTATGCCCAAAAAGTTATAAAACTCTGCATATCCTTTGACTCAACAATACCACTATTAGTTCTGTATCCCAAAGAAATCAAAGGAAAAGGAACCATATGTACAAAAGTATTTATAACCACTCTTTCAGTGGTGGCAAAGAATTGGAAATTGAGAGGATACTCATGAATTGGGGAATTGATGGAACAAGTTGTGGTATATGAAGGTAATACTATTGTGCTATAAGAAACTATAAAGGGGGGTGGCTAGGTGGCACAGTGAATAGAACACCGGCCCCGGAGTCAGGAGGACCTGAGTTCAAATCTAGCCTCAGACACTTAACACAAAAAAACTAGCTGTGTGACCTTGGGCCAGTCACTTAACCCCAATTGCCCTCCAAAAAGCAAAAAAAAAAATTTATAAAAGGGATTTCAGAAAAACCTGGGAAGACATATATGAACTGATGAAGAGTAAAGTGAGAACCGGGAGATCATTGTGCACAGTAATAGCAATGCTGTAATGATAATCAACTGTGACTTAGCTACTCTGATCAATACAAGGATCTATGACAATCTGAAAGGACTTAACAATGAAAAATGTTGTCCATCTCCAGAAAGAGAACCGATGAACTCTGAGTGCAGATTGAAGGATTTTTTCACTTTATTTTTCTTGTTTTTTTTTACAACATGGATAATGTAGAAATATGTTTTACATAACTTCATGTATATATATATATATATATATTCATATTTTTTGCCTTCTCAGTGGATGAGGGAAGGGTGAAAGTAGGGGAGAGAATTTGGAACTGAAAAAAATTTTTTTAATTAAAAAAACTACTCACTGTTCTTTGTGAGGCAGCTTGGCATAATGGTTGGTCTCGGAGCCAAAAAGATAGAAGTTCTGATACATACTGGATACATGACCCTGGACAAGTCAATTACCCTCTCAGAGACCTATTAGGCAACACCCAAAGGCTAAAATTGTAGAAAAGGTGCTGACTTGAATGATAGAGGAATTTTCCTAATCTAGAAGTTCCATATACTGATAAAATCAGAGATCCAGTCTCTCTCTCTGTCCCTATCACTGTACTTTGTAACCAAACAATTTCACAACCTTGCATTCCACACATGTGCAGAAAATAGTGACATCAAACACTTGGCTGACCAGCTTAGAACTTACCAAACCAGTGAGTGCCTACCCAGAAGTCTTTTGGAATGGCCACTGCCCAGGCCCTAAATTGTGCTGTTACATTTACCCTAAAGCAAAAGTCAGTAAAGTCCTTTAAAAATAACTTGGTAGGGGTGGCCAGGTGGCTCAGTGAGTAAGAGCACCGGCTCCAGTGTTGGGATGACCTGGAGGTCGAATCCTGGGCACAGACACTCAGCACCGCACCCAGAAATAGCTGGCTGTGTAACCTTGAGCAAGTTACTTAACCCCAATTGCTTAAAAAAAATAAAATAAAATAAAAATAACTTGGTAGCTAATATTACAAAGCATTTTGTAGAAATTCGTATTTATGGTTGTGGGACCCTTTCTAAAGTATTTTCATATATTATGTCATTTTATCATCCTGTTATTTGGTCATGTCACTTGTATACGACTCCCCCTGACCTCCATTTAGGGTTATCTTGGCAAAGATATTGGAGTGGTTTGCCATTTCCTTCTCCAGCTCATTTTACAGATGAGGAAACTAAGGCAAACAGGGGTAAATGACTTGCCCTATAAGGGCAGCTAGGTGGTACATTGGGTCTGGAGTCTGAAAGACATGAGTTCAAATGTGATCTCAGATACTTACCAGCTGTGTGATCCCAGGCAAGTCATTTGATTTCTTTTTGCCTCAGTTTCCTCATCTGTAAAATGGTGATAATGAAAGCATTTACCTTCCAGGGTTATTCTGAGGATCAAATGAGGTAATAATTATAAGGCTATTAGCACAGTGCCTGGCACATACTAAGTGCTATATACATGTTAGCTATTATTATTAAATGGACTTGATGTATTGATGCTCTTGGTATAATTTACTTGGGGAATGAGCTAGCAGGTAACAAATATTTATTAAACACTATGTACCAGGCACTGTGCTGGGAATGCAAATACAAGCAAAAAGAAGAGAATCCCTCAAGAATTCCCTTCAGAAGTTTACATTCTAATGGGGGAAAACAACCCATAGAAGGAAATTAAGGGGGGGAGGGGGAAAATATGTCTTAAGGGCATGGTAGTGAAGTTCAAGTGTATAAAAAGTCCAGCTAGGAAGGGAAAGAAGTTTGGTTAATCTGGACCTGTCTCCAATATGGAGGCCTCAGGAAGGAACTTAGCCATGGGAGAAGGAAGCTAGAAAGTCAGAATGATATTTCAGGATTGATCAGTGGTTCTCAATGCATACAAAAAAAAAGGTCTAAATTTAAGGCCTTCAGAATAAAGCCCTGGGCCTAGAGTCAAGAAGACCTGACTTCATATTTTACCTCAAACACTAGGTGCATGACCCTGGGCAAGTCATTTAACCCTGTTTGCCTCAGTTTCCTCATGCGTAAAATGAGCTGGAGAAGAAATGGCATACCACTCCAAGTATCTTTGCCAAGAAAACCCCTAATGGGATCACAAAGAGTCAGACCAAGACTGAACAACAACAACAAAGTAAGAGTAGTAGTAATAATGGTGGTAATGATAATAATAGCTAGAATTTACATAGTTCTTTAAAGTTTGCAAAATACTGTCCAAATATCGTAGCCAATTGGTTGAAAAATCTTGTTAGTGCTTCCTCTGTGACACTTCTTGCATCAATCCTTTTCTCATTATTCACACAGTTTTCACCCTATTTCAGAACTGTAGTACAACTGGAGTTGGAGACCTTTTATCCATCCATTTCCAACACCAAAAACTTACATAAGTAGGTCAGATTGGAGTAATTTTAATTGCAAATGATGTCATTTTCTCATTTTTATTATTTCTTCTGTTATTGTACTAATTTTGATCTTAGGTCTACTAAGTAAGTAGATCTGTCTATATTCAGACAGGTTATTAAGGAATGATTTCTATATTATTAATGAGTTGTTTCATGTCTATTAAAATATAAATCAGTTAACGTTTTATGTTATTTGGTGCTCACTATATCCAGTGCTCTCCTAATCTTTTCTCAAAAAAATATTCTCCATGTATCAACATTAGGATTCTGTGTAAGTCTATGAGCCTGTGGTTTGCCTCCTTCTTTACTCCTGAATCATATTTTTTAATCAATTAAATTTTTTTTTTTTTTGCTTTTTGGAGGGGGGAAGGAAGGGCAATTGGGGTTAAGTGATTTGCCCAAGGTCACATGGCTAGTAAGTGTTAAGTGTCTGAGGCCGGATTTGAACTCAGGTCCTCCTGACTCCAGGGCCTGTGCTCTATTCACTGCTCCACTTAGCCACCCCAATATTTTTTCAACTTTGTACTTATATAGCTTACTATCAATGCATTATTTTCCTCTTCTCTTTGATAGTCTCTTCTTTCTAGGTTTTCATGATGCTGTTCTCTCGTGGTCCTCCTCTGACCTGTCTCCCCTTTCCTTCTCAGTCCCCTTAGTTAGATCTTCATTCAACTTGGACCTTCTAAGACCTGTGGATGTTCCCCAGGCTCTCTTCTGGACTCCATTCTCTTCTCCCTCACCACTATCTCATTTGGTGATCTCATAAGGCTCCCACAGATTGAGTTATCAGCTCTACATTCATCATCCTCTTTAAGAGATGTTGCATAGGCTGCAATGATTTTCATGGTGGCCTTTTGCAAATACTTATCACAAGCACCACAAAATTGAGGTGACCAAACAGCTGATGAGATAACCAGAGGAGTGGCAGTAAAAAAAGAATGGAAGAGTCTTCTCTTGAGATACTCATTCATGCTCAGGGAGTAGGAGATGGATGATGAACCAGAAAAGGAAACTGAGAAGAAGAAATAAGACTGGGAAGAGAACAAAAAGAGATCAGTGTCATGGAAGCCAAAGGAAGAGATTATGCAAGAAGTGAAAGTTGACAGTGTCAAAAGTAACAGAGAGGTTAAGGATTATGAGAACTGAAAAAATGCTATTTGCATTTAGCAGTTAGAAGACTGCTAGAGGGCAGATGATGAAAGACCCTTGCAAAGAGGTGGGAAACCCTAGATGTAAAATGTTGCTTATGTTATTAAAAATCGTTTTGCCACATTTGTGGTGTTGATTAGCTTTGCTAAACTATTTTTCTAATGCTCTCCATCTCCAGAGAAAGAACTGATAGAGTCTGAATCCAGATTGAAGCATACTTTTTCTTTTTCTTGGGTTTTTGGGGGGAGGGGGTGGTGTCTGTGTTATGACTAAAGTGGATATGTGTTTTCTATGACTACACATGTATATAGCCTCTATCAAATTGCTTACCTTCTCAATGAGGGGAAAAGGGAAGAGAAAGAATTTGAAACTCAAAAAAATTTTTTAAATGAATGTTAAAAATTGCTTTTACATTTAATTGGGGGAACAAAATATTAAATTAAAAAAAGAAAAACTTTAAAAATAAAATAAACTATTTTTCTAGAGGCTGCCAGGTGGCACAGTGAGTAAGAGCACCGGGCCCCAGAGTCTGGAGACCCAGGATCAGTTCCAGCCTCAGATCCTTAACACCCACACAAAATAACTGGCTGTGTAACCTTGAGCAAGTTACTTAACCCCAACTGCTTTAAAATAAAATAAAATAAAATATTTTTCTTTGTTACAACATGAGGAAAGATTCTAAGACTTGGGGTGAGAGATTTGGGCATGTTTGTAGGCAGTAGGGCAAGAATCAGTAAGTAAGGAAAGACTGAAGATGAGAGAGAGAGAGACATCACCTTAGGGGCAACCTTCTACTTCTCAGAATAGCCTATTTACACTTTTGGACAGCTGTAATTATTAGGTTATTCTTTATGTTGAGACCAAATTCTGCTTTTCTGATAGTTTTTACTCCTAGTTCTGCCATCTGGGGTGAAGTAGAACAAATCTAACACCTCTTCCAATTGACAAGCCTTCAAATATTTGAAAACATGTTCCTTCATCCACTCATTAATTTTTTTAATAAAGTTATTTTTACACACACTTAATAATCTATCCCTCCCACTGCCCCTCACTGAATAAAACAAAAAAAAATAGAACTTGTCATAAATATGAATAATTACTCCCACATATAATTATACTTATATATGGCCATACTTATAAATGTATGTCTCTCTTCATTTTAAATCCATTACTTCTCTGGCAAGAGGTTATGGGCCCATTTTATCTTCATTCTTTTAGCCTTTTGGTTTGTCACTCAAAATGCTTCCCAAGTTGTTTGGTACATTTACTTGTAACCAAAGCTCAGAATACAATAAAAATCAGCTTATCTCTCTCTGGAGGCAACACTCATTATAAAAGTACAGACAGAAAATAAGCAAGGTTTAAAGAGATCAGGTAACTCCCATGGCAAGCAATGGCAGTTTGCCAGGCAACAGAGGATGAAAGGAAGTTCGTGGAGGAGAAATTCACCGGTTCCCAAAAAAGCAGCAAATTCTCTCCAGGCATATCACTGCTTAAGCCCATCAGTGAGTCAGACAAAGCTTCAACAGCCAATTCAGAGTAGTGGCACTCTTCCCTTGCAATTGCAGCTGGCTTGGATGGTGTATGCACCCTAGGCCTGCAGAGTTCCTAGACTTCCCCCATTCTGTGTAGCTTCTGCTTCAAATGATCTTTCAATCCTTTCTTCCAGTTGGAAATGACTATATTTCTTGAAGACTGACTTTTTTTTTAATTTAATTTTAATTTTTAACATTCACTTCTATAAGATTTTGAGTTGTAAATTTTCTCCCTCTCCATCCACTCCTCCCTCCCCAAGAGAGTATGCAATCTAAAAAGGCAACATGTACAATCATATTGAATATATTTCCACATATGACTTTTTTTTTAACATGGCCAATGAGGTAATTTGTTTTGCATCACTCTTTTTGTAATATTTATATTACTCTATTTGTAATAGAGGGTTTTTTAAATTTTATTTTAGCTTTTTTTTTTTGGAGGGCAGTTGGGGTTAAGTGACTTTGCCAAAGTCACACGGCTACTAAGTGTGTCAAGTGTTTGAGGCCAAATTTGAACTCCAGGGCCGGTGCTCTATTCACTGCACCACCTAGCCGCCCCAATAGAGGGGTTTTTAATTTTGTTTTTGTTTTCTCAATGAAGGGAGAGGGAGTTGGGAAGTAGTGAAAGTGGATTTTTGCTGGAAAAACATTTAATTGAAAAAAAGAAGAAAGGAAGGAAGGAGAGAAAGCAGGAAGAAACTACATTTCCATTAGATCACTTGCTGAAGTTGTTTCATTTTCAGTCACATCTAGCTCTTCATGACCACCTTTTGGAGTTTTCTTGGCAAAGATGTTGGAGTGGTTTGCCATTCCTTTTCTAGTTTATTTTACAGATAAGGAAGCTGAGGCAAACAGGGTTAATGACTTGCCTAGGTCACATAGCTAAAGGACTGCAAATAATTAAGATGTCCTAATCTTATTAGGGCAGCAGGTGTAATAGTGGAGAAATAGTATTTGGTATAAGACCTGAATTCAAGTCTAGACTCAGACACAAATGAGCTGTGTGGCCCTGGGCAAGTCACTTAGCCTGCTGTCTGCCTCAGTTACCTAATCTGTAAAATGGTGATAATACCTCTCAAGATTGTAAGGATCAAATGAACTCATATTTGTCAAGCAAACCTTGAAATGCTATGTAGATGCTAGCTACTATTAATGTTGTGGCTTTTCTCCATGGCACAGAAAGCAAGAAATCACATACCTTTTAGTCAGGGTCATTAAATATATCTAGAAACCACAGCAAACATCTAGATGGGCCTCCTTTCATTTCTTTCCATATTGACCTTTCTCACTAGAAAAAAAGGAACGATTCCAAAATTTATTTTTGACTTGAAAATACTTCAAAGATATAATCAAAATTGCGAAGCCTGTTTACTTCAGCATTAATTATAGCAAGATTTGTGGAATGGTTTTGGCACATATTTATCAAATGCAGGCCTTTGTCCAGCCTAATTTTTTTTAAGGATGGTTCATCAGGACAGTTTGTAAAAATTAACTAATCTTCAAAGCAAGGTCTATTTTGAGATGTAACTGGAACATTATTGCCTAGCTGACTGGGTCATAGCATTTCATCCTTTTAAATATTTGATTTGCTATTTAACAACCATTTATTAAGTGCTTATTATGTTCTAGGTACTAGGCTAAGCCTAAAAATACAAAGATGAAATAAACAACATAATTTCTGCCTTCAGGGCTTACAAACTGATACAATGTTGATAGAATATGTCATATCTGTTTTCTCCTCTTTTTTCTTTCCTTACTTCCCTCCCTACTTTTTTCCTTCTATTTTCCCTTCTCTCCTTCCTTTTCTCCCTTCCTTCTTTCTTTTTATCATGCTACATTAAATGCCATATATTATGCAGGAACTAATGGTTGCTGTCCCTTTTTTCCCCGGAAAAAGTGATACCTGCTTCTAAAGATCAATTTGGACCCTCTGTTACTATATTACAAACTGTCATTTAGGAGAAGTCACCTTTATTTTAAATTTCATTATTTATTTATGTTAAACATTCATTTAAAATAATTTTTTGAATTCCAAATTTTCTCCTCTCTAACCCCTCCCCCATTCATTAAGAAGGCAAGCAATAAGCTATTAATTACATGTGTGAAATCATTCAAGGAAGAGAGAAGGAAAGAAAGAGAAAAGGAAGGAAGGAAGGAAGGAAGGAAGGAAGGAAGGAAGGAAGGAAG
>NW_027187327.1:12620675-12693663 GCF_028583685.1 Petaurus breviceps papuanus
GGAAGGAAGGAAGGAAGGAAGGAAGGAAGGAAGGAAGGAAGGAAGGAGGGAGGGAGGGAGGAGGGAGGGAGGAGGGAAGAGGGAAGGAGGGAGGGAGGGAGGGAAGGAGGGTGAGAAGGAGGGAGGGAAGGAAGGAAAGAAGGAAGGAAGGAAGGAAGGAAGGAAGGAAGGAAGGAAGGAAGGAAGGAAGGAAGGAAGGAAGGAAGGAAGGAAGGAAGGAAGAAGAGTATACTTTAACTTTTATTCAGAGTCTCATCGGCTTGCTCTCTCTTTCTCTCTCTGGAGGTGGATAGCATTTAAGAATTCCTTTCTAATGTAATAGTTTCCTTCTGTTTCCCCCTAGAGAAACACCTGAGCCTTGAGTTAGAAACAGTTATAATTATGCTTATAATCTCTCTCCATCCACTGAATCACCATCCTTTCATACCAGTCAGGATTTATCACATTTTACATATAGTGCAGTTAACTTAAAATTGAAAGTATTTTGATATCCAGAAAATGCACCAACTGCAAACACCATCACCCCAGCACCCTAGCCCCAGCAAAGCACCTTACCTTCTCTGTACCTAGTTTTTGAGTCTAGCTCATATCTGGCTCTGATGGGACAACAATTTGCTCCTCAAAGGATGATGAAAGGTGATGTGCAGGTGCTATTGACCTCATGGATTGCTGGAAAATGAGTGAATAGAGCCCTGGAGTCAGGAGGACCTGAGTTCAAATCCAGTCTCAGACACTTAACACTTACTAGCCGTGTGAACTTCGGCAAGTCATTTAACCCCAATTGCCCTGCCTTGCCCCTCCAAAAAGAAAAAAAAAAAGAGAGAGAGAGAGAAAGAATGACTTTAAGTGAATGTCATTTTGGCTATCATAAATGCCCGAATTAACTATAAAAGATATATGAAGAAAGATGCTATCTGTATCCAGAGAAAGAACTGATAAATACAAGTGTGTATAGAATAATTTTACATGTATATGCTTATTTGTGTCTGATGGTGGCCATCTCTAGGGTGGGGTGGAGAAAGGGAAAAAGGAGAAAAAATGGAAATGTTTATGATGGTTTTATTACATATCTAAAAGGAATAACAAGTTGTACATAATAGATTTGCAGATTCATGTACAATAATCTTTTTTATTATACTATGTTAAGAAAATGATTTTTTATTCCATAAATTTAAAAATTAATTTTTAGAAAAGCAAATATGGAAATTAGATTATCATTCACTTCTCACCTCTCTAAATAAAGTGCTTTTTTATTATCATAAAGTTAGTCACTACAGCAAAATTTTTTATACTATACTTTTGAATATAGGTAGAAAAGAGTTTATGCAGGAGTTGTCAGGATCTTTCAGTAGTTATTTCCCCTTTCTGTATAATTTCAAAATTATACAGATTCTCAAAATTTCTTCTTATTATACAATGGAGGAGACATAAAAGAATTATTCGTAGAGTGGGACATTGTAAAATGAAAAGAATACTGAATTTGAGTCAGGAGACACTTAGGCTCAGGTCCTAGTTCCAGCGCTTTGACCATCCAATGACAACATGAACAAGTCACTTGACCTTTCTCGGTGCTTCCTCATCTGTAAAATGGGTATAATAAATGAGCTTCAGTTTTCTTATCTTGCAAGATGGAAAAGCACCATAATTCAATTAAACAAATATCTATTAAACAACTGAAGTGTACTCTGGGTTTTAAAGATGAAACAAAGCATTTCCCTGTCCAAAAGAAATTTAAACCTTTGGGGTGGCCAGGTAGCACAGCGAGTAAGAGCACTGGCCCCAGAGTCGGGATGACCTGGGATCGAATCCCAGGCTCAGACACTTAGCACCCACCCAGAAACACCTGGCCGTGTAACCTTGAGCAAGTTACTTAACCCCAATTGCTTTAAAAAAAAAAAAAAAGAAACAAACCCTTTTAGGAGGAATATAATGCTTATATCATCATTATCATAGCTAACATTTATATATAGTGCTTACTATATGCCAGGCACTGTGCCAAGGGCTGAACAATTATTATCTTATTTTATCCTCATGACAACTCTGAGACATAGGTGTTATTAGTATCATCCCTATTTTACAGATGAGGCAAATGAATCAAACAGGATTAAGTGACTTACCCAGGGTCACATGGCTAGTAAGTATCTGAGACTGGATTTGAATTCAGGTCTTCTTGACTCTAGGTCCTGCACTCTATCCAGTACCTCATCTAGCAGCACTTATTAGATACATACTTTGGGGGCAGCTAGGTGATGCAGTGATTAGAGCACTGGCCCTGGAGTCAGGAGGGCCTGCGTTCAAATCTGACCTTTAACACTTACAAGCTGTGTGATCTTGGGCAAGGCACTTAACCTCAATTGCCTTGCTTCCACCCCACCCCCCAAAAAAAGATATATACTTTTTATAAAAAGTAAAGACAAGATAATTTGAGGAGGGAAATAGTAACAACTAATAGAATTAGGAAAGGCTGCCTGATGGTAGTGATATTGAACTGAGCCTTGGAGGAAGAAGCTAGGTAGTCTATAATAATGCTTGAATTATTTTTCTAAAAGTTATTGTGAGGAAGATACTTTAAAGACTTCATTAATGTCATGAAGTGGCTAGGTGACATAGCATAAGGGATAGAATGCTGGGCCTAGAGTCAGGGATCTGAATTCAAATCCAGCTTCAGATACTTACTAGCTATGTGACCTTGGACAAGTCACTTAACCTCTGTCTCAGTTTCGTGGTCTGCAAAATGGAAGTGATAATAGCACCTCCTTCCCAGGGTTTTTGGAAGATCAAATGAGATGATATTTTAAAATACTTAGTTCAATGCCTGGTAAACAGAAGGTGCTATAAAAATGCTAGCTATTATTATAGGAAAGACTTGAACTCAGGTTTACCTAGCTCTGAGGCCTACTAATTCTAAACCCAATTACTTTGTACATTGAGTGTCCTTCTAGAAGGGACCCTGCTGATTCCTTTTGGAGAGATCCAAACCATTCTTAAGCTAGAGCTCTGTGATAAAGCAGGAGTGTGCAGGAACAAGCTTGAACCAGCTTTCCAGATCCTATTATTTTCAGTGAGTAATTGCCTCTTTGGAAATTGACAGGGGGCAACTAGGTGGTGGTGCAGTGAATAGAGCACTGGCCCTGGAGCCAGGAGGACCTGAGTTCAAATATGGCCCAGACACTTAACACTTACTAGCTGTGTGACCTTGGGCAAGTCACTTAACCCCCCCCCACCAAAAAAAAGAAATTGACAAATGTTACAAATAAGGGTTTGATTTATTGTTTTGTTGACTGTGTAGACTTAAAAAAAGTGAGGGTGAAAAAGTTAATAATGCAGATTAAATTTAAAAGGGTGTTGTGGGTACATTTTTTTTTCCAGAGCCAATTATTATGCATTGACCAGCTCATCATGGCTAGGGGCTTAATGAACCAGAGAACTTGAGAAAAGCTGGATTCCTTCTCTTTGGGGTCAGGCATCCTCAGGACAGGAATCTAGTCCATGTAAGCCCCAAACTAGGGCCCTTTGTTGAGAAAAGGGCTCCCACTCCTCCCTTTCAGTTCTTATACTCATTGCTTTTATTTGATTTTATCTTTAATTAGTCCTCTGTCATAGTATTACAGTGGCAGGCTTAGAATGCAGTTTTGTTTGTGAATTTACTGGTTTTCCTTGATACCTCCAGGCTCAGTGGCTGATTTGGCATTCTAATTTCAAGAAAAGAAAGTGTGCTTTTAGTGAGGTTGTACAAAAGTAACATTTTCTGTGAGGTCGTCTGTCCCAATTTTTGGTAGAGGAAATACAGTTGACTTAGGCACAGGAAACAGGGTCATAAATACATTTGCCTGTGGCCTGTGTCTGGCTTGCACATATGGAAATAGACTCTTCTATTTCAAGGCAATTCTCAAGTGAAAATGTTAGCAATAGTCTATGATTCTATTTCTTGCTTCATCATCTGGTTCGGTACTTGCCCATAATAGAAATTTATAATGTTTGTTTAACTGAACAACTAATTTCAATTAAAATAGCACCTTCCCTTTTGAGGGTATATCTCAACAACCTAGTATTTCATATCTAACCTCAGCCCTAATTCTAACCCCTCTCCTTTCCAGAGTTATTTCCTTTAAAAGAGAAAGTAAAACCCAAATCAAAAAGAAAAATTAAGGAAGAAATCAAGGAATATAATAACACTAACAGTTTCATTAATTTTTTTGTGTTAAATGATACATGCAGCAAGGTAAAGATATCAGTGTTTTTACCTTATAAATTCTGAATGTTCTTGATGCTCTCAATAATGGATAAAAAGTGAAAATATCTTATTGTTTAATCTCTCCAAAAACTTTCAATGACAGCCCAGGCCTGGGAGGTGGACAAATTGGTAATTATTATGTCTGTAGTGCAAATGACAGAATATTAGTGTTGTAAGGAATTTCAGGGTGTCATCTAATCCAACCAGTAACCAAACAAAAATACCATCTACAATGTTGACAATGTTGCCGTTCTAAAATCACTTTCATATCTAAAAATGAGCACTCACTTTTCTCAACAAAATTTGCATTAATTAAAAGAACTCTGAGGTAGCATCTCACACCTATCAGATTGGCTAATCTGACAGAAAAAGAAAATGATAAATATTGGAAGGGATGTGGGAAAATTAGGACACTAATTCACTGTTGGTGAACTGATCCAACCATTCTGGATAGCAATTTGGAACTATGACCAAAGGGCAACCACATTGTGCATACTACTACTAGATCTATATTCCAAAGAAATTTTTTTAAAAAAACACAGGAAAAGGACCTATTAGCTCAAAAATGTTTATAGCAGCTCTTTTTGTGGTAGCAAAGAACCGGAAACTAAGGGAATGTCCATCAACTGGGGAATAGCTGAACAAATTGTGGTATATAATTACAATGAAATATTACTGTGCTATAAGAAATGATGAGCAGGAGAATTTCAAAAAAACCTGGAAAGATTTACATAAACTGATGCAAAGTGAAGTGAAAAGAACAAGGAGAAAATTGTATACAGTAACAGCAATACTGTATGATGTTCAACTATGAATGACTTAGCTATTCTCAGCAATACAATGATCCAAGGCAATCCCAAAGGACTCATGATGAAAAATGCTATCCATCTCCAGAGAAAGAACTGGAGTCTGAATGCAGATTGAAGCATACTATTTTTCACTTTTTTTTTCTGTGTTTTTTTTTTCCTTTTGGTCCATTTCTTCTTTTACAACATGACTAATATGGAAATATGTTTTACATGATTGTACATATATAACCTATATTAAATGTCTTAGGGAAAGGGGAAGGGAGGGAGAAAATTTGGAACTCAAAAAAAATTTTAAATGAATGTTAAAAATTGTCATTACATGTAATTGGGAAAAAATAAAATAAAAAGGATGGTATTGATGCCTTTTGTTCTTTACATCAGTCCTTTGTGTATAAAACCTCCCCCCAGACTCAAGCTACCCAATAAGATAAAGGATATCTGACCTTCCTTATAACATACATAATGCAGTGGAGTTTTTACAAATAATATTCACTTCCAAAAGTATAATCACAAATATACAAACACATTCCCCCCCTCCCTGCCCAACACCTGGGAGGCATAATGCTCCACCCAGCTTACACCATTGCAGTCTCTGGGGAGAAGATGATTAGATTCATAGTTTAGCCCAGTTTCCATACAGCATAGTCCCTGTTCAGAAACCAAGCCTGTCCCAGGCACCCTAGCTTCTCAGGATTTCCATACCCACCTGACTGGTTGGCTGCACCGCCCAGCCTGCAATCTTGGTTCCAAAGTCACCATGGCTCAAAGTTCAGGACCTGTGGAGATCATTCTTGGCACCTGACACCGAGGATAAACCCCATACAGATCAGAAAAAAAAAAAAACATGTCCAGGCCCACTGGAGGTTCAGTTCATGGCATTTATGCAGGGAGAAGATAATAGGAGCATGGCTAAAGGACAATGGAAAGAAGAGAATGACCAGCTTGGTGTCACCAATTTTAAGAACTGAGATAGCCAATCAAAGGCATTGTAGGGGAATGCCATGTTAGGCAAACTGAGCATGCTCAAGGCCAGGTTACACATAGAAAAGAATTTAAACAAAAGCAACAGTTAAGAGACCCCGTTTGCCAAGTATGCATTATTCTGTTTCCCTATTTCCTATATGGAAGAATTATGTTTGCTCTCTTACACCAATATTAGGTTTTTCAATTACTCAAGAGTTTGGCTTCATTTTGATGACCTTTTCATGCACATAATTGTAGTCACTGTTTTCCTGGTTCTACCTATTTTGCTCTTCATCAACTCACCTAATTTTACCATGTTCATAATTTCCCATATTCATAATTTCTTCAGATAATACTCCATTATATTCAGTTTGTCCAGTCATTCTAAAATCACTTTCACATCTAAAAATGAGCACTCGTTTTTCTCAACAAAATTTAATTCCCTTACTAAATAGAGCTCAGGTAGAAAGATACACTCCACAATTCCTGTATGCAGTTCTGGTTGAAGCAAAGAGTCACTTAAGGGAAGCCAACTCCTTGAAGTATCAGTGGTGATCCAGCCATGCTGTGATGCCACTACCCTCAAGTGGCTAATTTAAGCTCTCCCTCTGTGGGTCATGGACAATTATAACTTAAATAGAAATTTAAAAAAAATTGAGTCCCTAAAGAAATCAGGGAAATTATGAAGACAAGCTGTCCCAATGAACTAACAAAGGTAGAACTGGGAAATTGAAACTCTTGGGGCCTCGTATTTACCTCACCCTCCTTTTACTAAAATATACTTAACTCCTCCCTCAAGTACATGTCACTGATTTGCTCATTTACAGAATAGTAGTTATTTTTGAGAACATTGAAGAAGTTTACAGATGATTATAGGTTTTTCAAAATACAAAAAATCCATATATGTGTTAAATCATCAGAAGAATCTGTAGGTAACACATTACGTTGTCATTTTATCGTTAGTGAATTACACTGAGTAGAGATGACAGGTAGTTTCCCTTGTTTTCCCTAAGGCCTCATACTAGTCTAAAGACTAAAGCTATGTTAGGAAAGCCCCTATCAGGAAATCTCTCAGGTAGGAATTTGTGAGAAATGATTATCCAAGAATCTTTTTCTAAACGATCTTTGAAGTATTTAATATAAATAAAGACTGTGAGATGTTATGGAAGAAGTAGTGGGTTAGCTGAAACTACTAACCCTGTTATACATGGGAAATGAAGAACCAGAAAAATTGTGACTGGGAAACATTAAAAACAAATTATCTGCCCAGTGCTTGAGGAGTGTGGTGTATAAATGTAAAGGAATATTAACTGTGCTGCTGAATGTGAAGAATTCAGAGGAACATTGGAAAACTTGGATGAGGTGACGCAGAATAAAGAAAGCAGAGTAAATAGAACAATGTACATAAGGACTACAATCATGCAAATAACATTAACATAGTGGCAGCAAAACTCTGAACAAATACAATGGTCTGTATTGCTACTGTACTATCAGTGTTAAAGGACATGTACATTCTTTTCATTATTAACAAAGTACAAAGGTAGAGCACACCATGTGACATCAGCATTATGCTATTAAGCTTAAGATTTGTTGTACAATTTTCATGAACATATTTTATAGGGGGATGTTCACTGGGAAGTGTTTTGTGTCAAAACAAAACATTAATAAATTTTGAAAAGATAAAAGAAATCTGATCCAAAAAAGGAAAAGTGTGTTTGGTCAAAGAAAAAAGGAGTTAATTCCCTCCCTCCCCACCCCCTCTTTCTCTTATAAGACTCCTGTGGCACTTTGTATGAGAAATTTCAAGTCACTGAAAGAAAGCTACTAAAGTTGTGTGATGTAGTGGAGAAAGTAAAGAGAAGTATTAGAATTACTGGAAACAAAAGACCTGAACTTAAATTCACATACTCAATAGCTGCATAACTGTGGGCAAATCATTTAGTCTGAGTCTGTTTTTTCCTCTGTAAAATCGAGATAATAATATTTGCACCTATCTCTCTGGGTGGTTCTGAGGGAAAACATTTTGCATATGTTAAATTGCTCTATAAATGTAAAGTCATCTTATTGCCAAGTTATGTGGCTTTATACTTGAAAATAAAGAGGAAACATTCTTCTACTTATTCACAGACCATCTACATTTTTTCCAAGTCAGAATTTCATAAATGAGGGGATTGGTGATAAGAGAAGATCAGGAAGGTCTGAGAGAAAAAGAGTAAAAGAAATTGAGAGAACATGAGGAAAATTAAAAGCACAGAGATATAAATTTAGATGATATAGATTAGATATAGATATCTTTAGCTCTGGTGGTGAGGGAGTGATGAGTGGTATTGTTCAAACACTATATGACCTTTATCACCCTACTACATAGTTTTCCCAGTATTAATTCTTTGCTCTGGAAAGTCGAAGTAAAAGATCTGATTTTTTTTTTAGCCTTAAGCCCCCAGCGCTCAGAAACACTCTATCTGACAAAACACCTCAGTGTTGGAGCTATCTTTTGCATTCTGGGGATATCTCCACTCCATTCCACCCCCACCCAAAATGCTTTCTCTGGACTGCATTTCTAATAAGTACGCAAAAAAGAGCAAAAACTGGTAGTTAACAATGAGTTTGGTGCCTGGCTCACAATCTTTCTCTCCACCCCGGACACATGCTCTTGTAACAGGGAACTTCAACTTAAATATTCATATTCCTTCAAATACTCTAATTTCCATTGCCTCAATCTACTCATTTCCCATCACCTCCTCCTCCACTCCACCTCACCGTGATATTCTTAATCTTGCCATCAGCCACAAGTGTTCCACTTGAGTCTTCATTAACTCTGAAATTCCTTTATCTGATCATAGATTTTTGTCATTCTATCTTTTCCTGTCTTAGATGCCTTAACCCTCTCCTTCATCCTCACAATGATTTATCTCCAATCTTCTACATCATAGATTTTTTTCCCCAGGTCATCACCCTTGCACTGACTACACTCTCCTCCCTTCTATATCTCCATGATAAACCAGTTCAGCTTTTCACTATTCTCCACACAAGTCCAGTGCCACCTTATCTTGTTGCTAATCATGTCTTGCCCAGGCCAAACCTTGGATTGATCCCACAAACTGCTTCCCTTCACTCCTATTTGCTGGTTTCTAAATATAGCAAGGGAAAATCATGAAAACATGCTGCACTAAAAATCTGTATTATGTCATCTCAACTGAGCCTTTAGTGCAGCAAAGGCAATTTTTTAACACCTCTCCAATCAGTTTATTTTCTCACTTACCCAGAGGCTATTCCAAACATTTCATTCTTCCTCAGGTCTCCCATAGAATCCACTTCCCCCCTCCCCCATCCTCTCTGTTGAAATCCTTGCCTCATACATTACTGAAAAAAAACAAAACAAAATAAACTAAGGCTATTTGTTGAAAGCCCCTTCTCCCTCAGCCTCCCCATTTCATGTTGCTCAGATGCCTTCTGCAAGTTCCTCCACCTGCATCCCTGTCTTACATGAAGAGATAGCCCTTCTCTTTGTCAACCCACAAGCACAAGTGATCACATTCCATTCCCTCTTCTCCAACAGATTGTCCCCTCTATCGTTCCCACTCTCTTACTAATACTAATTCTTTTCCTGTCTAGTGACTGCTTCCTTGCTCTTTATAAGGCATACCCACATCTCCCCCACCCCAGTAGTAGAAAGTCCCTCAGCTAATCCCACCATCCAAGCTAGCCATAAATCCCTACTAAACTCCTTTAGAAAGCCATCTACAATATGTGCCTCCACTTTTTCTCCTCTCACTCTCTTCTCAATCCCCTGCACTCTGACTTCTGACTTCATCATTCAACGTAAAATGCTCTTTCCAATGTTATCAAAGACCTCTTAATCACCAAATTAAATGGAATTTTCTCAATCTTCATCTATCTCGACCTGTCTACACTCTTTAACACTGCCAATCACACTCTTCTCCTGATACTCTTTCTTTTCTAGGTTTTTGTGACACCGCTCTCTCCTTTTTCTGCCTATCTGACCTCTCTTTCTTCTTAGAATTCTATGCTGTATCTTCACCCAGATTTCATTCATTATCCATGGGTATCCTCCAAGGTTATATTCCAGGACCTCGTTTCCCTCTATACTATTTTCTTGGTAATCTCATCAACTCCCTTTGATTCAATTATCATCTTTATGAAGACAGTTCCCAGATATATTGATCTAGCCCTAACCTCTCTTCTTCCATTCTCACATCCCCAGTAGCTTCTTTGACTTCTTGAATTGAATGTCCTTGTAGACATCTCAGACACATGTCCAAAACAGAATTCATTTTCTTTCCGCCCAAGCTTTCCTCTCTTCCAGACTTCTCTTCCCACTCATCCAGGCTTACAACCATCTTTGACTCTTTCCTTGCTCTCAGCCCACATATCCAATCTGCTGTTAAGTTTTGTCATTTCTACTTTGACAGTATCTCTTATACACATCTTCTTCTCTCTATTCACATAGCTGCATCACCTCATGCTTGGACTATTGCAATAGCCTTTTGGTTGCTCTCCCTTCCTCAAGCCTCTCCCCATTCCACTTCCACTCAGCTATCAAAGTGATCTTCCTAAAGCTCAGATATGACCATGTCAACTCCCTCTCCCCCTTCCATTCAACAAATTCCAGTGACTACTATCTCCAGGATCATATATAAATGTTTGATCTAAATATTTGATATTCAAAGCCCTTTCTACCCTTCCAGTCTTCTTACACCTTCTTCCCTGCCACATACTCAGTGATCCAGAGACCCTGGCTTCCTTGCTTTTCCTTGAACAAGACACTCTATCTCTAGACACTGGAGACTTTCACTGGCCATTCCACATGTCTGGAGCACTCTCCCTCATGTCCACAATCTAGCGTCCCTGGTTTCCTTCAAGTCCTAGTTAAAATCCCACCTTCTATGAGAAACCTTTCCCAATTCCCCTGAATGTTACTGCCTTCTTTTTATCAGCTGTCTCTAATTCATCCTGACTATATGTTGTTTGTACATAATCATTTTCATGTTGTCTCCTCCATTAAACGGTTAGCTCCTTGAGAATCCTTTTGTCTTTCTGCATATGCCCAGCACTTAGTACAATGTTGGACTCAGAGCAGGTGCCTGATAAATGCTTGTTGACTGATTGACTGAATGACTTTTCACTTTCCAGTCCATCTTCCATTCAATTATAAAACTGATCAGGGCAGCTAGGTGGTATAGTGAATAGAGCACTGGCAATGGAGTCAGGAAGACCTCAGTTCAAATCCAGCCTCAGACACTTAACTCGTGCTAGCTGTGTGACCTTGGGCAAGTCACTTAACCCCAATTGCTTTTCCTAAAGTTTATATCACCTCCCATTCAATAAACTCCAGTTGTTCCCTATCACCTCCAGGATCAAATATAAAAATCTTCTGTTTGGCGTTAAGAGCCCTTTATAACTTGGCCCCCATCTACCTTTTTCAGCCTTTGTATTCCTTACCACTGTGTAGGGACTCTGAGATTCAATGACGCTAGCCTCCTGCTTTTTAGCTGTCCCTAGAACAAGTAATCATCTCTTGACTCCAAGTTTTTTCGTTGACTCTCCCCCATACCTGGAATTTTCTTTCTTCTCATGTCTATCTCTTGCCCTCCCTGGCTTCCTTGCCCTCTCAGCTAAAGCACTGCCTTCTACAGGAAGCCTTTCCTGATTCCTCTTAATGTTAGAGCCTTCCCTCTCTTGATTATTCCCAATTTACCCTGTAGACATATATCTTTTTTGTTTCATTGTTTTTTTATTCCATAGGTATCTTGTTTGATACATAGTTGTTTTCATGTTGTCACCCCCATTAGATTTCAATAAACTTGGGGACTTTTTTTTTTTGCCTTTTTTTTTGTATTCCAATAATAGCACAATGCCTGGACCATAGTAGGAGCTTAATGAATAGTTCTTAACTGACTGACTTTTCCCTTCTACTTGTGATTAAGATTGTTCAGTAAAAATTCATCAATCATATTTATGAAATGTCTTCATGGTTACTAAACATGAGGCAAATTCTGTAAAGATTAGTCATGCCCTACTACTTAGAGCAATCTCAGAGATCTTGAGTTGAAAAGACCTATAGAGTTCATCTAAGTCAGGGATTCTGTACTTGGGATACACTTCAGGACGTCCATGAATTTGAATAGAAAAACAATACATCTTTATTTTCACTAACCTTTAGCTGAAATTTAATATTTCCTCCCATTATTTAAAAACATTATTCTGAGAAAGAGTTCAGAGCTTTGACTAAGACTGCATTTAAAGGGTTCAATGACACAAAGAAGGTTTCGATTTTGTTCGACCTCACTCTTTTTACATGTGAGAAAACAGAGATATAAAGATGGTAAGGGATCTGGCCAAAGTCAAGCAAATATCAAATACAGCAGATTCCAAAATTGAGCACAGATCTTTTGACTACACATAGCTTAGTCCTTCCTAGGCCCTGTCTACAAAAGTTTTGAGATGAAACCGGGTGGGTATGTGTCAGAAATTTTTTTGGTTGATCTATTCCAGTCCTTTATGAATGATATTCCTTTGACTTTCTAATTAGCATTTCTAACCAGGAATTCAGTAGCCATAGAAGGGCCCCAGGAGGTGTGAATTTTAAGTCTTGTTAATTGAGCCAGATCAGCCCTGTATTTTATACATAACTCTTCCATTATTTCTAAGTCTAGTACCACTAGAAAGATAACACACCTGTAATGATAGGGAGAAAAAAAGAAATATCTAAAGAAGTAAATGGACGGAGAACCTCTTTTTTTTTAAAGCTGTTTCCCCCAGTTAGCCACACGTTTGGTTCTTTCCCTATGAGAGCCAATCAAAATTGAGGGTTGGAAATGCCTTTTCTTTTAATGGGTATTGTTAGGCAGAATTTCTCCAACTCTGTTTATATTCAGGTCTCAAATGCTCATTTACATCAGCCTGCTTCTAGCTGGTTCTGGGTTCCACCCTCAATACATAGCACCTATCAGGTTACAGGAGGAAAAATAAATTGGAAGGCCCCATTTTCATGGGATGTCATATAACTAATTGTTTGGCTTTTGCTTAGAGGAAGTTAAGCAACTTAGAAAAGCTTTATTGTGATTTAATTGCATTCTGATTGATTTCTTTTTCAAGCTAGGCAACAGTCTTCCCATCAGAAATCTTCACCTTCTTTTAGTAAGTAACCCCTTACTTATTGACCTGAGGTGTGAGAAGACCTAAGAGAAAGAGATAATAGGTATTAAATCAGAGTGTGTTGGGAGTGGGGTTTGAGGGAAATTGAAAGAGAATAGAAGGACATTTAAATTACTTAGTCTAGATCAATTAGCATCTTTTTTAAAGTATTGTAAAGGAAAGCTTTGCACTCTTTAAATAATTAACCCTCAATTTCTATTTAAGTCCCAAAATAGGACTTGAAAACCTAGATGTTGAGATCAAGTGTGACCAGCAGGGAGAGAGTTAGTTCATTTTTAAAACTATGCTATCAGAATATCTAGGTTTAATTCCATTTTTGTCTCTTTGCTTCTTGGTACTTCTTTAGCTACTTGATAACTTAAATGGTAAATTGTACTGCTATCTGTGAATTTTAAAGTTAAAAAAACTTTTAAACTGCTCAGGATAAAAATAAAATGAAAAACTTGCAGAAGCATTTCTACTCTCAGTGAATTTTAAAGATAATTTAAAGAACTTATAAACTGCTGAGGATAGAAATAGAACTAAAACTTAACAGTTGAATTTATACTCAAACCATCCACTCTAAATAATTTCTCTTTATTATTTGGGTCTCTCTTCCTTTTGTAAATTTTTTTTAAATTTTAAACTTAAATACAAAATGAGAAAAGGAAAAAAAAAAACTTTGCTATCTACACAGCAGACCTTAAGAGAGGATTCAATATAAAACAATAAATTTCCATTTCAAGAAAACCTATATAATAAGTACTACACATTGTTTTCAAAGCTGCCCAGCTTTTCTTTGCTTCCTTGTTAATTTTCTTTTGTTCTCTGCTTTGTACTTTATTATTTCCCCCTCTCTTCTCTACCCCCATGGATATGTATACATATACATGGATATCCTAAAAATATACCTATATACACATATACACTCATACATACATATATGTAAGACTGTAAATATGCTAATTTCCCCATCATGTCTCTATTAAGGTGGATAGCATCTTCCTTCATATGTCCAAGTCTTTCCATGTTTTTCTAAATCAAACAGCTCATCATTTCCTACACTATAGTAATATTCCAACCCAATCACATCCTATCTGAGAGATTATCTGTGGAAGTTTTTTTCCAAATTTTCTGCATTCCTTCTGTTCTAGATTTTATTTATACAAGAAAATTTTCATTTAAAATAATCAAAATTATCCAACAATGCTCTTACCTCATAATATAGTTTTAGGTCTGATGATACTGAATTTACTTCCTTCACATCTTTTTTTCCCTGATTTCTTTGAAGTTCCTGACCTTTTGTACTTTCAAATGAATTTTGTTATCATTTTTCCTAACTCAGTAAAATATTTTTTTAGTAATTTAATTGGGATGACATTGAATAAATAGATTAGTTAGGTAAAATTGTCATTTTAAACATTATATTGGTTTTACCTACCCACGAACAATAAATGTTACTTCAATTATTTAGACCTGAGTTTATTTGTATAAAATAAATATTTATGTTCATAGAGTTCCTGTGTCCATTTTGGCAGGTGTACTCTCAGGTTATTTAATATTATCTAGGTCAGGGGTTGGGAACCTATGTCCTTGAGGCCACATGTAGCCCTCTAGGTCCTCAGGTGTGGCCCTTTGACTGAATCCAAACTTTGTATTGAGGACCTAGAGGGTCACATGTGACCTCAAGGCCACAAGTTCCTCACCCCTGGTCTAGGTATTTTAAATGGTCTAAAACAATACTGAATAAATTGTGGACACATAGTGTAGTTTCTCTTTTTCACTTTTGATTAAATCTATTTTAACTTTAACTTTGTCTGAGATCATGATTACTATCACTGTTTTTTTTTTACATATTAAATTCTGCCCCTGCCCTGTTTTATCTTTGTGTGTATCTCTTATTTTTGTGTTTCCTGAAAGTAACATATTGTTGAATTCAAATTTTTAATCTGCTATCAGTTTCCATTTTATGGGTAAATTCAGCCCATTCGAATTGTAAGCTACAATTACTTGTTGTGTATTTTCTTCCTTCCTATTTTTCCTCACTATCCTACTCACCCTATTTACCTTATTCCTCCTCATTACCCTGCTCTACTTCCTTCTTTTAGTAGCAGTACTTCTCTGCTTTATTTTTACCTACTACCTTGCCTTCCTATTCCTTAACCAACCCACCTTTGTAAGAGTCCCTCCCTTATTCTCTCCCCTGTTATGGGAATAGGAATCTGAAGATCTTCTCTGTCTCTTGGCCCTTTGATCAGCTTAAGTGACTCTGAGAACCTTCCCTGATTTGAAAATATACTCTGCCCCCTAATAGGCTGAATGTGGTCACGTGGAGCCTGTGGTGGGAGGCTTGTTTTTCAGGAATGCCCACACCTTGTTACTTTGTGATTGGGCAGTGGGTCATGAGGGTTGTGATGGTCTGTGACCCAGGAGAAAGCTACCTATACCCTGACTTGAGGTTTTGCTGTGGAGCTCACTTTGGGAAGAGTTACATGATTTGGCCAGATGAGACTCTGGGCAGCCATTGAGCCCCTGGCTTTGAAAACCCAGATGTTGGTGCTTCCCTCTCTGGTAACTAACTAGGTATGGATGTAATGGTCAGACAGCTGGAAGCCCCATCTGCTGATTTGTTTCTCTGCTTTTAACTTCTGTTTGTATTCTCTGAAGTTCAGGGTGTTGACTTTTCCCCCTGAACTAGGTAAATGATATATTTTTGATTAAAGTAAGATTGTTAACCCATTTTGAGTTGCTTTCTTTTAGAAAAGCAGATCGAAGAACCTGTGCTAGCAGCCATCCTGGGTATGATAGGGTGCTTGCTGCTACACCTTCCACCCTATCCCCTTGCCCTCATTTTCCTTTCTGAATTTACAAGACTTTTATAACTTTGTAGATATATGTTCTTTCCTCTTTGACTCACCTCTGATGAGAGTAAAATTCCAGCACTACCCATCCTTCCCCTCCTAGCTTCCTCTGTATCGACTTTTCCTTTTATGCTTCATTTATATGAGATGCCCCAAGCCTCAGGTCCTTCTTACTGTTATTTTCTGCTGTCTGTCTCGGAGCCCAAACTTGGGCTCTCCTCTCCACTCCTAAGAAACACGGTCCCACTAATGATCTTGCTTTCTGCAAGCCACTGTCCAGTAGCTGCAAACTCCAACTGTCCTCTCTGCCCTAGAATTGAAACCAGGGATTCTGCTCTCCTGCAAGCTTCCACAACTAACCGGTTCCCTGATCTTTGCCACTGAACTCACTAAGTATGAATTAGCTCCTTCTCCCCCCAGCCACAGCCCCGGAGACATTTGATCTGTACAGCTGTGCTTGGTGTCCCTCTACAGGGAAAGGTACTTCAATTTTTTCCAATTTAGCCATCACACCCCCACTCAGTCTTCACAATGAAAGTTTAAAAGGCTGAGGTTTTCTCTCTACCCAGCTGCCCCCAGGCTTGTCGTTTGTTGATTATGCAGAGTGGCCTGGAAGTGTTTGCACTTCACTCAGGCCAAACAGCAGCCCCTGAAATTCCAGTCTTTCCTGGGGTCTTCTCAAATTGTCTTAGAAGGACAACTGCTTTACCCCATGTTTATTTCTACTGCTCTGAAGCAATGTTCTCTTTTTTTGTGGAGGGAATTTGGACAAAGTTTTCTGACCTACTCTGCCATCTTCCCAGAATCCTCTTATATCTTCCTTAGATCTCTCAGTGCAGGTTGGTAAGGCTATTTGGAGTCAAATATCAAAAAGTTTTGTTCTTATTTTAATTTTAGCCAAAAGCTTAAGTCTGGCAGACTTCCATAAGATCTCCAGGATCCTTTTTCTATGCTTAATTTTTTTTTTCCTTTTATTTTGGTTGGGGAGAGGTAATAGTAGTGAGTCTATGTAAGCATTGTAAGATGAGAGATCAGATACTTTTATATTTTGAAAGAACCATGATTTTATCAGTGTGGGTATTCCCTCCCACAAGTAGAGAGTACTACATTCATTAGTTGTTGTGGCCAAAAACATTTATTTCCAAGGAATTAGACTTCTGGGGTGAAAAGTCTCTCTTCAAGTTTATAGGCTAGGCACCACCTAGCTTGAAAAGACCTGCCAGAATTTGTGTTCCATCCAGACTCCCAGGTTGACACCATTAAGGCCTAGTGTAAGACATAATATTAGTAGCTAGCATTTATATAGTGCTTTAAGGTTTTCAAAGTGCTTTGCAAATATCACATTTTGTCTTCACAGCAACCCTAGGATGTAGGTTTTTTGCAGATGATAGGCTATTACTATCACCATTTTACAGATAAGGAAACTGAAACAGACAAGTTAAGTGAATTCTTCAGGGTAAATAAATGTTTGAGGCAGTATTTGAATTCAGTGCTTTTTGACTCCAAGTCCAGTGTTCTTTATTACAGAGATACCAGATGTCTTGGTAATGTGATTTGTGGAAACAATGCTGGATTTGAAATTGGGATGGGGTAGGAGAACTTGGGTTCAAATCCTGACTCTGCTATGCTCTAAACTCAGCTCAAGCTCTGCCTCTTAAATGAGACAATTCTCTCCTTTCCCCTTAAAATTATACTTATTTATCTACAAATACTGTGAATTCAGACATGGATATTCAATAGTTTTTTTGGAAACTACTCACATTCAGTTACCCAAAGATGTCTATCTAAAGCTACATTTATATAGATTGGTCCTAGAATGTAATCTCCTTGAGGGTAGCAACTTTTCTTTTTGCTTTGTTTTTAGAGCCACAGTGCCTAACACATGAGATCATAGATTTAAGGTTCTACATAGAGGTTCTAAGATAAGAGATTAAGTGATCCAGGATCACATAGCTCGAGAATTTCTAAGGTATGATATGAACCCAGTTTTCTTGACTCTACATCCATTGCACTTTCTAATATACAATGGCTAATATAGTGCCTATTATGTACCAGGCATTGTGCTAAATGCTTTATAATTATTGGCTCATTTGATCCTCAACAACAATCCTGAGATGTAAGTGCTATTATTATCCTCATTTTACAAATGAGGAACCTGAGGCAAACAGGTTAATTGACTTGCCCAGGGTCACACCACTAGGAAGTGTCTGAGGCTGGATCTGAACTCAGATCTTCTTGATTCCACTATCCACTGCCCAACCTAGCTGTCTGCAATACTGCTATAGGTGCCTAATAAATGCTTGTTAAATGAATATTATTTATTACCTTTATGACCTTAAGCCCTTTCACCTCTCAGGGTCTGTTTCCTCATCTATGAAATGGTCTCAATCACCTCTATGGTTCCTTCTAGCTCTAAATCAGTGATGCCTTTGGTGGAAGTGTGATCTGATCAACATTAAAAAAAATTTTTTTAAACCGAAGGTCCTTAATTACTTGGTCTTTTTAACCATGATGTTTTGAGACTGATCAACTGTTAGGTTAGAACTCTTGTGAACTGATTAATTTTGCTAGATATCCTTTTGATATTTCACTTAATAAATCTAACCTTACAATAGTGAAGACCTAGGGGCAGCTAGGTGGCACACTGGCCCTGGAGTCAGGAGGACCTAAGTTCAAATCCAGCCTCAGACACTTGATACACTAGCTGTGTGACCTTGGGCAAGTCACTTAACCCCAATTGCCTTGCCTTCCCCCCTCCAAAACAAAACAAAACAATAGTGAAGACCAATTCAAGGGTATACTGGATGGAGCGAGCTGCTACTGTCTCAGCCATAGCTAAAATTTCATGGTGAACATTTACACCTCAAAAATTGGCAAACTCTACAAATCAGGACTTAATTTATTGTTTTGTTGATTGTTTAGACTTTTAAAAGTGAGGGGGAAATGTTAATTATGCAGATTAAACTTGAGTATATTGTGTAATTTTCTTTTCAAAGAGTTAAACATTTACTAGCACACCACTGCCTGTCTACAGCATCATGGCCCTGCCTAAGTGAATCTTGGCTACAGTCAGTCAATAAAGAGCTCCTATCCTCTCCACCTCTGAGCTGTTAAATCTTCAGTTAAACCATTAGAGTCTGGCAACATCTACCACATAGTCTGAATGCCTGCTCTGGGAGAGTTCAGCCCTGATTTGCTCTTGAATAACCCAGAACTCCGTCTAGCAAGAGCTTCTGAATGAAAGCGCCTGGGCCCTTTATTTCTTCTTCTCAGTGCCAGCCATTCTGTCTTCTTGTCATTCTTCCACAAATTCATTTCAAAAAGCTAATTGTTCTTTACCAAGACTCCAGTAAAATGATTCAATAGACCTTGGAAAGATGCAGCACTGTGAGAGCAGAGGAGGTGCTAGAGTAATGCCCATGAATAATGTCACTTGGTAAGGGGCATATTGTCTATGTAACAATATGGAGGCCTAGTGGATAAGGTATAAGTTCAGAAAACCTGGGTTCAAAACCTACCTCTGCTACTTACTAACTCTGTGGCCCTGGGGAAAACCTCAATGCTAGGGTTAATGTCTTTGAGCCTCAGTTTCTTCATCTGTAAAAATAAGGATAATAAGATCTGACATTTATATAGAAATTTAAGTTTTGCACTACACATATATTATCTCATTTAACCCTTCCAACAACCCTGGGAGGTAGGTGCTATTATTGACTGTTTTACAGATGAGGGAATTCAGGCTCTGTGTTCAGTGACTTGGTCAGGGTCATACAGCCAGTAGGTGTCAGGTCGGGTTTGGACAATATCAGACTGCCTCAGTATAATCACATCTACCTCAGGGGTTGTTCTGATTTGGACTTTACAAACCTTAAGGCACTATATAAATGTGAGCTATTGTGATGGCTCCACCCTAATTTCTATTACTACTCTTATTTCTCTCAAATCAGATCGCTCCTGAATGACCCTAGTTACCATTCCTCTCAAGTACCTAATAGAGCTACTAAACATATTTGCAAACTGATCGAAAATTTTCTGTAGATGATATACTGTTTGGACTTGGTATTAAAACCTGGGACTATATAAACTTGGACCAGTCTCTTTTTCCTTCCTCAGCATCTTTTTTCTCACCTTTTATCATGGGAATAATAACTCACATGTTTATGTTGCTTTAAGGTTCAAAAGCATTTTACTCAGAATAAACCTGTACTATATTTTGTCTAAGAAATATTATTCCCATTTTGCAGAAGAAGAAATTGAAACTCCCAAGAGATCTGGTGACTTCCTTATTAAGAACCAGAATTTCAGCAGGTTAGGTGGCACAATGGATAAATAGAGTGCCAGGCCTGGACTCAGATGACTCATCTTCCTCAGTTCAAATCTGGCCTCAGACACTTACTAGCTATGTGACCCTGGGCAAGTCACTTAACCCTGTTTGCCTCAGTTTTCTCATCTATAAAAATGAGTCGGAGAAGGAAACAGCAAACCATTCCACTATCTGCCAAGAAAACCCCACATGGGGTCATGAAGAATTGAACACCACTAAAACGATTGAACAACAAAAACTCAAGTAATAATAATCATAGCTATTTTCCTTTATTTTTTTTCTTTTGGACATGGCTAATGTGAGAATTCATCTTGTATGACTAGATATATTTGTAATAGATTTTGTTTTTCTTGCTTTCTCAATGGGTAAGAAAGAGGAAGGGAAGAAGGAGATAATTTGGAATTGAAAATAAAATGAATTAAAAATAATAATCACTAGCATTTATACATTTTCTTTTTTCCTTTTTTATCATGCAAAAGTATCTTTATTACATTCATGAATACAGACTCAATATTTCAATACAATTATGTATACAATTCACAAATCTGAGTATCAGTGAGAAATTAAATACTATTGGCATACTTATATTCACAGTTTTCAAAGTAAGAAAAACAAATGCTTAATTTAACTTCAGTTCTAAGACAAATGCATATAATGTGACATTCACTAGTTTTGGTCTGTTCTTCTAAAACATGTGCACCAACGAGTCACGAGAAATTTCTTAAAAGAACAACTGAACAAGTCAGCAGCATATTTTCACTCATTTATAAATTTTCAAAGTACTTTTATGACTAGCATCTCATTTATCCTCCCAACAACTTTGGGAAGTAGAAGATAAGTGACTTGCCCAAGGTCACATAGCTAGTAAGTATCCCAGGCAGGATTTGAACTTAGCTCTTCAGGACTCAATTCTACCTCCTACTTATTTTCTTTTTTTTTTTTGGCTGGGGCAATTGGGGTTAAGTGACTTGCCCAAGGTCACACAGCTAGTTTTTTTTGTGTTCCATGTCTGAGGCTGGATTTGAATTCAGGTCCTCCTGACTCCAGGGCTGGTGCTGTATTCACTGCTTGACCTAGCCACCCTTCTACTTATTTTCTATCCACCAAACAAGGCTGTTGTGAAAATCAAAGGAAAAAATTATATAGTTCTATGTAATTTCTATATAGTTAATAACTATAAAAATACGTACTATTATTATTTTCTAAAAGTACTGCCTTCAGTTAACTATTTCAGGTGACAAAGATACCTGGACTTCCTGAGATTCTTCTGATTTACAGTGTTTGCTTTAATGCCTTTGTTAGACCTACATACATTTTTTTGCATTTAAAAAAAATGCTTGGAAACCAAAGGAATAGTTTCAATAAGTTCTGCCTCCCTAACAGTGTCAGAAAATCAATTCATTTTCATAGATGTAGAGGTGGGAGGCACCTTTAGAGGTCACCTAGTTGAATCCCTTATTTTATAGATGAGAAATTGTATAGGAGGAAAAGCTCCACAGGAAGATCATGAAAACATTGGATAATGACATTAGTCCTAAATAAGATTGTATTATTCTCATTTTGGTTAAAATTTGGTTAAATTTGGTTAAATTTAAAATTTAATTAAAATTAAATTTAAAAATGGTTAAAATTTTCTTCAAATAAGATGTTTTCATGCTTTTATTTGTAGATGGTATAGTGAATAGAGTACTGTGCCTAGAGTCAGGAAGATGTGTTCAAATATGGCCTTTGACACACCTTAGCTGTGTGATCCTGAACAAGTCACTTAATATCAGTCTGCCTCAGTTTCTTCAATTGTAAAATGGGATCATAGTACTCCCAGAGTTATTGTGAGGATCAAATGAGATAATATTTGTAAAATGCTTAACGTGGTACCTGTCAGCATAGGTGCTTAATAAATGCTTTTCCCCTTCCCTTCTTCCTTCAAAATCTCTGGCAGAAACTTCTATTCTTTGTGTCCCCCTTAGCTTTAAAGTTGTATAATCTCCAAGTGTAGTATGGTGCAAAGGTAGTCTATTGCTAGTCAGGAATTCTTCATTCTTGCTACCAGGCCCAATATTGCCTCTAGGATGTTTTGTTACCCTGGGCAATTCACTTAAGTTCTGTAGAGCTCAGTATCTTAATCTATAAAATGAGGGAAATGGACAGAATGACCTCTGTGGTCCTTTCCATCAGTCTCTGAAATTCTTTGCCTAAGTGACTTGCCTAAAGTCACACAGCTAGTTAAATGGCAGAGATGGGGCTCCTATGCAGGTCTTCTGACTTAAGGTTTTTAAAATCAAAACAAAAAAAAAAAATTGGCACAGCATATCGTATCAGTAGAAGCAAATGGCCTCTATGTTAAAAGAGAGCCAAGCTTGATCTCTGTGCATCAAATATCAGCCAGCTGGCAGCCTTACCCTGAGTGCATTGCCCTTCCCACTGAATCACAAGCTGAATGAATGTCAGCTCATGGGTCAAGATTAATTACTCTACTTATTAGAATAGTTTTATCTTAAAATGTTAAATTAAATAAATATCAGTCGAAGATTTAGCTCATTGAGAGTGTTATACTTTTGGTTTTGGGATTGGAGAGGAGAGGATCCACAGATAAATAAAACAGTCTGGGTTCTTTTGGAATTTGCAAGGGACAGGATACACAGAAAGAAAACATCTAATATGAATTAATACACGAGTTTAGTAAAAGAGCAAAGCACTATGTAAGGTGGGAGGACAAAGGTCATTTCTCACTAGAAAGAGCATGGAAGACTTCATGAAAGAAGGGGCAATTTAAATTGGACTTTACAGGCTAAGTAGCAATGCAATGGGTTAGGAGGAGAAGGGACATTCCATTGATAGGGAACAGTATGATCAGATGCACAGAAGGGATCACACAAATAAATGTTTGCTATATTGAATTAACTTAAATGTGGGACTCTACTTATGGAAAATCAAAGAGTAATCCACCCTGACTAGATCACAGAGTATCTGAAGGGGAGTTACATTGAAAGAGCCTAGAAAAATAGGGTAAGGATCAAGGAAGTGGGTATAGCCTTTGATTGATAGTCAAAGGAAATTACACTTTCATAAAGGTTACTTTCTAAAATATTTTGAAAGATCTTTTGCTATTTCCATTCATGCTTTTAAGATCCCACAGATGGAGGATAACTGGTTAAATATAGTCAACTTCATACAAAACCACTGTAGTCAAAGCTGTTTGACTTCTGATATTAAACAGTTTTAGTGGATAAAACATACATCATCTGTACTTTTCATAATATAAGCTTTTCTTAAGAATAAGTTTGTAATCATTGATAGAAATAATACCATTCTAAATCACCGGAGCAAATCCTTTGGCCTCAAATTTAATGTACTTTTAGATGCAGAACTTTGGCTATTATATATGTGTATATTATATACATATATATGCCATATATGTATATATTCCATGAAATTTTTGTATGTTTGTGTCTGTTTAATGAATGCTTGTGATTGATTGATTAAAAATCTATTTCCTTGATGTCAATTACTCCTCTCCTAATTCTTTATTCATGGTCTTTAAATTACAGCTTTGGAAAGAAGGTACATATAATGTTTACATGTGTGATATCTAGCTTTATATTGAATAGATGTATAATACCAAATGAATGCATTTAGGACTCTTTAATGTCTCTGCCACTGAGAGGGTAGAGGGGTTGTGATCTGTCACTGGAGGGAACACATACCTTTAACAATGAAATCACAGGTATCTTGAAATAATCTGTGATAGGTTATGTCTCTCTTGCTCATTTCCTATGCCCAAACCTTCAATAGTTAAAAAAAAAATTAGAGTGGAGGGAGTCAGGGTAGGAAAGGGGAGAAACAATACTAATGTTGTAAAAGTGATTTCTTCTAGGTTTTTTGTAGCAGAGAATGCCTAAGGATGTACTGAGAGGAGTATGAAAAGCCCTTTCTCCTCAGCTGTTGGTGATTTCATCAGAATGGGGAACTTCCAGTCTATGACTCATAGATAAGTCATAGGGAGTTGCCTGAGGCAGATAGATCACACAGGATTGCAGCCCAGGCCACTTCCCTGAACTAGGTACTGAAGTCCCTGCATAAGGTAACTTGTGTTACTTGCTGCCCTCTGTTCTGGCACTGATGGTGACATCAACACATTTGAACTGGCTCCTCAGCTAGACCTTTAAAAGGAAAGGAGGAGAGGGAGACAGAGTCATCTTCGAGGTCTAAGGAGACATCATGCCCCCATAGAGAAAGCAGTAAAAACACCAGACATAGACACACCCATCAAAAGAAGCTAGGATAAGCAACGAAGAGACACCCAGGCAACCCAGATGGAAGGGGTTCACTGCATATGCCCACACACACTTCTGCAAGAGAAGGAATCATGGCCTGGAAGGCTAGCAATTTGGACCTGTCCCTTTGCTGGTTCTGTAAGCCATGTGAACCATTTAGTTAATGAAGACAGTTAAGGTAGGAACACTAGATGGCAAGAGTTGGTTGACCAATTTGGACCTGAGTATTCCTTTGTGTTTTCTATTGTTTAATAAAATCTTCCCTATAATTGATGCCTCATTAGCCTGAGTGCTTTAATGGGAGCTAAGGGCACTTTTTTTTTCTTTTGTGCAGACCTGGATGTAATCCAAATCCTGATGCTCTCTGGGAGAACCCTAGATTAGTTAAAGAGCCACCTAGGGAGAAGTGTCCAGAAGTGAATGCAGCCCATATGATCTCAGGTCTGGGGTTCTGAGCCTTGGAACCATAATGTAATGGATACTTATATAATACTTTGATGGGCCTGTGAGCTTATTAATGAGAAAATTCCCTGTATCACTAAAGAATGCTACCTCTCCATGCCTTCTCATCCTTTGTCCATTTCCTTTTATAAATACATTGTAGAAGATCTACCCAGTGCATTAGAGATCTCATTCAATTTCGTAATGTTTCAGGGATGCCAGAACAACATTTTTGCTATATCTTAACTCCCCCTTTTTTGTCATTTATGACTGATTCATGTATTTTTCCCAATTATACAGGTTTTTCATCATGTTTTTCATATCACATCTCAAATGTATATCATTGGTAGAATATATTATAAATCTGTTAAGATCAAGGACTGTTTCATTGTTATTTTTGTAACTCTAGGACTTAGCATGTCATGAATGCTTGTTGATAGACTGATGGATAGATTGTATACTTCAATTTAACATCCATCATATCTCTTTCCATTTTTCTCTGGTCACCTGCAATTTGCTTCCTTCTAAGATTATGATATTCCATGATTTGCATATCTATAGCTTCATCAGGAGATTTTTTTTCTTTGAGGGAAAGGAAGAAGCAATGTGGACTTGTACTCTCTCAGGTATGATGAATTTCTCTATCAGTGCAAAGCTGATTTGTAACTTATTGTCTTAGAAAATTGCTTGGGGCACTAAAAAGCTATAAATGCTTTTCCCAGGGTCTGGGGACTTAAATCCAGGCTTTCCTGCCTCTCAAATGTGCTCTTTATCCACTCACCCATGCTGGTGTTTTTAAAGGACCGAGGCTTGAAAGTGGGAAGCAGCATGGAATCACTGAAAAATTGATCCAGTTTTCCAAATGCAATCCAACTTGCTCTCTTCCTCCTCTTCAATGCTAGTCCAGGCTCTTTATCCAAACAAAATGCTCATCTAAGATATATGTTCCAATGTCCTATTTCAGTGGCTACTCCCTTCAGCTGCAGGTATACTCTGGTCAACAGATATTCTTTATCTATTTGGTTTTCCTGTCTGGATTGCTAGACTGAGTTCTTATAAGTTCTTTAAATATCTTCTTGAAGATACTCATATCACTAGTTTAGAACTTCAGAGGTAAAAATCAAAGGATTGGATTAGATAATCTCTAAGGTCCCCTCTAACTCTAAATTATATGATCTAATAGACAGAAGTTGGAAAGTATTTGGTTTTCATCCAAAGAAGTTGGTTTTTATCCAAGGATGGAGTGGGTTGTGGGTTACTCCTCACTAAGGATATTAAGCAATAGCTGAATGGCCACCTATCAGCTATGCTGTGGAGGGGATAACCTTGTTCAGGCCTCTTGGAGTCACTGAAGTCCCCAGATTTGGGAGGCACATAGCATAGATCATTGTCGTTCATTAACTGAATTAATCAAAGTTCTTAAGTCTTTCAAAGTGATCACACAAGCATTATACATATTTCATATGATATTTATACATATATATTTCTATGCATTATATGTAATATATTTATATATTATATATGTAATATATCTATGTATTCTCTATTGTATTCTCATTTGAGTCTTATAACATACTGTAAAGTATGTGATGAAGTAGATGGTACAAGTATTGCCCCCATTTTATAGGTGAGAAAAAATGAGGCTGTCTATTAGTTATCTCCTGCTATGTGAATAGCCCATTCCTTTTTTTCAATTATATATTTTTCTAATGATATCCTTCATGATATTTCTCCTGCATAATTTCAAAAGAGCTCTAATTGCATATCACACTCTGGAAAATAAGCACTCTTTGACTTCTTGATCTTTAAAACATTGCACATAAGGAGACTAAATAAACATCTGTTGAATTAAGTTACTAATATATTGTATGACTCACCCAACCCTTACTTCAAAATAAAGATAAAAATCTTTATAATTTTACAACAAAGAAGGGTTCTAGACTGCAGACTTATTTCAAAATGAATTATGGGCCAAGAGTAACTGTTCTCAGATCATCCTACAAAATAAATTCTGCTCAAGGAATCCTATTTAAGGAATACATCATTTGGTTCCTGTTCATGTAATGGTTATATAAGGGGAATATGTTAGAAATGAGGACTTAGGCAGTACATGATTATGTGCTCTCTTCCTTATAGATGAAGAGGAGGAAAAGATGCTGAGTTCTTTGTAGGTTTTTAGGTCTATAAGGTATGAATTAATTACATTTTGTCTCTGCCTCAAAGATTCCAACCACCTGGAAAAACCACTAGCTAAAACAAAACCATGAAAACGATTTGGGATCTTGGGGAGAAGATGTGGGGGAAAGGAAGGAGGGAAGGGGGAACTGTGTCCTGCACCTAAGACTTAATGAATGAAATGAAATGAAATATGTGCTTAACATCTCATTTCTTTCCTACTGAATGTCCTGTGACTCTTTTATATACTGGGACTTATTCATGTGGGCATACTTGTAAATAGCTTCATATAGTAACTGCAGTTATAAGGGTTGGTAATGTCTTTGGAGAAAAGGTCTGGAATTTTAATGAATTTAACCAAGCTGCAATCTCCAAAACACTGATGATGAATATTGTCCATTGTGGATGTGAGCAGACTGTAACACAAAACCGTAAGGAGCTCAGAAGAATAAGAGTAAAATCTGTTATCAAGTAAGTGCATGCCAGGAAAAGAGGGTGGGCTGGTCACATGGCAAAAGCAAGGGTTGCAGATGTACAGCCTGAATGCTTTACCAGTATGATGTCTGGAAAAGCAAAAAAAATACATTGGATGGGGCCCCTCTGGGAAATTTCAAACATAGACAAGAGTCATATAGAATAGGAAGACTTGGATGTTTTGCAACCTGCTTTGTTGGAGAGAACATCCAAATCCATCAGATCAAAGATCCATTCAATTAATTCCTTTGGAAAGACTGGTTCTCAAAATGGCTAGGAGAAAAAATGGGTACCATGGCTTATAGGTTTACAATGTTACACAATTCCTCTCAGGGCCTTAGTTTCCTTATTTGCAAAATCATCATATTGGACTAGATGACCTTTACAAACCCTTCCAACTCTAAATCCAATCCTTCCAAACTCTAAATCATAATTTGGTTTGAACCTCTGATTGCATCAATGTGAGTATTGTAGGCCAAGTCTGATTTGGGCAGGTCCAGTGGGGGAGGTTTGGTTTTGGAAGGAAATGAGATACTTATGGACCATCTGACAGTTAGCAAAAGGAAGTTTACTCAAACATAGCATAGAAAGGCTACTCATCAGGAATATGACATTGAATCAGTTCTCTGTTTAAATTTTTGTCATGCTTTTATTTACATTTTACTGAAGTAGGCTTTGATATTGTTATTGTATGTTATTGTCCTGGGGTTCCTGAAATCAGGCATGGAATGCTAAAGTGATTAATCACTAAGTTAATTTTTTAAGCTTCAAAATAGGCATTTCAGTATAGAATTGAGTTTCTATGGCTGAGAATTTCAGAAGATGGGGTGTCAAGTTCGTTACTATTGAATAAAACAAGGCAAATAAGCAGAAATTTTAAATGTGCCATTTTAGGAGAGTTCTTTATTTTATTTTATTTTTGCTTTTTAAAAAAAATTAAATTATTTCTTTTTAGTTTTCAATATTCACTTCCATAAGTTTTAAATTTTCTCCTCTTCCCTCCTCTCTCCTTTCCCAAGATGGCTTGCAATCTGATATGGGCTCTACACATACATTCCTATTAAACACATTTTCACATTAGTCATGTTGCATTAGAAGAATTACAATGTATGGTAAAAAGACATGAGAAAGAAAAAAATAAAACAAAATAAAAAAGAAAATAGTCTGCTTCGTTCTGCATTCTGACTCCATAGTTCTTTCTCTGGATGTGGCTGTCATTTTCCATTGTGTGTCCTTTGGAACGGTTTTAGGTTCTTGCATTGCTGAGAAGGGCTAAGTCTATCAAAATCAGTCCTCAAACAGTGTGGCTATTACTGTGTACAATGTTCTCCTGGTTCTGCTCCCCTCACTCAGCATCAGTTCATATAAGTCTTTAGGAGAGCTATTTAATTTTTAGTCTTGTCTAAAGGACTTTTGGAGAGTTAAATAAAAATAATAATGCCTCACACTTGTATCATGCTCCATAGCATGCAAACTGCTTCACAAACATTTCTTGATGAGTATTTTGAGCTTATTGAATGATTAAAAAAAAACCTCAATAACCCAGTTGTTCACTCCCAAAAGGAAAATGCCTACTCTTTGAGTCAGAATAAACCTATTTGGATAACAAAAGAAAATTACATATTAAGTTTTTTCTTTTTCTTTCAGTTCTCCTTCCAGAAATCCCACTAAATTATACCCACTCACCAACAAATGGGGGGAAATTACTATTAAAACTAAAATAATTTGATTTTATTAAGCTAGTGATTTAACCTCAGAACTCATCTATCTGCTGTTGAAATACAAAGTCATTTTTTTTAAGTTGTCAAAAATTAAAAAGAGGGGGTGGCTAGATGGCACAGTGAATAGAGCACCAGCCCTGGAGTCAGAAGGACCTGAGTTCAAATCCGACCTCAGACATTTAACACAAAACTAACCATGTGACCTTGGGCAAGTCACTTAACTCCAATTGCCCCTCCAAAATGCAAAAAACAAAAACAAAAATAAAAAGGACGAATCATTTTAAAAGCACCTTCACCTCTGAAGGGAGCTGTACTTCAGCTACATGATGGAAAAACAAAAGCTCTGGTTTTCCTTCTCTCTTTAGGGGTGATAAATGAGTAAAATGTCCTGCAATGTAAGCCTTAAGCTAAAATGCAATGTACAATTATTTGTAACTTGGCGTGCATCTTACACCAGTTTCTTCTTGTTACCAAGCCTCAACCAAATTGTGAGCATAGCCAATTCTTCTTTCCAAGGAGCCACAAGAATCAAGGAAATAAAGAATTTTTAGAAATTATGGAAGACTAATACAAGAGACAGCTAGGTAACTAAGTAATAGCTGTATGAGCTGGGGTAAATCAATTAGCCCTATTTGCCTCAATTTCCTCATCTGTAAAATGAGCTAAAGAAGGAAATAGAAAACCACTCCAATATCTTTACCAAGAAAACCCCAAATGGGGTCACAGAGAATCAAACATAACTAATCCACTAAACAACAACAATTTACCTATCACCTATATATCTATCTTTCCTCAAACCTGAAAATAACATTTTCACCGAAAACAAAAATATATACTTATGCATGCTTCTCTTTCCCCATCTCATCCTCTAGGGATTCTTCAGGATAAACATTTAGTAAGGGAATAAAATAGTTCTTAGAAGGTTAAAAAAAATAGGTTTGGGTAACAAAGACTTCCTGTGTGATTAAGTAAACATTTTTAACCTCATAAACTAAACAGTACAATCAAAGAGGGATAGTTAAGAGAAGAGGCCCATTGTCAAATATAACTCCTGAGTCAAAAGGCTGAGTGGATAAATCCTTTTTATTTTTATTCCGGTGATAAAACTCTGGGAGAAAAATCTAAAATTGGAAAGGTAGGAAGGAACCAAGTTGTGAGGGGCTTTCAAATATACAATATATGATATACATAATGACTATAAAAGAATGAAGATCAATGTACTGATTACCAATACCTCCAGGGCACCCCCTTGGAGGAAGCCCAGTCACTTGGGCAGTGGGAAGACCTGCTTTCGATGTCACAAGGAGGGTCATGGGTACAAGGAGTGCCCCTCCAAGGCACCCCCCAAAGAGGGAGCCCCAGGAACCAACAACTCTAGAACCATGCCCATCTGACCAGGAGGGACATTGGAGGTTGGAAAAGTGGTAAAACCACTTCCCAGTACCCTGTCCTCCAGTCTTCTCAATGAAGAGTTTACCCATAAAGAGGGTTAGGGTTGCTCCGGAGACCCCAAAATCCAATACACCGGGTCCTGCTGAATGAATTCCATCCAAGTTTTCTCTCAGGCAAAGAAAAGTAAAGTTTATTAGAAGTTTGCTTGTATCGGACACAGAATGTCAATCTGTGCTAGGTCATTCTATGGTGCTCTCACTATTCTCTCAGGACCAACTGACCCATGTTCAACTGCTGTCGCCTCTCGAGGCTGATCTGAACCAACTCCCTTTCAGTTGGCCAAGGGCAAGCCAATCGCCTGTTCCTTCAGAACCTTGCTTGCCTATCTCTCAGGAGGAGTTAAAGAGGTCAGTGAGGGATTAAGGGTGGGAGGCCACCTGGAGACTACAGACAATGGTGGACTAGGCCAATTCCAGGGTGGATACACTTTGATAGGCTCAAGAGTGGGAAGTCTAGTAACAGAGACTTGAGCTCAGCCACTATGTAAGGCTTATTGACTCATGCAAATGCCTCATCAAATGAGATGATTTAATCAGAGTTCAAGAGCCTGAACCTCAAGGACTCAAGGAGAACTTAAGGGGGCTCCCAGAGCCCATACCTCATCATCAAGACTTGGAGTGACAGGGAAGCCTAGGGCTTGGCAATGCTCCCACTTTCTCCATCTCTCTAGCTGAACTCTGGGCAAGCATCCATGGCTGAGTTCTCTGTTCTAACCAATTAGTTCTACCCTCCCCTTGACCAGTCAGGTCAGGGGCATGGAAAGGGAAACTAAGGGATGTCTCCAGACATACCCAGTCCCCTGACTACTTGAAGATTATTGTTTGAACACTCCTTCCTTATGCTCTCCTCTTATCCTGTCCCCTTGTTGGGAAGGGACCTGATAGTGAAATTGGGAAGCCAATTTTCTCTAGTTAACCCTCCCAGATCTCCCATGTTCCCCTGGAAGTGTGGGAGATAGTTGGGTCAATTGTTTGGGATCAGGAAATTCCTGGGTGAGCTACTTCTGCCACTTTTGAGTCCTAGATCCTAAAGTGTCCTCCCCATCAAGGTCTATATCCAATTAAACCCTGAGGCCTGGGAGGGACAGCAACCATTAATGGCTAGGTCCTGACTCTGTCAGAGAGTGGGGCCCAGAACAGGTGAAAGCTTATGAGACTTTGAAAACTAAATTGACCACAACTCCAGCTTTACCCAATCTAGAAAAATAACCTTTTACTCTCTATGATGATGGAAGGAGAGAACAGGCTTTGGGAGTTGTTACCTGTTTTTGAAAACTATTAGATTCTGTGGCTGCTATTGCTTTCCATGTGCTATATGTCCATGGAGCAATTTGGAAAGGAAGGGGATATATGACAGTGTTTTGGCCTTGCCATAGTCATCTTTAATTCCAACCAGGGAAATTGTCCTTTCTCTATACTTTTTTTGTACCTATTTTGGTCTTTGTGTGGTTAACCTCCTTGCCAGGTTTGTCTCCCCCAGAGTTCAAGCCATCAACCTCCAGATGACTACTCAGGCTGTACCAGCCTCTGACTGAATCCAAGTTCTCCAGACCACTGGACCTGGCATCAGGCATGTTCCAGAGTCTGACCCCTTGAATGTGAAGTCTGACCCTCTAAAAGGGACCCAGAGAGGCAGGGACAGCTCTATACCCCTTGCCAGTAGGAAGTGCTTTCAGAAGCTGAGACCTTTACCCCAAAGGATTTGGGTCCCATTTGTTTGAGGGGGGAATGATGAGGTACAGGCTCTGGGAATCGCTTTGAACTCTGATTGAATCTTCCCATTTGATGAGGCATTTACCTGAGGCCATAAGCCTTTCATTATAGCTAGGCCCAAATCTCTGTTACTAGCCTAGCCCACCATAGTCCAGCTAGCTCCCACACTTGACCCTCCCAAACTCTCCATTGTCTCTTCTCCAGGTAGCCTCCAGTTATCTCGCACCCTTAATCTCTCATCACTGGAGTCTGACCTCATTTGACTCCTCCTGAAGACCCTCCCCAAACTCCTCCCCTAAATTCCTCCCACAGCCTTTCTGTATATTAGCTCATCTTGCCTCCATGAGGTGCGAGAGCACCTGAGAATTATCTAGCACAGACTCTCTCTGTGTCAGATTATTCTGGCCTGCTTTGTCCAGTACAAGCATCACAGATACTGAGGCTCCTTAAGAGTTTGCCCAATATGGTGAATTTTTAATAAACTTTGCTTTTCTTTAGCTGAGAGAAGACTTGAGTCAAATTCATTCTTCAGGCCCTGGTGTGTGGGGTATTCTGGGGTCTTGAGTATCAGCCCTATACCTCAACATTTTATGGTGATCTCTTCAATTTCAGTTGTGTCCAACTCATCAGGACCCCATTTAGGGTTTTCTTGACAGATACTGGATCGGTTTGCCATTTCCTTCTCCAACTCACTTTATAGATGAGGAAGCTAAGGCAAACAAGGTCAAATTTCCTGCCCAGAAGTCACACAGTTAATAAGTGTCTGAGGTTAGATTTGAGCTCAGGTCCTCCTGACTCCAGGACCAGCAGTCTCTATTCACTCTACAGAGCCTAGTTGTTCTGTAATAGATAAACAGATTGATAAATAGATGGATGTATTAAGTGCTTACTATATTCCAGACACTGACCTGAACATTGGAGATATAATTAAAAGCAAACATGATAGCTCAGTTCTTTCAAGGGACTTAATTCTAATGGGAGAAGATAACCATAAAAGGGCTAGAAGTGAGAAGGGAAAAGTTTATCAGCTGTGGTATGGAGATAGCCAGAAAGTGTCTCCCAGGCCTAGTTCCAGACAAGATGAGGCAAAAGCTCATCTATCAAAGCCCAACTTCCCAGGGATGGAGTCAAAGTTTCTGATGGGAGGGAGATGAGAATTGTGGCCAGAGTATAAGCAATGTAGTGTGGAAATGGGGAAAATATTGAGACAAAAAGTATTAAATCTTTTAAAATTATTTTTAAAAATCTTTCTTTTCTCATCAGTACTGGTATCTCAAAATTGTTTGGGATTGGGTCTTTTTAAAAAATGTGTTTTATTGATATTTCTCCCTTTATATCAGTCATTTTGCACCCCCTTCTCTCAAGATTGAAATTCCTTTTCTCCCCCCAAAAGGCAACTCAGCAAAAATACCAAATACAGAAACTTGCCCTCAGACAACCTCCTAGACAAAGAGACGATAGCAACTGGGGTACTGAGAGATTTCCTGAAGAAGTAAGAGGCAGAAAAAGACATGTGCCCTTATAGTGTGGGTCTGGTGGAAAGGGGATTGCTTTTACAACACCCTCAAAGTACATTTATTTTTTTAAGGGAGCCCAAACCACAGAGAAGTGCTATAAATTGGGGCAGGGAATAGACTACTATATAGGGATTTGTGGGAAAGTGAAACTTATCAGAATGTCCCAAAGTGAAGGATTTATGGACTTTTAGAGTGTATCTGTTTGAAGGTTCATGTGAGTCCTTTGCATCTTCTGTGTCTTCTGTGCTATGAAATGAAGATTATCTTATCTGATATGCATTTAGTACCCTGAGTGCTTGAACAGGAGCTGAGGACCCTTTTAACTACTGAGTGAAAGAAGTGAAAACTTCTCAGACTATACTCTAAAATCTAGTAAGGTTTTTCGTGTGAAACAGACCCAAGTTCCCATTCACCAGAAATAACATGATTTATAAGGACTCAAAACTCAGAGCAGTAGGGAGTCACCCCTCTCCTCAGTGACACCTCAGCATAAGATATGCCAAATAAGGACAGAGGTGTTTTCTCAAATATACTTTGGGTAGTCTACTGTTTCCTTGTGCAGGTACTTGAGGTAGATTGCCTAGTTTAGATTGTGCATCTGACTTCCAGCCAATGGAAGAAAATGGTCAGAAGGGGGGTGGGGGAGAATTCCGAGTTAGGGCTTTCTAACTTTGACATTTCCTCTTGTAAATTGCTTCTCTTCCCTGATTATTTGGGGAGGTGAAGGGGGGAGAGGAGGGTTTGCCCTTTCTCAAGATCTTAATAAACCATTCTTTTCTGCTTCCTACCTTGAAAAGCCTCTGTGTATTATTTGGATAAGGATCTCTGTTGCTCACAGTTTTTGGGTACATAAACTACTTTTTTGGAAACCTAGACATGATCTATAACCAAACTTTATTTTGAAGATTTTTTCCTGGATTAAACTCCAGGGTGGAGCCATAATGAGCAAAGAGAAAATGACTCCTTTCCTTAGGCCCCCAAGATTAGACCTAATTTACACGAGTCCAGAGATTTTGATAGGCCCCAAGCACAGATTTTAACATTATTTGCAAAGTGTTTTGTAATTATTTTCATCAATAGTTAAAAGCATTTTTGTAACATGATATTTTTATCCCATTTCTTAAGGTACAATTCAACAGAAAAACAGCATGAGTTGTGGAGTTAGAAGACCTGAGTTCAAATTCCCAATTCTGTCACTTACATCCATAAGTCATTTTACTTCTCTGGGACTCAGTTTCCTCTTTTGTAAAGTGAGGGGGGTGAGTTGAGAGTTAAACTAGAAGACTTCTAAGGTTCCTTTTGATGGGGTATAGTCTCTGGGAATCCCCTTGAACTCTTGGAATCTTCCCACTGAGTCTGACGTTTGCCTGAGGCCATAAGCCTACTATTGTCATCGTGACTGATTCTCTATTACCCTTAATCTAGCCTAGCCCTCCACAGTCTGTTATCTCCAGGTAGTCTTCAACTACCCTTAATCCCATTCTCTTAGTTCCTGGAATCTGACCTCAGTCCCACCTAGATCCTCCTTAAACTCCTCATCAAGACCCTCCCCAAACTCCTCCTCTAGGCCACCCCTAGATCCTTCCCACAGTCTTTCAGTATATAAGATCCATCTTGCCTCCAGGAAGTAGCTGAGATTCAATCTAGCTCAGGCTCAGTCTGTGTTAGATTGTTCTGGCCGCTTGCCAATACAAGCATCCCAGATAGATAGGCTCCTTAAGAGTCTACCCATTGTGGCAAATCTTTAATAAACTTTGCTTTACTTTGGCTGAGAGAAGGCTTGAGTCAAATTCATTCAGCAGGACCCAATGTGTCAGTATTTTGGGGTCTCCAACACCCCTAAACCCCAAACCTCAACACTTTCAGATCCAAAGTTGGGATATTATGATCTTGTGAAAAGGCCAGAGAAAGGTTAACAGACATGTCCAATATCACAGAGTACATTAGAAATAATTTTAGCATACTCGAACATAAACTTTTTTTTTTTTGCTTTTTGGAGGGTGGAAGGCAGAGCAATTGGGGTTAAGTGACTTGCCCATGGTCACACAGCTAGTAAGTGTTAAGTGTCTGAGGCTGGATTTGAACTCAGATCCTCCTGACTCCAGGGCCAGTGCTCTATTCACTGCACCACCTAGCAGCTCCTAGAACATACACTTTTCAAAAAATTCAGTAGTCAACTATTTCTACCTGCCCTCTCTAACAACATCTGCTATTATTTAAGCATCTGGCACACACAACTTGCTCATACAACTTAAAAAACAAGATCCTTCCCCGCTTGGCTGCAAAGATGTTGTAGTAGATAAAGGTGTTCAGCAGGGAGCCTGCCCAAAATTCAAAGATGATAGCAAAGTCTTCAGTTTGGGCTATATTTTGATCCATGTGGCTGTATTTGTTCTGCTTCAAAGAGCTGGCAGATGACAGCTGATGTGAGTTAGCTGAGCCATGACTGTTTTCATGGTGCATGTCCCTAACCTATTCAATAAGCCTATTTTATTTTAGGTCACATCAACAAGTAGGGAGAAAACAGATCTGCAAAGTTGGAAGAAGAAACCACCAAAATTACTTCAGGAATTCTCAAGATGGCTTCCAGAAACAGTCTCCATTGTGTGGTGGTGAAGGTAATGTCACAATTACCTATGCACAGGTCACCCAGTCATAGATGCCTAATTTTTAGTTGCCATTGGTGACTATTAATGCAAGGGACAAACTTTCTTTGACAAATTGGGGGTGTTTCCTTAAATTTATAATTCTAAGTGTGTTGGAGGAACAGCTTGTAAATAGATACAACAGATGGCATTGGAATGATGGGATAGAGCAGAGAGACAATGTAAATGATATTACACTGGGGGAAAAAAAGAAAGAAAACCCAACTCTAAAGCATCATAAGCTTAGAAATTTTAATATCATAACAGTAGGATCCCAGAGTTTGGTCAATATGTATTGCCTGTGGGTTTTGTTTTTGTCTTTTTTAAGAATTAAGCTCTCCATTCACAACTGATTAAACGATGGTGTGCTGTCACTTCCAGATATAAAAATGAATGTAATCCTGATTGGAAATTTGCTTTCTTTGAACAGGAAAAGTTGAAGGGGAAAACTAAAATACAGGAAAGGTTAACACAATGATTATAGTGAGCTTATTACCGTATCTGATCTGAAGAGAGTTGATGAAATGTGGTGCTCACTACACTCTGCAGCTTCTGCTCTTAGTTTTAACTGGCAAAGGTGAGTGAGGGGGAATGGAGAGGGAAGAAGGGGCAAGGGAGGAAAATGCCCATCCCAGGTTAAATTCAGCACCTCTAATCTCTTCATTATGCTGCTAACTCAGTGCTAGACTGACAACACCTCCTTCAGCCTCTTCTGTTTGGTGGGCTGGAGGGTGACATACAAAACTCCTCTCAATGCCTTCTTTTATAAAGGGCAGAAACCGGACTTTTCTTCAACTCATTTTCTTCTGCCTCCACTGCTTTTCCTCATTTCAGTTCCACCCAAGAAGATGCCCCTTATCTCCCCATCTCACCTTCCTGCCTCCTTTTGTGTTGCCTCCCTCCACCCCAATTGAATTGTAAATTCCTAGAAGGTAGGGACTGTCTTATTTATTTATTGTATTCCCCAGCACTTAACAGTACCTGGAACACAGCAGACAATGCTTAATAAATTGGATTGGATTGCAGAGGATCCCTAAGACACTCACAGAAAATGAATCTTGTTAATGGTGGCTTACATGATTTAACAATGTCTAGAACAAACAGGAATTCAAATCTGGCCTCACTCAGCTTTATGACCCTGGGCAAGTCACTTAACCCTGCTTGCCTCAGTTCCTCATCCGTGAAATGATGTGGAGAAGGAAATGGCAAACCACTCTGGTAAACCTCAAATGGGGTCACAGAATTGGATAGGACTGAAACAACTGAGCAACAATTAAGGGAGGAAGGAAAGATAAGTTTTTTAAAAAGAAGCACAATTCCCCAGTTCTTAACTATCTCTTAATGACATTATCCTTTTGACAGGTATTGGGGGTGTATCACCAGTCTGGCAATATTTTGTCACCTTGTTTTCAAGGGTCATCTCTAACATCCTGAATAATCAATACCTGTTGAATATCATGATCTCAAAGGAACTTTATGCAAGAATAACATTTATATAGCACTTTAAGGTTTAAAAAATTCTTTATATGCATACTCTGATTCTTGCAACAAACCCTGTGAAGTAAGTACCTATAGGTATTATTGTTACTGATTGTTGTTTTATATTTATTATAAATTACCATGAGTTATTTGTTATAATTATATTTATTATTAATTTGTTATTATTATCATTTTACATATGAGGAAGCCAGGGCTCAGAGAGGTTGAGAACCATGCTAGAGGTAACACAGTTTTGAGGGCATCCAGCAACTGATTCTTGAAATATATAAAGAAGGGAAAGTATCCAAAAACATGACTAAAATCTCACAATTTATTATTACCCTCACAAAAAGGCAAATAAGGGAATATGAAAAGATATTATTCCATATGCCTCCTTTCCCATCTATATAAAATTTTAATGAGAATAAAATGCACCAGAGGTATAAAATACAGGCCATTGGGAGGCACATAGTCCACAACATTCTCTAATGCAGCCAAACTAGATTAAAATGTGATTGGGAAATATTTAACAAAATAAATTCAAATTCCATGAAACTTAGATAATGTCATTTAACATTAACATTAAACATTAAACATTAACAGTTTAATCATTATGCAGCCCGGATGTATCCTTACGTATAGATTAATTTCTTTTTGAATTGGCACCACTGATTTATACCATCATTGAAGGCCTTCTTGAAAAGGGTATTAAAAGGGAAGAGGTAGGTATAAACAATGTAAAGTCTGCATGTTCTATTGATATCCTACAGTACCAGTCTCACCAAGTCACTTCCTTTTAGGAAGCTTTAATAGCTCCCAAACACTTCGAATGGGCAACTAGGTAGCACAGTGGATAGAGGCTGGACCTGGAGTCAGGAGGACCTGAGTTCAAATTTGGCCTCGGACACTTACCAGCTGTATGACCTGGAGTGAGTCATTTAATGCTGTTTACCTCACTTCTTCATCCATAAAATGATGAACTGGATAAGGAGATAAAAAAACACTCTGGTATCTTTGCCAAAAAAACTCCACACAACTGAAAAGATTAAAAAATACTTCTAAGATAAAATACAACTTACATACAACTTCCTCTGTGTAACATTTAAAGCCCTTCACAATCTGGCTCTAACTTACCTTTCCAGGTTGATTATACATCATTCCCTTTCAGGCACTCTACATTTCCACCAACTCAGCCTACTTGCACTCCTAGTAAATGACTTCCATCTTCCATCCACATGCCTGGAATGAGCTCTCCCCTTACCTCTAGCCTTTCCAGGCACCTCTAGCCTTCAAGACTCAGCTCAAGGCTTACCTTTTCCTGATCGACCCTCCCCCCCCCCCCTCCCTATTGTGAGTTCTTTATACATGTCCACAACACACTGCCCTGAAATTGCTTTGTATTTTTTCTACATCTATTTGTATATATTATTTTCCCCTACTGTAAGCTCCTGGAAGGCAGGAACAATTTTGTTTTTGTCTTTTTGTTCTCAGGGTTAAATGTTAAACATCACACAGTTCCGGGCACATAATAAGTGGTAGATATTTATTTAGCTCTTTGAAATTGAGTCCATGAAATGAAAAAGAAATATGTAGATCTTCAGCATGCTGAGTAAACCCTCTGTGCTAAATTTAAGGGAAGACATGGCTGAGAGTAGCAAGGGGCATGTATGACTTATAATTTGCATCCCTGTAGGGAACATTCCTGATTGGGAAATGACGGAGCCATTGGAGTATTAGAATTTACACATATATGAATGCTCATGACATAATCTGAGCTAGTGATTAAGCAGGCTGGTTTTTTTCCCATTTGTCAAAATCTATGTTACCCTGTAAAGAAGAAAAGGAATTATTGCATTGAAAAGAAAAACTATCACTATAATAATGAATTCACAAAGAACTCTGCACTCATTTTCTTCTTCCTAAATGATAATTTAGGAGTTTTTAAAAAACACTTGGCAATACACTTGCAGATTCAAATTTAGAATGGAGAAATCTTTACAATGATTTTTTTTTAAATGAGATCAGGCCCAATCTCTGGTTTGTAAATTTTGATTTCTTGAGTTATCTAAGAGGAACACTGACAATTTGTGTTCTAGTTTTATGTAACATGCATTTCCCACAGGTAACCAAGACATAAAAAGATGTCTATGATAGGCTTTGTGTTTTTATTAACTGATATAAAAATTCCATTTGTGTGATATCCATTTCATGTACTAATTTTAATTTTATTAATGAATAAAACAGGAAAGTTTGCACACTAGTTCAGCTTCTGGAGATTAGATTGGATTAAATTGAAAATACTTCCACACTATACTGTATCTTTGATTACGAAAATCTGACACAGACATCTGCAGCAATGTCAGTATAATCCTTTATGCATGTACATTTCAACTAAAGAATTCAAATCCTGTTTTTTTTTTAGTTATCTTGTTTTTGAAAAGTCATTAACAAAGCAAAATACATTTCTTAAACATCTTTCCCTGTCCTCTCCAAATGTGATTAAAACAGAGGGTTGTACAGGCATTAAAAATGCCAATTAATTTTTCACAAGGATTTTTTATAGTAGAAGACTTTGATGCTCTTCAGTATGTAGCTATGTACAGGCAAAGTGCAAACTTTTAATGTATTTCAAATATTCTGCAGAAATTGAGACCATATAGCACCCCATATGGCATATCTTTTGGAAACATTGTTAGGCAGTAGGAAGGCCAAGGGAACTTCCTGTTGCCATGTTTTTAGGAGGAGGGTTCTATTTTTATTTTCAAAAATCAATCATCTAGGCATCTTTATTATAATTGTTCCAATCATAAGGGGAAATATTCCTTCTCTCCATAAGATGAGGAAAGAGGTTTGGAGAAAATGGAAATGTAACCAGTTCTTTTATTTTCTTTGCTTAGGATTGAAGGGTTGAAACTGATAATCTCTAAAGTCCCTTACAACTTCAAATTGTTCCTTTCTAACTTTATTTTACACAAATTTCTTCTATTGATCTCATTCTCTAGGAACTAAATTGGATTTCTGGATATTTTCAGAATGAACCTCTTGATTCTTCTTGCCTCCCAATGCCTTTGTTCATGCTTTTCTCTATGCCTAGAATATACCCTATTTCCACACCCATTTTTTGAAATCTTGTCCAACCTGGGGAGGTGGAAGGGAGAGAAATTTCTGTTCATTGAAAATATATATATGAACAGCTTTGGGAGTCAGGAAACCAGAATTCAAATCCTGGTTCATACCCCTTTTGCCTTGGTGACCCAAGTCATTTATCCTTTCTATGAGAGATTCCTTATCTAATCATCATTCCTTAACTATGTTATCTTATAAACTTTGAAATTCCTAGTATCCAGCACAGTGCTCTTCAAATTGATTCAAATACTCCATGTTCATCCTCCTTCATCCATCCGCCCCCCTCCCAAAAGTACGAAAGCTTAAATTTCATCCAGGTTATGCCATTATCTAGTTGGTTGTTTGTCTTAAACATGACATGAGATTGAAAGAATTGGGGATATTTAGCCTGGCGACATAGGGGGGATGATAAGGTACAGTAGAGAAAGAGAGAGTTAGCTTTGGAGTCAGAGTTCAAATTCATGCTGTACCATATACTATCAATATGACCTAGAGTCAGTCACTTAACTTTTTCAGGTTTCAGTTTCCTCAATTGTAAAATGAGGGATTTGGACTAGGTGACCTTGAAGGTCCCTTCTATGCCCCTAAATCTATGATTCTATGATAATTGTTTCAAGTATTTGAAGGACCACTGCACTAAAATGTTAGATTTGCTCTGCTTGGTCCCAAGGGACAGAACAAGGAGCAATGGGTAGAAGCTTCAGGGAGTCAGATAGAAAGAAGCTTAATGAAATGGAAAACTTCCTAACAAAGATGCATTCACTGGTGAATATGTACATCTTGCAGAGGTAGTAGGTTAGCTTTCACTGAAACACTTCAGGAAAAGCTGGATGGTCATGTTGTAGAGCTGTTGGTCTATGTTGTAGAAGGACTTCTTGTTCAGATATGGTGTGGGTGGCCTTTGAAGTCTCTTTTTCTATGAAATACTTTTTCGTCTCTTCATAAACACCATTCTATGATAAGAGTCCTTTATGTTTTACAGCTTAAAAGATAATTCAGGGGCGGCTAGGTGGCGAAGTGAATAGAACACAGGCCCTGGAGTCAGGAGGACCTGAGTTCAAATCCTGCCTCAGACAATTAACACAAAAACTGGTCATGTAACCTTGGGCAAGTCACTTAACCCCAATTGCCCTCCAAAAAGCAAAAAAAAAAAAAAAGATAATTCAGAGGGTCTGGGGACATCAGCGAAGACTTTCTGGATGAAGTAAGATTTGAGCTAGACCTTGAAGGATGGGTAGTTTGTTGTTGTTTTTTTTTTTAACAATCAACAAACATTTACTAAGCCTCCCACTGTGTGCAAAGTATTGTTTATATAGAACAACAATTAGCATCTCATGCAGAAGGGGTAAATGTCCAAGGTCACAAAGAAAGTAGGGGTACATTAAGCAATATGTTAACCCCTGCCCTCTATGCTAGTTTTATCTTAATAGGTACTGAGACATTTCTAAAGAGGTCACTTCCTCATCACCTCTGTACAAAGCAGCCTTAAGACCCTGGGAGGAAGAAGGTGTTCTAGAAGACTTGGCTGATGGATTATGATGGGCAATTGAGGCAAGGGGCTTGGCTCAGCTGCAACAACTAGAGATGCCCTCATGCTATCTTTATTGAATATCCTTCTCTTTCTATGGTTAAATAAATTGTTTGTTAATCGTTAAATGATGTACAAGAGTCTCATTTTGTTCCAGTATTGAACCTATGCTTACTGGAGAACTAGACTGCTTCTATGAAGTGCTTTTTTGTCTCTTCAAAAACACTACCCTATAATCATATGTTTTATAGTTTGTTTGGGGTTCTATAATTTACAAGAAAACTCAGAGGGTCTGGGAACTTCAGTGAAGATTTCTTGTATAAAGTGAGATTTGAACTAGGCCTTGAAGCCTCTTACTGTGTACAAAGCACTGTGCTAGATAACAGGAATTTAAAAGTTTATAAGACAACATTGTTAGTACCTCTTGTAGAAAGGATAAATGACTTGTCCAGGGTCACCAAGGCAATAGGGCTATGAAGCAGAATTTGAATTCTAGTTTCCTGACTCCAAAAGCCATTCTTTGTATATACTTTTTTTCAACGAACAGAAATCTTTCTCCCTTCCACCTCCCAAAGATGGACAACATTTCAAAAAATGGGTGTGGAAGTGGGGTATATTCTAGGTATAGAGAATTGCATGAACAAAGATATTGGGAGGCAAGAAGAATCAAGAGGTGCATTCTGAAAATAGCCAAAAGTTCAATTTAATTTTGAAGAATAAGATCAATAGGAGGGGGTTGTGTAAAATCAAGTTAGAAAGGAACTAAGGGACCTTAGGGATGATCAGTTTCAACCCTTCATTAAACCAATAAGGAAATTGATGTCCATAGAGGCTAATTTTCCTGCAGAGCCTTAATTTGAATTGTTCTCTTTGACTATCAGCTCAGTACCATGCTACCTCTTCTATACCATGAGTTAGAGACAGATTATGGAGGGCCCTATATGCCAGACTAAGAATCAAAGGATCATAGGTCTGGAATTGGAAGGAACCTGAGGGGTCATCTAATCAACACCCATATTTTACAATTAAGAAAAGGAGCTTGGAGCAGCTAGGTGGCACAATAAATAGTGCATGGGCCCTGGAGTCAGGAAGACCTGAGTTCAAATTCAGCCTCAGACACTTAACAGTTACTAGCCATGTGACCTTGGGCAAGTAGCTTAACCCCAATTGCCCTGCATTCCCCCTCCAAAAAGCAAAAAAAGAAAATGAGCTGAAGACAATGGTTTCCATTTAGTGAAGTGTGAATCCCTTGGGGATTTACAATGACATCCAAAGGGTTCTTGCTCAAAAAAAAAAGAATTCTTTAATGACACCTTTAAGTAACAAATGATTGCTTGATTGTTACAAATATGTGTGTATATATACATATATAGGCGTTTTCCCCTTAATGATAAGCATGTGTATGTTTTTTTTTTTTGGAGGGGGGAAGGCAGGGCAAGTGGGGTTAAGTGACTTGCCCAAGGTCACATGGCTAGTAAGTGTTAAGTGTCTGAGGCTGAATTTGAACTCAGGTCCTCCTGACTTCAGTGCTCTATTCATGGCACCACCTAGTCACCCCAGCATATGTATGTCGCAAGCATGATAGATTTCCTTCTGTAGTGATTTGAAATTATCATGATCATTTATACAATGCTTTTGGTTTTTGTGCAGCAATTACATGAAACTTTGACCCTTCTGATTAAGCATAATGTGTTCTTGTCATTTCTCAACCTGTCATCTCTGTTTCCAAATCACAAGAATTAGACATTCAAGTGCAAACTGATTCTGCACACTGCACTAGAGTAGCTTTCTCTTTCCTCTCTGATAGCCTATAATCATACCTCATCAGCTGTGTAATCATGTGATCAAGATGTTATGAACATTTGCATTCTTGCATAGCAAATATCAGACTATTTGAAAACAACTATCACCAGGCATGTGTATTACAAGCCATCTTGAAACCATTACGGACCATCACAAACATTCTGCAGAAACAGACTTTATATTTTCATTTCAGTATTGATTGTTTTTAGATTTAAAGTTATCCTCCATTTAAATTAGTTTTCTTCTATTTGGTGGATTTTCAAATGAAACTAGTTGGTATCAGTATTTGGTAGTTGGTATTACTGTCATTCAGTAATTTCTGTGAGAATGTATCCAATGTGCCAGTGGTAGAAGAGAAGGAAGTAACTTCTGAAGAGATTCTTTCATTACAAAAGTTAGTTTGAATATAAACATTGTTAAAAATAAAGCAATACAAACTATTGTACATTTGTCATTTAATACAGTGTTTGTTGTTAGCCAGAAGAAAAGCTAGAAAATATTTCATAATATAACTAGTCACTCATTATCAATGATTGATTTAGGTAAATAAAAATGTAAAGAAATCAATTTCTAGCGCTCAGAAAGAGAACATGTGAACTTCTCCTACCATTTCCCACAGTGTTTGTATGAATTAACTTTTCACATTATTCCTGTGTAAAATCAAAATACAGAAGTAAACCCGATGTAAACCGGATCAAGACTGTTTATCCAGGGTTGAGCCAAATACTGCAAACTCTTATTCAAATAAAAAAGTCCAGCATTGAAATTTTATTGTTAGACATCTTCTAAATTGTAACTTAATTTCTTATAAAAATCTTACCTTTCTTCAACAAAATTTGTGAAATAAAGAAATTTAATATGAGTCTTGCAGATAATGGTAAGCATTTGAGGTCTTTCTGGATTACTTATTTTAATCCTGTCAAGATATTAAGAGGCACCCTGTTTTCCAAAACTAAAGCCCAGCAAGCAGGCTGTACCCTGAGCTTGGCATAACAACAATCCTTTGCACCCCCCCTCTGGAAGTGATGGTCCCTGAGCAAGCACCAACAGGCCCAGACATGAAGTGCTGCTATGAACTGGACTTTCTGTCACTAGACAACCTTACCTGTTTCTTTTGTGCCTCACTATTATTGCTACACATTTGACTCTTTGTCCAGCCACATGTACATAAATAAATTTCAATCACTATATCAGGTCCCCCCACTAGCACGGGGCCCCCGGTACATGTGTGTAATCTGCCTCCTTGCTTCCAATTCATTTCCCTCACTTTGAAATTAAACTTCTATTTGATTCCTTACTCTTCTGTCTCTGGCCTGCTCTGTTTAGTTCCCCCATCCATGGGTTAGAGGCTGGTTCTTATAGGATGTCCTGTGTAAAATATTCTTAACTGTTTTATAAGTTTATATTTAGAGTTTTCAGTTATTAACAGAATAAAATTTTGTATTTTAATAATTATACATTTTGCTTTGGCTCTTTTTTGGGCAAAAGTTGATATTGTAAACAATTATTAAATCTAAAAGAATATTACAAGTAGTATATTAAATAATTTTTGTTGTTGTTAAAACTAGTTCTTGGAACAAAAAACATCAGAAACCACTGGTATAGGGAGATAAAGTGACTTGTCCAAAGTTATACCAGTAGCATGTGTGTCAGAAGCCAGGTCCACTGACTTCAGGGCCAATTAAGGCTCTTTCCATTCTACTATGTGGCCTAGGCAATATGGAATCATAGGTTTTGCTTTTGGAGCAGGGGAATGCCATGATCAAGTCTATGTATTACGATGAATATGGCAGTGAAATATTGAGGGGAATGGGGAATGCTGGGAGAGTGGAGGTTGGGAAAAGATTTAAAAAAAAATCCCAAAACTAAGGCTATATCTCTGGGGAGAGAAAATGAGGGCTGGAAGAATCTTGGGCCTAGTCTGCATTTTGGCACTGCCCTACAACTTCTGGACAGTGTATTTACATTCATAAATACTTCTAGGGAGGAGGGAAGCTATAGGTTTGGAGAATAATTCACATCCCCAGTTTACTAAACCTTTGTTAATTACTTGTCTTTTATATGATAATTTAAAGTACTAAACACGTGGTCCTAGGAAGACTAAGCTGAATGCTTTCTAAGTAGTATTATTTGTTTTTAAAACTTTGAGTTCCAGATTTTTTCCCTTCCTCCCTCCTCACCTACCCCCACTGGGAAGACAAGCAATTTAATATAGGTTGTACATGTGCACTTACCTAAACCATTTCCATAGCTGTCATATTGTGAAAGACTATATTTCCCTCCAGCCTATCCCCCCCCCACCCCCCACTTATTCCATTTTCTCCTTTGACCCAATCCCTTTTCAAAAATGTTTGCTTCTCACTACCCTCTCCCCCAGGCTCTCCCTTCTATCATCCCCCCTCCTATCCCCTACCCCCCTATTTTCCTGTAGGGTAAGATACCCAACTGAGTGTGTGTTATTCCCTCCTTAAGCCAAATTCAATGAGAATAAGGTTGTTCCATTCCCTTTTACCTTCCTGTTCTTCCCCTCCATTGTAACAGTTTTCTCTTGCCTCTTTTATATGAGATAATTTACCCTAATCTATCTCCTCCTTTCTCCTCCCAATAAATTCCTCATTCTCCTCTTAATTTTATTTTTTAGATATCATCCCTTCATATTCAACTCATCCTGTGCCCTCTGTCTATGTATACATGAACATACATATGCCCACACTCACATATATATTTATATACACATACACCCTCCTATACATATATGTGTATGTATGTATACATATATACACACATATATTCTCTTCAACTATCCTCAAACTGAGAACAGGCTTGTGAGTTACAATTATCATTTTTTCCATGTAGGAATGTGAATAGTTCAACTTTAATAAGTGTAATGGGAATGAAAATTTGGAAGATCTTCCCTGCCCCTATGCTAAAATGCACCTGAAGCCTGGGGAGGGAGGCTTGTTTTTCAGTAGATACTTCTTGATTGGCCAGTGAGTCAATAAGGTTGTTACATTCTCTGAGCCAGGAGAAGGCTATATAAGCCCTGATGTGTAGCTTTGTTTTGGGACTCACTTTGAGAAGTGTTCTGTGATTTGATCTGAATTCTGGGAAGCCATTGTTGAGAGTCCCCCGGCTTTAAAAAACCCAGATGTGGAAACCCAGATGTTGACTGGGTATGGATGTAATGGTTGGACAATTTGGAAAGCTGTCTACTTGATCTGTTAATGTCTTGATAATTCTGTCTGTATATTTTGAAGTTTGGGGTGCTGACCTTTTTCCCCTGAACAAGGTAAACGATATATGTCTGACTGATTAAAGTAAGCTTGTTAACCCATTTTGAGTTGCTTTCCTTTAACAAAGCAGATCCAAGAACCTGTGGTAGCTGCAAACCCTGAGGACGCTTGGGGTGCTTGCTGCTACAATAAGTTACTTATGATTTCTTTTTTTTTGTTTACCTTCTCATGCTTCTTGTAGTTGAAAGTCAAATTTTCTGTTCAGCTAAGGTTTTTTCATCAAGAATGCTTGAAAATCTTCTGTTTCATTGAATGACCATATTTCCCCCTGAAGCATTATACTCAGTTTTGCTGGGTAGGTGATTTTTGGTTTTAGTCCTAGCTCCTTTGCCCTCCAGAATATCATATTCCAAGCCCTTCAATCCCTTAATGTAGAAGCTGCTAGGTCTTGTGTTATCCTGATTGTGTTTCCACAATACTCAAATTGTTACTTCCTGACTGTTTGCAGTATTTTCTCCTTGATCTGGGAACTCTGGAATTTGGCTATAATATTCCTAGGAGTTTTCTTTGGAATCTTGGAAGGTGATTGGTGAATTCTTTCAATTTCTATTTTGTCCTCTGGTTTTGGAATATCAGGGCAATTTTGATCGATAATTTAGAAAGTGTCTAGGCTCTTTTTAGATCATGGCTTTCAGGTAGTCCAATAATTTTTAAATTATCTCTCCTGGATCTATTTTCCAGGTCAGTGGTTTTTCCAATGAGATATTTCACATTGCCTTCTATTTTTTCATTTGTTTGGATCTGTTTTGTAGTATCTTGATTTCTCATAAAGTCATTAGCTTCCAATTGCTCCAATCTTATTTTGAAGGAATTATTCTCTTTAGTGAGTTTTTGAAATTCCTTTTCCATCTGGCAAATTTGACTTTTTAAGGCATTCTTCTCCTCACTGGCTTTTTGAGCCTCTTTTGCCATTTGGTTAGTCCATCTTTTTTTTTTTTAAAGCAATCGGGGTTAAGTAACTTGCTCAAGGTTACACGCCCAGTTATTTCTGGGTGCGGTGCTGAGTATCTGAGCCCGGATTCGATCCAGGTTATCGTGACACTGGAGCCGGTGCTCTCACCTGCTGAGCCACCTGGCCGCCCCTTGGTTAGTCCATTTTTTAAAAGTGTTATTTTCTTCAGTGTATTTTTGGGTCTCCTTTAGCAGGCTGTTGACTGGCTTTTCATGGTTTTCTTGCATCATTCTCATTTCTCTTCCCAATTTTTCCTCTACTTCTCTTACTTGATTTTCAAAATCCTTCTTGAGTGAATAAAGTGCTGGACCTGAGTAAGGAAGACTCATCTTCATGAGTTAAAATCTGGTCTCAGGTACTTACAAGCTGTGTGTGACCCTGGGTTAGTCATTTAATCTAACTATTTGCCTCAGTAAATATAAAACGTAAAACGAGCTGGCAAAGGAAATGGCAAACCACTCCAGTATCTTTGTCAAGAAAACTCCAAACGGGGTCACAAAGAGTCAGACATAACTGAAAAAATGATTGAACAACATCTCCAGTCCTTGCACATTGTAGGCTACTTAATAAATATTGATTTGAAATAAGAGAAAAGGGAAAGAGTCTGCTTCCAGGGAAGGTGCCTCTAAGCAATGTGGTATATAGGGAAAGATTCCTGGATTGCAAAGTTCTGGTTCTAAGACTACCTACCATTTACTAGCTGGGAAACTTTGTCCAACAAACTATAAAGTGAGGTTGCTAGACTGGAGATAACATTTAATGTTGTTCCCAAATCTAATGTATAGTTTCTTAAAGATAAATGATATTGCAGTCCTAGAATTGTCAGTACCTAAATACTGGGTTATGTGGTAACTGAGAGAAAAGGAAGAGTCAAATTAGCTCTGAGGTTTCAGAATTGGAGGGTAAATGGAACCATGAGTTCAAACTTTGGACATAGTTTTAGTCACCAATTGGACATCCAGGGGGAAATACATAGTAGGTAGTTGGAAATCTGAAACTAGAAAGGGTAAAGCTGGAATTATTTTACCTTGTTAAGCATTTAAAAACATTTTTATTAAGCATTTATTAAATGCTTACTCTGTATAAAGCACTTTCCTAGGCACTGGAGTAGACACAGAGTTTAGATAAAGGTCTCTGCTCTCACAGTTTGGTAAGAGAACTAGACACACATAAATATAAACAGGGAACTGCTGAAACCATGTAAGTGGATGAGATTACCAAGGCAACATAGAACAGCTGTGTTAAAGTCAGAGCGAAACTGGGCCACCAAATCATACAGGAGGATCTCTGTAATAGCATATTGACTTAGAAAACTACATATTAACCTTACCTATATTCTACTGTATTTTTATTTATTTTGTTAAATATTTCCCAATTACTTTTTCATCTGGTTCAGGCCATACTCTGGAATGCTTTGTGGGTTATATGCCTGTTAGCTAGGTATTTGACACATCTGCTATCGAAGAAAAGGAGTCAAGTACAGAACTTTGGATGATATTTAAATTTAGGGGTAGAGAAAAAGAGGACCCATCAAAGGAAAAAGAAAGAGAATCAGGGGAGTACTGTGTTACTCATGTCAAGAGAGTGAAGGCTTTCAAGAAGGGTATGTTTAATTTTGTCAAATGCTAATGAGATGCCAACAAAAATGAGTATTAAAGAAAAAGCCATTGATTTTAACTATCATTGTTCACATTTGGGACAACAGTTTTTATAAATGTAGTGGGGACAAAAGCCAGATTGTAAAGGGTTGAGGAATGAAAGTAGGTGACAAAGAAATGGTACCAGGAACTCTTACCTACATTTGCTAGAATTCTGTCAAAAGGAAGAAGAAAAAAAATATTCATGGTGTTTGTCAATAGGGAGAGAACTCTAGAAAAAGTGTAGTTAGGATTTTGTATTTCCGGGGCATTTAATGCCTGGTCCTAGGGAAGGCAGATCCCAAGTAGTGGTTTGGAGGATAAATGAAAGTTAACTTGAGGAGAGGTTGGTTACATAACCACTAATACCCTCCTTCCCTCCACCTCTGAAATTCTAGGGTCAAGTTTTTCAAGGGGATGGACATATCTGAACAGTTTTCAAGTAAAAAAGGAAGGAGGCAATGAAGTATGAAAGATATAGGAAAAAGAAAGGAGGAGATCAAGGACACAGACTTGAAAAACATTAGGTATTGATCACCTTTTCCTTTGAGAGAAGAGAGGAGGAAAAGATGAGGACATAAGTTTGAGGTCTAGAGAAGTGAAAAAGGTCTAGTAAGAGCCATGCCCCAAAGAAGAATTTGCAGCCTTATGACTTGGTGGGTTCCCCTTCACTGGACGCCTTCAAGGCTAGGAGAACATCTACCGGGGATATTGTAGAGATGACTCCCATCAAGATATAGTTGGATGAGATACTCTTTGAGGTCTCTTACAAATCTTATGATTCTGTGAAATAAATGACATTTATTATAGGGTAGGTATATTACAGAAAAGGACAAGTAAAGAATTATTTTAAATTAACTTTGTTAAAACATTGGAATGACACCATTATTCTGGAGTCAGGAAATAAGAATTGCCCTAGAAAGCTTTGGTCTTTTATGTTATTGAGCTTGTAGGGGGTATGATTTGATATCCAAATCCAGCACTATAGCTGAACAATCCTACATCCTAGGCAAGACTATGAAATTGGGCCCCTCCATTCTACTGACATATTTTTTTCTGGGCCCCTCAGCTTTGGTCCTCATTACATCTTTGTACAAATCTATGCAACAAGGAACCTCTTGAGCTCTACTACAGTCTTTAGAAAGAATCCTTTCCCCTAATCTCTTTGGTCATCTATTTTCAATGATTTTCCCCCAAAGGATTACAGAATACTTACATATAAATTGTTGCAATCTGAATTTGAGTTTGAATTTTGGATCCATAATATTCCTAGGATTAATAGATTAGTATTCTAGGATGCTCTTTTAAAATATTGTATTGATAGTTTTTGTTTTTATATTACCATCATTCCCCAACATATTCCTCTCTGCTTTCCTCCCAGAAAACCACACCTTGTAACTAAGAGAAAAAAAGCAGTGAACCCAGCTTGACAGTTATCTATAATGTTTCTAGAATAAAAAAATTTAATTTCAAATTGCAAAGGAACAAGCTAAATATGCCATGTAGCAGTTAGATAGAATTTATTACTTAAAAAACTTTTAAATTAGACATAGTAGCAGAATAGTGATTGTATGTTGAAGAACATAGATCACAAACTATAATATATAAAAGAAGCTATGGATGAAGGTTATCCCTTTCAACAAAAAAAGTAAAACTTCCAGTAGGCAAGTTATCATGTGAATACTTAATGATAATTTTGGAGTGTTACATATCTTTGCAGAACAGAAAACTATCACGATCAAGTTAGGGAAAAAATATTTTAAGTAAAATACATCAGTGTGTAACCGAAACAAGGTGTAAGTTTCTCCCCACTGTTACTGTAACATTTTTAACGTTCTAAGGGCATATTGTATCAGTTCCAAAGTCTTAGAAAACCAAAATGTTGCTACTGATTATGGACCAATAACATTTGGAATGAAGGAAGTAAAAGAAAGGGAGGGGGAGAATTTGTCTCAAGATTTATATCTTTACTCTTTCAGAAGGCATCCATTAGGAGTGTCAGTGACGTAATGCCCAAATGTCCCCTCCTTCCCTAAGCCACGTGTTTGTTTTCTATCTGGCCTGGTTTCTTCTGGTCTCCGGTCTTGGATTTTCACCAACGTGGACCCAAACCTGGAAGGAAGGAAGTGCGTAGGATGGGTTCAGGCCCAGCGAGGTTGGGGGGTGGGGAGACGATGCTGCTTCCCTGTGGTTTGAGGAAGCTCCAGGACTGGGTCCCAATCACCACCCGCTTCGGATTTTTGGTGTAGTTCAAGGCTACTCCCCGGGTCTCCGCCTGTGCACTCTTTATACGTCCCAGGGTGGGGAGATGGAGAGAGTTTCTCCTATGGGGAAACAGATGTGCCCCTCGGAAGGCTCGGCAATCCGCTGCCACCTTAATGAAACCCTCCCTATAGGGGCAGGAAAATGGCCCCAATGGGGCCCCACCCACCCCAGCCTTCCTGGACTGGGAGGGGAGGAGAAAAAGGCGTCCTTGAGTCACCTTTTGGACTTAGCTCCCGCCCCTCCTCCCAACCAGTTGCTTTGGAAAAGCACAAAGAAATGGGAAAGAGATGGAACTTGGTACCTGCGTTTTTGAACGCCCCTTGCCCCTCTCATCACTGTTTATTCAAGCCTTCCCTACAAAGTACCACTCCCCAAACCCTGACTACTACTACACAATCATCCCCTTCTCCCCAGATGTGCAGCATCCATTTGCCTCCAGACAGGGAAGATTAAACTGTTTATCCCTTTCTGCTCTTCATTCTTCAAGACTTTCCTTTCTAATTCCGTACGCCTGAGGAAAAACAAGTTCCCCCCACCCCTCCCACATCAAAAAAAAAAAAAAAAAGCCCCTAAGCCAGACCTAGCCCTCGGTATTGAGGAACTGAGGCACTCAGGTTGTGATTAAACTCAGAAAAGAACAATACATTTTAGAGTACTCAGCACAGGGTATAAGTGTTCACCACTTTATAGGCTAATTGAGCCTGAGTTGGCTTGGCCCCTCTGAATGTGAACCAGGCATTGATTTCTCTGTGTAACTTGTTGCTGTAAGACCTAACTGAACTAAGCTCTTTTAAAAGGGAGTCGTTTAAAATGGAAAATTATGTGCAATCATTGGCTTTCCAATCAGAAAGTTAGTTTATACATTGGGATAAATAACTAGCTGGCTCCAGGATTTGGCTTTTTGTTCTTGTTTGGTCTTCATTTTCCTCAATGAGGAATATTTGGAGACTGTTTTCCATGCATCTGGCCAGTTGAAAAGGATAAAAATTGATTGACCCATTTTATTAGTTTAATCACACTTAATTTAAGGTACTTTGGTGAAAAGAGCAAAGCAATATTGGTGAGATGATACTGAAATGTGAGATTTGAATATACTTCATTTCAAACAGGATTAGTTGTTACTGGGATCCCGAAGACTTTTTAAGCTTCTGTAGAACTGTTAATTGGTTTTCTCCATGAATTCCATGATTCCCAGCATGGTGCTAGTGAACAAGTGCTTGCATGCCTTTGTTTCTAAACTGAAGCAATAAACACTGAGATTTAGTAAAGGTCCCTATTCAGATATTCTTATTTTTGAAAATTGTGGTTTGAATAACTGCAGGTGCATACTTCTAAATATACAATAATTCAACATCAATATACAAATTCCAGTTATTTCAATTGAATCTTAAGAATGTGTTGTTTGAAATGTCACATTTAAATACACCTGTTTACTTGGTTTAGTTTAGAATCGAAACATTTCTTGAGCTGTCACCTTACCAACCAATCATCATTTTAATGAATATTTAGTTTTCTGTTTGAAAAAGTGGTTTTTTTATCCTTACATTTTGTTTTTTCCTTTGATTTTAGCTATGCTCAGCACACTCTACTTTCTTTCAAACTATCAAAATCTAACTCTTTAGTATTGTCATTTCTTTACAACCTACCATTCTCCCCTCTTCTATCAGCCACATTTCATTAGTGCAAATATCCTTAATTTTGTATAAATCTAAAATTCTGATGCAAAGAGGTATTTACCAGTGAAGAATGCACAGAAAATAAAATCTTTAGGTGGTACTCTAAACTTTGCCTGAAGGCCTGGGACCATATTAATCTACCATTTATATAGTGCTTTAGAGTTTTCAAAGTACCTTATAAATACTTCTTTTGTCTAGTAAGTTAGATACCAAATTCATTCCTGCTATACACAAGTATAAATAATTGTGGAAGGAGAATCTAGTTCAGGAAATCATAAATCAACATTTTCAAAAGACAAGAATTAGGAGAAATCGTGAGCCTAGTATTTTTAAAATTTCATTTGCTATGCATTGGTGCCTCTGACACAGAATAAAGGGGCATGTGTTCGAGTACTGTGTGGGATGCAATGTATAGTACAGAAAAGAAGGGAGAGGAAAAATGAGCAATATAGAAAAGGCTCCATTTTTCTGATGAAACTTTCTTTAGCCAATTATCTTTCTTTGGAATGTATGCCAAAGTTAAATGACAACAGTGCCGTGAATAGAACAGCTTCTTAATATAGTATTTAATTTTTCCCCAATGTTAGCTCCGCCCCCCCCCTTCTCCCAATTCCTAGCTGTAACACTGGTTCAACTTTAAAACTTTAAAGTTGTAAGCTTAAAAAAAAAACCCTACAGTGCCTAGGGGGAGTAAATACTGGTTAATCAATGAAAAGTTGGGCAGCACATTTATATGTTCACATATAATACAAGTGAAAACGTGCGTGTATAAATGTGGGCATGTATGTATATAAACACACACAGAGTTCTGTAATCAGGGACATAAGGTTATAAATTTTTAAACATTTTCCCTCCTCCTTTCCCTCTCCCCCCCCCCTTCATCTCCCATCTACTCAAAAAGTCTGTACTTTTGACATTCCAGAAATCTCATCTAAGCCACCTCATTCTGATTTTAGGCAAAATTGGTCAGAGCCAGAGATAGGAAGAAAGTGAAGGTGTGTGGTTTTAATTAACTGGTGTAATTAGATGGCATAATGCTGGAAGCAATCCTGAGCAGCGCCAGAACCTTTGTCTACTTAAGAGAGGCAGTTCCTTCCAAAGTTGGGCAGCAAGTCATATGGAAGGATTGAGTGAGCTAAAAGGATTCTTTTGAGAGATCTCCTCGATGATTTTTTTTTTCTTTTGGAAGGGAGGGGGAGAAAGGAAATTGATGTCGAAACCGGAAAAGGAGAATCACAAAAGGATGCATACCACGGTGGCTTTTCAGACTAGAATTCTAGGGCAAATTGAAGATCTTTTCCCAGGAAACAAGGCCAATGAGCCGGTAAAGAAGATTGGCCCTTCTGGGATACCATAGTGACGGGGAGGTGGGAAGCAGGGGCGGCAGTGATTGATGTGCTTAGGAAAGAGTTAAAGAGACCCACATTTAAATGCAGACTCATCATTTATTATCTAATCATTAGAGAAGTCGTAAAGAGAGAACTGTTCAGAAGTTAAGGCCCTCAGTTAACAACTGGATGTGGGTCCTGGCCCACAAAGTTGCCCCGCAGCTTAAGAGTGTGGAGAAGGCCCTCTTGGGGCTGGCAGGGCTGAGCCGCCCGCCCGGGACGCCGGCGTCACGTGGCTACTCCCTCCCAGTAAAGGAGAAAGGGGGAGTGAAAGGGAGATGGTGGAGGAGGAGGGATTCCGAGCCACCGAGTAAGTGCCAGCGCCCGAAGAGGAGTGGGCCATAGACGAATGATTAACCTCCCTTTCTTTCTGCTCCCCCCATTTCCCCATCCCCCATTGGCAGCTGGCTGGGGGCCAGCGAGATCCAAGGCCAGAGAAACCCCTGTTCACTAGTCAAATTGTGCCCAGTTGCATTTGCTGCAACCCTAGAAGGTACTAAGGTGGAGGTAGATTCTGGACTTTCTCCCCCCTCCCTCCACCCCATGAACTCCGAACTTGGAGACCCTAGAGTAATTCATACAAAAAGACTCGCTTGCGTCTGGTGGGGTGGAGGGGGCGGGCGGGTGGGAAATTAAGGGATCGTCGTAAAACTCTCTCAAACTGAGAACCGCTGACTCGACTAGTGTCTGTCCGCCACCCACTCTGCTCAGAGAATTGGACGGGGCGGGGCAAGGACTGATGCGCGCGCCTTCCCGTGCGCCGCGTGGGTCTGGGCGCACATTTCCCTCTGTCCCCGGGAAGGAGTTTAGTGGGGGAGGGGACGAATGAGCACGTTGAACCGGAGCGGGTGGCTAAAGCGCGGGGGGAGCTGGGTAGCGGTGACGCGCTGCTGGCCCCACCTCCTTTCCCGGAGGGAGGAGGGGGAGGACAGTATATAAGTAGCGCTGCCGCCCTAGACGTTCTTTTTCGCAACGGGTTTGCCGCCAGAACACAGGTAGGAGCGAACGCCGCGCCCGCCAGGCCTGGCGTGAGGCCTACGGCCTTAGGCGTCCTTTCCCCAGTTTTTCTTTTTCTTAACTTTCGTCTATTTTTTCTTTTCTCCCCCAATTTGAGTCTCAGAAGATAGCGTTTCGAGTTTTGGAATTTTCCCGGGACACGCCTCGTGCTTGGGCCGGATCGGCTGCACGAGCTGTGGCCCCGCTGCCTAGCCTCGTGCTGGGTCGGCCCCCGCGCGCTTTGCCCACGGGCTTTTCCACGTATCAGCTTTTTTTTCGTTTCGGCTTTTGGTTTTCTAAGTGAATATTCGGTAAGGGTTGAGATGTTTTCCCCACGATGGCGGCCGGGCGTTACCCTGCCTCTGTTCGGTTCACTCATAGACCTTTTCGCGTGTGTGGGTCGGCGGCGTCGGTGATGTGTGTGATACCGAGTGCGTGTGTCTGGTTGGAAGGGAGGTGGTGGCGGAACCACAGCCGCGCGCTCCGGAGTCCACCCGCCTCTAGTTCGTGGCACATGTTGTGGCGCGGCCTCGGCGGCTCGAGGGGCGGGGCCGGGGAGAGACAAGCGGGAGCGCGCCGGCGACAGCGGGGCCGCGCAGGATGGCGACCGGACGGCCGGGGAGAGGCTAGGCCTCGTCGTCTGGGCCGCATGGTGGTAGGGGGAGGGGAACTGGGAAAGGGGGGCTTATCTCCATATTTGGGACCCAATCAGGCTGGCGGACAAACTGGTCTTCCGGATGTTGGGCTATAGAGCCTCAGGAGTGAGGGCCGGCGTTTGAGCCGGGGCCTCCGCCCCTGGTCCGGCCAGACGGGTGCGTGAGCTGAAAAATGGCCGCTCCCTGGGCCTGGTGCAGGGAGCACAAAATGGAGGACACGGCGGCGGCTGAGGAGGGCGGGTGAGTCACCGGCACAAAGAAAGGGACCGGGGCCTTGACGCTTCTCGCTGTCTACTCTTGACCGTCTCCGAGCCCTGAGCCTCCGTGGGGCTGAGGCCGGGCCCCCGCCCCCCTCCGGATCAGACAATGCCGCGGACTGGGGGAGGGGCACCGCCCGCGGAATTCGCCCCCGTGTGTGGTGTGTGTGCGCGTGTCTGGTGGGAGGAGATTGAGAGGCCTGAGCAGGAGCCGCTGTTGCCTGGATTGGCACGCGGGGGCTGCCAACCCGGCTTGGAATTTTTCTTAAAAGTTTTTAGGGGTTCAAATTTTTTCCTTGTTAAAGGTCATAGGTTCCACCTGCTGTTAATATAAGCCTATTTTCTTAAAAATTTTTTGCTTTTTTGCGCAGGTGTTGTGAAAACCATCACTAAACCTCCACAAAAATGGGCAAGGAAAAGACTCATATTAACATTGTCGTCATTGGACACGTAGATTCGGGCAAGTCCACAACCACAGGTCACCTTATCTATAAATGTGGTGGAATTGATAAGAGAACCATTGAGAAGTTCGAGAAGGAGGCTGCTGAGGTACTTACTCTTCAGGGAAAAGGGTATTGGGGTGTTTATTTTTTTAATAAAATGAAAAGATTTTTATAATTCTGAAAGGTAACTTAATGAGTAATTATCTGGAAGTACTTTCGTTGGCCACTGTCAGTTATGCTTTAAACTGTTTCAGAAGTTGTCTGGAAAAATCCCTTTTATTTCCTTTGTGATGATAGTGAGAAGATTTTATAGCTACAAATAGGAAATAGGGTTTGACCAAGGAATCTGTCACCTAGTTAAGCCAGGTTAATAAAAGCCAAATTATTTTTATCTAGCCAGTAATTGAAACCATATACCAGCTTCTATCTAGGAAACTTGGATTTAGTTCCAGTTACAGAGCTTGAACTCACTCTTTTGCAGATGGGAAAGGGCTCCTTCAAATATGCCTGGGTCTTGGATAAACTGAAGGCTGAACGTGAGCGTGGTATCACTATTGATATCTCCCTGTGGAAATTTGAGACCAGCAAGTACTATGTGACCATTATTGATGCTCCAGGACACAGAGACTTTATCAAGAACATGATTACAGGAACATCTCAGGTTTGTAACATTAAAAATCACTATAGGAACAACATTGTGGTAATAGAGGTTAGTTCTGCATCAGGTACTGTTTACTCAGTTTGAAGTTGGGTTAACCAAGGGCTTTAGACTACCCAAGTGGGGTATTTGGTTTAAACAAAGGGGCTTTAGTGTATACAGAATTTGTTTAGTATTGTCTTGACTTATTTTAATAGGCTGACTGTGCGGTCCTGATTGTTGCTGCTGGTGTTGGTGAATTTGAAGCTGGTATCTCAAAGAATGGGCAGACCCGTGAGCATGCCCTTCTGGCATACACACTAGGTGTAAAACAACTGATAGTTGGTGTAAACAAAATGGATTCCACCGAGCCCCCTTACAGCCAGAAGAGATACGAGGAAATTGTCAAGGAAGTCAGTACCTATATTAAGAAGATTGGCTACAACCCTGACACAGTAGCTTTTGTGCCAATTTCAGGTTGGAATGGTGACAACATGCTGGAGCCAAGCTCTAATGTGAGTATAAATCATTTGTTTAAATAATTTAAGTATGTATATGCACCCACCCAAGTTTTAATCACTAAATTATAAAACTTCTTGTAGATGCCTTGGTTCAAGGGATGGAAAGTCACTCGTAAGGATGGTAATGCTAATGGAACTACCCTGCTTGAAGCTTTGGATTGCATTCTGCCACCAACTCGTCCAACTGACAAGCCCCTTCGTCTACCCCTCCAAGATGTCTACAAGATTGGTGGTAAGTAATTTTGCAACTGGGTAATTGGATTTCTTGCAGGGCTTGGTGAAATGCAAAAAGCAATGCTACCATCTTCCTGCTTTTATAAAAGAGTTTTATTTTGCTCTCACTAGGTATTGGTACTGTACCCGTTGGCCGAGTGGAAACTGGTGTTCTAAAACCAGGCATGGTGGTCACCTTTGCCCCAGTCAATGTTACAACTGAAGTAAAGTCTGTTGAAATGCACCATGAAGCTTTGAGTGAGGCTCTGCCAGGTGATAACGTTGGATTCAACGTGAAGAACGTGTCTGTCAAAGATGTACGCCGTGGTAATGTGGCTGGTGATAGCAAGAATGACCCACCTATGGAAGCAGCTGGTTTCACTGCACAGGTATTTTGAGGTTTTGGTGTCAGAATACAGCCAAATATTAAGGGAATAGAAAAGGGATTAATTTGCCTTTGTTAAAACTTTTTTTCCTTAAGGTTATTATCCTGAACCATCCAGGCCAAATCAGTGCTGGGTATGCACCTGTTCTGGATTGTCACACTGCACACATTGCTTGCAAGTTTGCTGAACTGAAGGAAAAGATCGATCGTCGTTCTGGTAAGAAGCTGGAAGATGGCCCTAAGTTCCTGAAATCTGGTGATGCTGCCATCGTTGACATGGTTCCAGGCAAGCCCATGTGTGTGGAGAGCTTCTCTGATTATCCTCCTCTGGGTAAGTATTTTAACAGTTCTCAATACCTTAGTACAGAAACACTGAGTAACTTTGCATCCTGTTGGATAAGAACTAATGAATCCCATTTCCCAATGCAGGTCGTTTTGCTGTCCGTGATATGAGGCAGACTGTTGCAGTTGGTGTTATCAAGGCAGTTGACAAGAAAGCTGCTGGAGCTGGCAAGGTCACAAAATCTGCCCAGAAGGCTCAGAAGGCTAAATGAATATTCTGTACAACACCTGCCACCCCAGTCTTAATCAGTGGTGGAAGAACGGTCTCAGAACTGTTTGTCTCAATTGGCCATTTAAGTTTAATAGTAAAAGACTGGTTAATGATTACAATGCATCGTAAAAGCTTCAGGAGGAAAGGAATGTTTTTGTGGACCATTTGTTTCGTGGCAGTTTTAAGTTATTAGTTTTTAAAATCAGTAATTTTTAAATGGAAACAACTTGACCAAAAATCTGTCACAGAATTTTGAGACCATTAAAACAGTTTAATGCGAAACCTGTGTGTTCTTTGGGTCAACCATTATTAGAATTCAGTGGGGGTGGAAAGCATTTAAAGTAACCTGGCACAAATAAATCCATTGGCCACAGAATCTTGGCTACAATTTTTGGGCACAAAACAGTGGCAAGTGAGTTCACTTGGCCTAACAATTGTAATTTTTTTGTTTTAAAAAACTGTAGTTACCTTTGGACAAAGCTGATATAAGTGTTAACCTGACCTATTTAGAGCTGTACTTTAGCTTCTTTAACAGAAAAAAATGTTTATGCCCCTTTTTGTAGTTTAAGGGGGAAAGTTGATAATTTTTAAATGCCCTTCCAAAGCCTTTGGCTTGGTTCCATTACTTTTTCTAGCTAGACAATCTCTTAAACACCAGCAAGTCATCTGGTAAAGGCTATATGTGGTTGGATGGATTTTTAAGAAAATTGACATGGTCTTGCAGAAATTTTTATGTAGCTGTCCATCTCTTTGAAATTTCACTAACTGAAATCTTTATATAGAATTTAGCATTACTTCATTCTAATTGTGCCAAATAGAGGTAATGCTATGAGGAGGGGTGATAAAGGTAATAAGTGAATTAAGTTGAAGCAATGAATGTCAGGTGTGCCACTAGCAGAAAACTGCCATGTTAGCTGCTCTGTTACTTATATGTGGTGTAATAGTATGTGATAGTAATAAAGTTCCCAATTTTTTAAGATTAGCACTGAAAGTTAGAATTCATTCTATGGAGTTTCATTACCTCTTACAGTAAATTACCTCAAGTTTGTTTTTAGAACCAAAACTTGGAATTATAGAAGTAAATCTGAAAGGTGGGGAAAAATAGCCTCCTGCTTATCTTTCAGATAAACATCCCTATTGGGGATATTTTGGAATTTTCCTGCTTTGTTAAACTGCCTCAAAACAAACCCTTAAATAGCACTAGTTAAGAGTATTGGGTGGATGTCTTTAAGGGTTTAAAAATGCTTGACTTAAATAAAAATGCATGTTGCATTGTGGGGGGCAACTTGTGGCAGATGCCACATAGAAGATGGAATAGAACTGGGAAATGAGCACGTTGGAGAAATCTGTAATGCACACAGAAGTAAAATCAAGCTGTTTCAAAACTATAGTAAGTGGCATTGTCATAATGAAGAGATGTATTTTGCAGAAAAAGACCTAGATTTGTTTTTAATTCAATTGTATTGACTCTTGACAAACCCTATTTGATCTGCAAATTTTTATTAGGACATAGCATTTAAAAGTTTTCTAGCAGAACTGGATTGGAGAAAAACCAGGATTTGTATTAGGGGGCAATGCATTACTGAAATCAGAAAGGCCCAATTTAGGCAAAATAGACACTTTTGAAAACTTGGTCTCAGTTTGGGGTAGCTTCTTAATTCAATTACCTGAGCGGGAAGTGAAGATAATATTTAACTCACAGTAGGTATTAGACATTAGTATTAAGTAGACTGTATAATGGCATGTACCAGTGGTTAGGGAACCTTTTCAGTAAAAGATCTGATCCATGCTAGACGAGACCTGAGCCAAGGTTTAACCTTTTTAAAAAGCCACATAACCACCTCTTCCCCATTCAACTCAGACAGTTGGAATGTAATTGCCAAACTAAATACATTTGTTGAAGAGTTGCGTGTTTTAAGTCATTTACCCTACTGATATGATGTGGTCAGTACAAATTTAACTGGCACCACAATGTGGATTGGTTAATTTTTGAAACATTGCCAATAACTGCAAAGATAGGTTAGAGTGAATAACTCCATATAATTTTTCTCAGTTGTTCCAGATAATATTAATTTGAAGTTTAATCCTTTCTCAACCATGTAGTGTCTTAATTCTCTTGGGAAGCCACTGGTGCTTTCAAAGTTTGTCCAGGCTTACTGGCATTTTCTCATGTAAATAAAATGCATAGGCAAAAAGGTTTTTCTGGAGGCTTCAAGTATAATAACTATCTCTAGGGTATTCAAGTGAAACTATAACCTGGTTCTTATGTTGGATGGTTTTTTTTTTCTTAGTTTAAATTGTCCTGCAGTTTTTTGCAACTTTGTATTCTTGTTAGTAATCTGACCAGCTTCTATATATATAGTAAATGGTAGTTTATTGCTATGAACCATGTGTTAGCATTAGTAAGGAAAGTTTAGGCTGACTAAAAGAGTAAATTTGGGAAAATGGCCACCTTAATTGTAACATGTAAGAACTGGGAAATGACCTCTCATTTTTTAAAAGCCTTTGGGAACAATAGACTGGGTACTCAATATTCACTGGATTGCTAGAGCCATAAAAACTCCCACAAGCACAGCATTGCTAAGGAATCATTGCTAGGTTCCATTACTGCAATGTACACATTTTTCTCTTGACATTTGGAAGATTTTAGTCTATAAACCAGTAAACCTAAGCATGAACTACTAGGTTAACTGGTAGTTTGATTTAGTTGGAATCTTTGTTTACATTTTGTCATTTGGAATCTTGGGAGAATATAAGGTAACTTTTTGTGATACCTAATGTCTTAAAGCTATTAACTAAGGATGATACTTAGCTATGTGTACAGCTCTACTTAACATGCCATCTAAAACTACCATCTCTATGGGATATGTTTAAGGGAGAAAAAATATTTGCTAATTTACATCAGTATAAGAGGTTGACTTTAATGCTATACGTTGAGACAGATGAGTAACCTTCTTAACCCATAGTGCCATGCTTAAGTACCACTAACACGCCTGAGATAGGAGGGAAAATTTTAAGTAGGATAATGGTATATAGTGAAGCATGGCCAGAAAATGGAAAAATAGGTGCAGATGAAGTTAACTAGGTTAAATAAACTTTAAGTAAAATTGAAAAGCATAAGTTCTTAAAACTCGTCAGGATTATTCCAGAAGTCGTTTAGTTACAAGGTATAACAAAATCAGAATACTCAACCCAAACTCGTACTTTGATAGAACTTGAAAATGTCAATGATAACGACCAAGGCACTGTATGATCATAAAATACCTTTTGATTTGTTAAAGATTAAATTATATTCAGCATAGTTTGTGTGAATTGTATTAAAGTTCTTTGAGATAGTAATCTGTACATATATGCATGTGGTAAGAATGACCAGAAAGACCTACCTAACCATTTTACACCAACAGAAATTTCGTGTGTTAAAAGACATTTGCTAAAATTACTTTGGTTCAATTTGAAAGCTGTATAACCTTAAGGTAACTTGATAAGATTGATTATAAATGATGTAGTTGTCCTCCATTCATTTGCAAAGTTCTTTTCCATCCATAGCCCTGCTCTGAATTTAATAGATTTGTATGATGAAGAGCCCTTTGTCTCTGAATTGAATTCAATTGAATTGAGCTGAATTGGTTGGGTCCAAAAGTTCTGTTAGCTGAGGGGATAGATAATGAACAATGTTAGACAAATGTGAGTCTTGATTTGGATTATGGGATTACCCATTTAGAGCTGGAAGGAACCCAGTAGGATTTAAGGCCATTTTAACTCATTGAGATAGTCTGTTAAATTTTGTGTATTATAAATGATCATACCCAGATATGTGTGTGTGTGTGTGCGCACGTTTGTGTGTTTAAATTTGTCTTTGCCACGAGCCACCCCAACTTAGTGAATAGAGAGCATTATAGTGCAAAAGCCATTACTAGACAAATTCAGGATTTGTTTCTGACATAGTTTACCTGGGCAAGTCACTTAACATCTTAAAACCCGAGTGCTTTAGGAAAAATAACTTGATTAGGTTATTCTTAAAATTTTAAGTGCTAGTTTGTGTTCTCAGTTAAGACATCCGTTATATGTGAAGACCTTCAATTTAGCATTTTCTTCATAATCCCAAATCTTTGTTTTTCCATTAACCAACTGCTCTAGGGTAACATAACCCAACAAAATTTGTGTTAATGAAATGTATTTTCTTGGAATGGTAGCAACCTTTGAAATGTTTAGATTGAATCCTTTTGTTATAGCCTATTTAAGTAAAAATAACTAGTTCAGTACATTTTGGGCAATAAAAATATCTGGAGTGTTATACTAATTAGAGGTGAAAGCTGCTCTGTGAATTATTCATAGGAATAAGAATCGTGCAAATGATGCTCAGCAAGAAGGAATGTACATGAAAGTGGATTTTACTCAGCTGTGTTCACTTGCTATCAAGATATATAGATGTGGTCATTTCATTGTTGCCCCTTAATTACCTCTCCACCCTAGTTCAGAAACTCTGGTGGTGGTAGCAGTGGCTTATGGGACTATTTTAAGGAAGCATTTGGAGAGTCTCCTCTTAGAAAACCCTTTATCCTAGACAGTTATTATGGGATAGTTGTATTCTTTCTAACCAGGAACTTCATCTTGAGTGAAACATTTTGGTTCTTTGGGACCTTTTCATGTTGAACAGATTTGAAAGGCCAGAGGATGAATAAAAGTAATTTTGTAGACTCTTAAAAAGTTTAAAGAAATAATGTATGAACTTGAAAGAAAAAAAATCATAATTGCCAGGCCAGTGGTGGAAGTTTATTTCCTTTTCTTAGTATTTCAGTACCTATAATTTCTCCTTTCAGATATGTAATTGTATAGGCTCTATGTGAAAGAATTCTAAAAGTAAAAATAGAAGCAGATTTGCTTTCTCATTAAAAAAAAAAAAACCCACGATGTTTATGTGTGCTCACCCAAACTTGTATTAAAAACCAAAATTCTTTGTCAGGAAAAACTTCGTTTAAATCCTACCTCTAGCACTTTTGTATTCATAAACAAATAATCTTTAAGCCTCTTTTTCTTCTACAAGAATGGTAACTGGCTTAATAGGTGTTTCTTGATTCAAGTGAAACAGGTCAACTCCCTTTGCAAAACTTAAAGTGCTATATAAATAACAGTTACCAAATTCATCTTCACTAAATTCAAGTATAAAGGAAAAATGGTTCAGGGAGATTGAGTCAAATACTTGTGTTCATGGAAAGGACCTATCTCTCGTAGTAGCATCCTTAATCTACAACTGTTAACAGTCATCAAACCTACCCTGTTGTGCTAACTCCCAAATATTTTTACAGCTGACAGTAAATAGCAGGAAAAATGTTAACTTAATACATGCAAATAGTCTCAGAAAAGAGTCCTGGAAATGAATAGCAGGCCATGGTCAACATTTCACTGGAAAGGTTCAAGGATCAATATTTCTTGGCATAACAGATAATATAGATGGTCTTTTGGTAAGAGAACTTGGTTTTTCCTTTAGGCATATATTCCCAGAGAAATTGTCAGATTGCAGAGGTCATATAGTCCTGGCAGAGGGACCTCTGATGCCAAATGTAATGCTCCATAGCACTTAATTCATAGGCTTAATCTGTGAAATTAGGAGGTTAAACCTCTTAAATCCCTTTTCAAACTTTAAAGCATTTGATTCTAAGAAGATATTTTGATAGGAATTAAAGCTTTAAATGAGGAAAGGTACTGGTTCCGTACAAAGCCATCCCAGAGTTCCTTAAAACTAAATCACATCGCAATGAATGCCTACTCACTTAAAATCAGCCATATCAAGCACATTTTCTAGTAAACTTTGAGTTGGATGTTTTTCTTTTAAAGCTTAAAAGAGCCTAATGGGAGTGGGGAGGAGGGTATTGGAAGAGAAAGCATTTAGTGTTTTCAGATTGTCAGTTTTTTAGCACCATCTAGTGGAAGTTTTATCCAACTGGGTTACAAGAAGGCCACTAAACACCCAGCCTGCAGTATGGAAAGGTTAAAAATCTATAGAAGACAAATTAGAAGACAGTCTAATTAGGATGAATTGGCAAGTGAATATTTTCAAAAGATGATGTTATATATGGTATAAACTTTGAAAAGCAACCTTGGTAGAGGTGGCATTTTTAGATGTCAATTGAAAAGGTGTTTTAAGAGCTCTGCTTACGTTCGTAATTGTTGACCTTAAAAGAAATGGGTACCTTCTTAAGAGATGGACATCTCATGGGGACATGCAGGATCCTATGTTCTCAAAAACATTCCAGAAGGGTTGAATGTAATATGAATAGTATTAAATAAAATTATAAGTCAATTAAGATGATTTGAGTTTTTTTTACTTTTCACTAAAAGTCACTGAAAAATATAACACAGCAAAGAATAGGGACAATGTAGTTTTTAAATCATGATGACTAAAACAGAATTAATTTAGACTGAAAGAATTTCCAAGGGTATGAATAGGTAACATTTCAGAATTGTGTTTAATGAAAGTAACCATCAGAACAAAATACAGGAACATGGATTTAGAGTTGGAAGGGATCCTAGACCTCACACTCCATTATGATGGTGCATTTATCTATAAAGAGAAGTGATAGAGTAAAGGTACAAAATGAGACATACATTTTCAGATGTGGCCAATGCATTGATTTGCTTAACCATACTTATTACAAGGGAAAGGTCAGAATTTCACATGCAGGGGTTTTGTTTTTGTTCGTTTTGTATTGGAATATTTGTATTAGTGATTGATAAGTTTATACATTTAAAAATTATTTCATTCAAATACCTCATTTTATAGATGAAGAAGTTAAAGTCCATATAGTCAACCAGGCAAGAAATGGCAAATGCAGAATTCAAACCCAAGTTCTTTTGACTACAAACCCAGCATTTTTTTTTCAGCTGCCTCCCCACCAAATGCTATCAAAATAATTTCTTAAATAGATAAGTGGTCAAAAGATACAACAGGTAGTTCTCAAATGAAAACATGCAAGCTAAAACATGTAAACTGAAACAACTCCAAGGTAAGTCCTATCTCACGCACACATCAGATTGCCAAAAATGACACGAGACAAATAGTTTTTGGAGGAGTTATGGGAGAATAGGCATACTTACTGTACTGTGGGTTGAACTGTGAATTTCAATTTGGAACGATACCCTTAAAGTTGCTAAACTGTACATATCCTCTTACCTGGTGATATTATAAGGTGTGTACTCCATTGAGGTCAAGGACAGAGGGAAAAGAGCCAACCATATGCATATAAAATGCTTACAAGTGTAATACAGCAGTCTCTCATGCTATCCTTTGGGTAAATCCAGTTAGGTGAATTTATTGCTGCTTGACATGAAGATTGATGATTAATGGGTCAATGTCAATTGGGAATAAGTTCACCCAATTATAAGTCCCCATAACTGTACACTGCTGAATTTCTTTTTGGACTGGATCTCTGATTTGTGATTCATTGCTCTAGGGCAGTGATGTCAAACTTAAATAGAAATTGATCCCTATGGGGATATACTGATTTAGAAAACTAAAAATTAGCATGTTTTATTGTATTTTTATTTTGTTAAATATTTCCCAATTACATTTTTATTTTCTTTGAGCTGCATTCAGGAATATTATGGGTCGAATGCAGCCCTGGGGCATATTTGACATGTTTGCACTATCCCATGCTGCTTTCCACATTGCTAAAATTAGAACGTGGTTAAAAAAAATATCACTGCAGCTTTAGACTTTTTCTTTAGCTGTTTAGAAAGAGCAAGCACTTTGCCTTGTCACATACAAATAATAAAAGCATATATAGATGTGTGTGTGTACTTGTACATAGATCTCTTTGATAGTTTAATTCATGAAGCCTATGGACCCCCTCTTTTAAATGTACAAAACTAAATACATAGGTATACAAAGGAGACCAATTATACTGAAATACAGTTTAAAATATAAAAAAAAAAAACCAATCCTCACATTCCAGGTTAAGAGCTATAGGCCTAAGCAAATCTCTCTTCCTAGCTTACTTATTTCTGTGAAGGGTATCACTATTCTTCCATTCCCTCAGATTCAAAACCTAGATGTCTACAGTCTCTCACTTTCTCTCATTCTGATAGCCAATCAGTTGCCAGGTGTTGATTCTACCCCCACAACATCTCTTGCATTTGTTCCCTTCTGATCATTCATATGGCCATCATCCTAGTTCTGGCCCTCATATCTCACTTGGACTATTGCAATAGCCATGTAATTGGTCTCCCTCATGTTAGCCTACCCCTCTCCAGTTCATCCTCCAGACAGTTGCTAAGGTGATATTCCTAAAGCAAAACTCTGCCTGATCATATCACTTTTCTACTCAAGAAGTTTCCATGGATTCTAATTGCCTCTGGAATGAAATATGCTCTCTCTTTTTTTTTTGTCTTTTTGGAGGGGGGAAGGCAGGGCAGTTGGGGTTAAGTGACTTGCCCAAGGTCACACAGTTAGTAAGTGTTAAGTGTCTGAGGCCAAATTTGAACTTAGATCCTCCTGACTCCTAGGCCAGTGCTCTGTGCCACCTAGCTGCCCTCCCCACCAATATGCTCTCTTCTATTTGCCAAATATTTAAAGTCCTTCACAATATATCTCTAACTTGATTATACATTCTTGTCCTTCACACGTTCTAAGTTCTTTCTGTTTCCTTAACATAACATTATATCTCCCATTTCTATACTTTGAGAGCCCTCTTTCCACATTTTTGCTTCTTGAAACCCCTAGCTCCCTTCAAAGCTCATCTCAAATGCCTCTTCCTACAAGCAGCCTTTCTTGATTTCCCCAGTTACTAGTGCTTTTCCCATCCCCATGCCACAAACTATTTTGTATTTCTCTCTCTTATTTGTGTCTCTCTCTTTGTACGTGTCTGTGTATATGTAGTTTCCTACAGTCAGATATAAAATTCTTGAGGGCTAGGATTATTTTGCTTTTGTCTTTGTATTACCAATACTTGGCACATAATAAATGTTTTATCAAATTGGATTATATATTGCTTTTACATATATCATCCGATCTGAGTAATTTAGTAACCGTTTGAGGTATGTATGACTGCTGGCATATATATATTATCCCCATTTTACACAATGGAGGAGGAGAAGGAGAAGAGGAAGAAGACTACAACAATGTGACCATAGAACAGATTGATGTATTTAAACAGGCCTCTTTGATCATAGAAGTGGGAAAAGGACCCGTATATACAAAAACATTTATAGCAGCTCTTTTTGTGGTGGCAAAGAATTGGAAATCAAGGGGATGCCCATCAATTGGGGAATGGCTAAACAAGTTGTGGTATATGAAAGGAATGGAATACTATTGTGCTATAAGAAATGAGGAGCAGACAGACTTCATAATAACCTGGAGAGATTTATAGAAACTGATGCTGAGTGAGGAGAGAAGAACCAGGAGAACTTTGTACACAATTACAGACACATCGTATGTGTGACAACTAACTTTGACAGACTCGGCTCCTCTCAGCAATGCTAGGTTAAAAGACAACTACAAAAGACTCATAATGGGAAGGGATATCCACATCCAGAGAAAGAACTACAGAGTCTGAAGGCAGAGTGAAGCAAACTATTTGCTCTCTCTTTTGTGTTTTGTTTTGTCTCTTCTTTCTCATTGTTCACTCCATTGGTTATAATCCTTCTAATGTTTAATGTGAAGGTATTTGTAGAGCCTGTATTTGATTGCATGCTGCTATGGAGGGGTGGGGGGAGAAGAAGGAGGGAAGAGAAAATTTGAAACTCAAGGGGTTATGAAACTGAATGTTGTAAACTAAAAGTAAATAAATATTTTTTTTTCTTTTTGGACGGCAATTGGGGTTAAGTGACTTGCCCAAAGTCACATAGCTAGTGTGTTAAGTGTCTGAGGCTGGATTTGAACTCAGATCCTCCTGACTCCAGGGCCAGTGCTCTATTTACTGTGCCACCTAGCTGCCCCAACAAATAAATTTTTTAAAAAACAGGCCTCTTCCCTGAAGGCAAATAGGTGGAAGACTATTAGAACATAATATTTATATATATTGTCATATATTTTCACAGTTTGGGATGTTTCTTCTTAATTGATTTTCTTGGTCATGGAAAGGCTTCATGGAGACAGAGGGGTTTAGCCTCAGTATTGAAGGAATCAGGGGATTTCAAGAGGCAGAAATGAAAAGAAAGTGCATTCAAGGCATGGAAGACAACTAGCACAAAGGCATGAAGACCCATATGTGGAGAAGAAGAAGAAAGCTAATATGGCTACCCCAGAGAGTGTGGGTAGGAGTGAAGATGATAATGAAACCTGGAAGAGCTGATTAATTTGCCAGTGAGGTAATATAAAGAGAGACTAGAAGGGGGTCCAGGGCAGAGCCTTAATTAGAGGGTGTGACATGGATGATGATCCAATAAAGGAGGCTGAGGGAGAATCAGATAGGTAGGAAGAGAACCAAGGGATAGTGTTATGAAAATCTAGAGAGGGGAAAGTATCCAGGAAGAGAAAGTGGTCAATTGCATCAAGTACGACAGAGAGGACAAGACAAATAAGGACTGAGAAAAGAGTAATTATAACGTTTGTCAAGCAAGAGATCCTTGGTAACTTTGGAGAGAACAATTTCAGTTGAATGATGAGGTCAGAAGCCAGATTAAAAAGGGTCAAGAATTGAGAAAAGAGGAAGCAAAGGGAAGGAATGAAGGTAGACAGCTTTTTTATGGGGGAGTTTGGCTGAAAATGGGAGAAAAAACAGACTAATATCTAGAGGGACTAAGGTTTAGTGAAGGTTTTTTAAATGGTGGGAGAGACTTGGGCATCATCCTCTGCCTTGGGACTTAGATTCAGACTGATATTAACTAAAGTGGGCACTAATACTCTGAACACAGCTGCTAGTTTTCCTTGATAATAATAGTTTCAAAATTCTCCAGTGATGTGATTGATGATCTTATTTTGGGGAAGTTGTCAAGATGTTATAAAAGAAACACTGCATGGGGAGGCAACCTGTGACACTGAAAAAAAAGGGAGAAATAAGTATGAAAAGTAGGTTAAATAAAAACCAGTTTCAGTAATGCTGCTAAGAAGAAATGGCAGCAGGAGCTGGCTAAAAAATAATGTGGTGTAAACTTTAGTTGTGAATTTTCAGAGGTTGGTAGGAGGGTAGAGCTCAAGTTACTGAGCATTCGCTCTCTATACATGTCTGTCTCTTTCTGAGTTCAATCTTTTTATTCCTCTTGGCTTGAGTACTTGCCTACTCTACCATCAAGCCTGCTGTTGAACTTTCAGTGTGAATACCTTAGAACTTGGACAAATACTACAAAATCAGTGTTTGATTTATTATTTTATTGATTGTCTTCACTTAAAGTGAACGATAATGTGTGTGTGTGTGTGTGTAGTATTTTTGGAAGGGGAAAGGCAAGGAAATTGGGGTTAAGTGACTTACCCAAGGTCACACAGCTCGTAAGTGTTGTGTCTGAGGTCAGATTTGAACTCAGGTTCTTCTGACTCCAGGGCCAGTGCTCTATTCACTAGAATAAAAAAAAAAATTTTTTTTTAAGTAACTGGGGTTAAGTGACTTGCCCAGTATCACAAAACTAGGATCAAGTGTCTAAGGTCAAATTTGAACTCAGGTCCTTTTGACTCCAAGGCCAGAGCTCTATCCAGTGCACCACCTAGCTGCCCCTGATAAAATGTTAATAATGCAGATGAATGATCCAATCATTCTGGAGAGCAATTTGGAACTATGCCCAAAGGTCTATAAAAATGTGTACACCCTTTGACCCAGCAATATTGCTTCTAGGGCTGTATCCCAAAAAGATCATACAAAATGGGAAAAAGACCCATGTGTACAAAAATATTTAGAGCAGCTCTTTTTGTGGTGACCAAGAACTGGAAATTGAGGGGATGCCAATCAAATGGGGAATGGCTGCACAAGCTGTGGTACATGAATGTAATGGAATACTACTGTGCTATAAGAAATGATGAATAGGTAGACTTCAGAAAATCCTGGGAAGACTTATATAAACTGATGCTGACTGAGGAGCAGAACCAGGAGAACATTGCACACAGAAACAGCCACAGTGTGTGATGACTGCTTGTATCAGCAATGCCATATTCACAATGCCTATAGAGATTACAAATATGCTGATATAATTATCCATCACAAAATACGTCAGGTTTGCCATTTGGGGAAATAAACTAGAAAATTTATTAAGATACCAAAAGACTGAGTCCCAAAACCAGAAAGTGAAAGCCATCAGAGTAGTTATGACATTGGCACAGGTAGATAAAGTAGAAAGCACCCACATTTTCAAGCCTTTAAAACAGAACAGGCTACCTCAGGCAAAGGTCCTCCTCTCCCCACTCACAGCAACCACCCAGCGTCCTGGAAGCACTCTCCCAGCAGCTCCGGCCCCTGGCAGTCCTCAGCAGGAGTCCTAACTCAAAAAAAAAAAAAA
>NW_027187327.1:12693673-12748534 GCF_028583685.1 Petaurus breviceps papuanus
GCCCCTGGCAGTCCTCAGCAGGAGTCCTAACTCAAAAAAAAAAAAAAGGCAACCGCCGCCAACTGCCAACCGCAGGACCGTTAGCTCAGCTTTTCACTTTCTCTTGCTCTGCTATGTCAGCACGTCCGTGGGGCATGGGAGATCTTTAAATCCCATAACCCTTACACTGCTTTTGATAGACTTAGCCCTTCTCAGCAATTTAAGGACCTAAACAGTTCCAAAGGACTCATTGTAGTAAATGCCATCCACATCCAGAGGAAGAACTATGGAGTTGGAATGCAGAGTGAACCAGACTATTTTCTTTTTTGTTTTATTTTTTTTCTTTTTCATGGTCTCTCATTCATTATAATTCTTCTAAGCAACATGACAAATATGAAAATGTGTTTAATAGGAATGTATATGTAGAGCCATATCATATTGCATGCCATCTTCAGGAGGGAGGGGGAGAAAATTAAAAACTTATGGAAATGAATGTTGAAAACTAAAAATAAATAAATAAAAATTTTAAAATAAGGCAAATTAAACTTAAAATTATATTATGTATGCATAGTTTTTTTTTTTTTTTCTGGAGACCTGATTGTTGAGTATTTACTATCATATCCTTGGGAACACACCACAGAGTCAGGTAGGAAAGGGAGAATAGAGAAGGGGAAGTAGGCATGGCCTGGAGAGAAGTCTCTGGATGCTCCTTGGCTGGGAAACACATATCAGACCTTCCTGCACCTATCGCTGCCACTTATACGCAAAGGTGACCACAGATTTGATGCATAAATTTGGAGAATTCTCCCTTCCAAATGACAGTCGTACAGACTACTTGTGGCCAACCTGTGGTAGCTCATATTGATATGATCAGCCACGGCTGGACATACTGTACACTGACCTGACATCATGATGTTTCCTTGGTCCCCTTTGAGCATGAAGGACAAACAACAATGAAACAACAGAATGGCGGCAAGTGCTGCACAGAAAAGAGTGTTTTCTGTAAAGCCTCTTCCCTTCAGCACTCATAGACACAGTTCAGATTCCAGACCTGCTACTTACTGCCTTGCATAACCTTGGACAAATTACTTTACCATTTTATAGAGAAATAAACAGATTCAGAGATATTAGACTAGGGAATCTCTCGGGTCTCTTCCATTTCTAAATATAATGATCTTTTCAGTTCCAGACACCCCTAAGCAACTGTCCTTATCAGTAGAGGGAAGAAATCCTTTGAGTATTCTTAATTCTCAGATTGGTAATGTGAAGTTCAAACAAAAAGGTGAAGCCATTAGAAATGTGAGCTACTTTAACATGGTCCAGAGACCATGTTTTCAATTTTCTTCACATAGCTAGCACTTAGTACAGTGCCTGGAACACAGTAAGTGCTTAATAAATGCTTGTTTACTGACCTGTTCCATCTAGTTACTCTTTCATTGTAATCGTCTAAGTAAAATAAGGGTTCCTTAAGATCTAAGAGTTGCCATATGACATCTGAGACCCCAGGCTGACAGGATCTATCAATAGATAGTGAACAGTGCACTCAGTCTTTGCTGCATTTTCCTGAGACTTGATGGTTGAATGATCATAGATTTAGTACTGAAATTCCTTTCAAAAGTCATTTAGTTCAATCCCTCATTTTTCAGATGAGAAAACTGAGGCATAGAAAGGTTAAGGGACTTTCCCAGGTCACAGGGAATAAATGGCAGAGGCAGTAAGAAGGCAAAAAAGTAATAATAAAGTCTTGCATTTATGTAGTGTATTACTATTATAAGTATTTTTAATACCACCATAAGCTGACTAAGCAATCTATTATGTTCATTTTTTATTGTTCTGTCCACCTGGAAAAACTTGTCTTCAGAACAGTAGCTTACATGTTTATGGTCCTGGTGCTTCATCAGGTTTGTTGTTCAGTTGTTTCGGTCATTCCCAGCTCTTTGTGCCCACGTTTGGCGTTTTCTTGGCAAAGATACTGGAGTGGTTTGCCATTTCCTTCTCCAGTTCATTATACAGATGAGCAAATTGAGGCAAACAGGGCTAAGTGACTTGTCCGGGGTCAAACAGCTAGTAAATGTCCGGGGCCATATTTGAATTCAGGAATGAGTCTTCCCAACTCCACGCCTGGCACTCTATTGTACCACCTAGCTGCCCCCTCTCAGGCATAGAGAAGTGTAAGCACTGCTTGGATCTGCTAACCTGGAAGTGCTTCAAGTAAGGGACTGGTGATTGACTAGGTGTTTGCCATTCATTCTAAGATTTGTCCAAGTTTCTAACATCAATGCAAAGAGGCTAATTACTAGGATGGATACATGGTGATGAATTTTCTTGGCCACAATTACTTAATTTGTTAAAAATATTTTTTGTTTTTATATCACCTTTATTTTTAGATATATCTTTCTTTCCCTTTCCTAAACAGAGAGCTATGCATTGTAACAAAGAAAAAAAAAAGAGGAAACAACAACAAAAAAAAGTTTAGTAAAACTCACCAGGATGTCTTTCAAGTGTTGTATATGTGATGTTCCACACCCAGTTTCCTGTCTGTGCAAAGAAGAGAGGGAGGGAGGTGCATTTTTTCACCTCTTCTGCCAAACTTAGACATCCTTAATTAAATGGCATACTTCCCTCCCATTCTGAACCATTTCCATTATTGCAATTTTATGTGTTTTTCCTGGTCCTTATTACTTTATTCTGCATAATTTCATGAGTCTTCCCATACTTCTCAGAATCCTTCATATTCATTTCTTTTTTCTTTTGTCTTTTGGAGGGCAATTGGGGTTAAGTAACTTGCCCAAGGTTACATGGCTAGTGTTTTTGTGTGGGTGTTAAGTGTCTGATGTCAGAACCGAACTTGGGTCCTCCTGACTCCAGGGCCGGCACTTTATTCACTGCGCCACCTAGCTACCCCCACATTCATAATTTCTTAAGGGATATTAATTCCATTATATCCACATACTACAATTTGTTTAGCTATTCCCCATTCAATAGGCATTTACTGTTTCTAGTTCCTTCTCACCACAAAAAGTGCTATTAATGAATATTTTGTTGCATATGAGATCTTTTCTGTCTGATGCTTTTGTGGGATCTCTGGGTCAAAGGATATGGACATTTCAAGTCATTTTTAAAAAGCACAATTCCAAACTGCTTTCTAGAATGGACTACTTCATAACTCTACCAGCAGTATATTAGTCTGATCACAGGAACTACTGAAAACCTATTAAATTGCTGGGAAGTTCTCTGTCAAAATGGAAACTGAGTTTTCAAATGGACATATCATTAATAATTATTTATGGACTTTACCTGAATGAGGTCTAGTTCACAGCAACGTTAATAATTCAAGGGTTAGTTAACTATCTTGTTAGGTTATCCCTGCCCTGATTCCTTCTATTTTCCTCCTTTGGCATGTCTAGCTGAACTTCTCATGACTTATTAGCAGTTCTGCCTTGGGGATAGTAAGAGGAAAAAAAAATGGAAAATTCAAATCTTGTTCTCCATTTTTAAAGGACTGGCAAATTTCAGAGTAGAAATTAGATTGGACTTGAGACTTGAGGATTACTGTGGATTTGAACTATTTTTACTATCTTTGTAACAAATTTCTGGGAATATTTAGGAATTGATTTTTAAGTATTTATGAAATTTATATTTTATGAAAATGAAATTCAGAACTAGTTCTATTCTAGTTTATTCTTTTACCCATTCTTGTCTCCCTATTAGTTGAATATGGTTAATGACATTATTAGATTATTAAATGCCTATCCATGTGCCTGGTACTGATAACTTTTTCCCCCTATTCTAAAAGGTTATTGTAAGAACTAAGGAATATTTGAAATGAAAGTTAAGGCTGCTTTCAAGACATGTCTACATACAATTTCTGCTTACATACAAACTGCCACATTTCTTCTTTTCCTCACCTTTTCATTGTCTCATAGAAACAGGTGAATATTCTTACCTATGGACCACCTTGTGTTTGCTCCTTTACTACCACTAGGACCCCACTTTGGAAAATCCCAGTAGACTAAATGGTAGAATCTGGTTGGGAAGGAATCCCTACTCTTTGGGTGGATCAAAGTGCAATAGAAAGCAATACTAGGCCTATCATTCCCTCAGAGGGTGGAAGACATAGGTTATGGAAGCAAAAGGGTCCCCCATCCTCCCCCCCATATAAAAGCTTGTTACTATGCAGTGGGATGCCCATTGTAGCTTTATCCTAGGAGGCACTCTTACTCTGAGTCCAGTATTTCCGGTGATCATAAGGTCTTTAGAAGCTGGGACTTTAGACATCAGAAACGTCAGAGAAAAGTGAGGCCCAGAGAATTAAACTAACTTTCCCAAGGTCACGCATGTAAGTGACTGAAGTGGGATTTACGCCCAAGTCTTCCTGACTCCATGTCCAGGTACCCCTCTATTCTATAACTATTCCCCTGTGAAGTCTTCCCCTCATCTACTGCTCAGTTCCCCCCTAATGCAGATTGCTTTACAAAGCAGTGTTATTCTGTATCCAATATCCAAACTAAGCCTATGTGTAAAGGATAAGATGAAGAGGTCTCCTGCATTCGGAAACATGTTGGACTTTTAATTTTCCTTCTAATTCTTAAGGTTTTGTGCCTTTTATTGTTAAAGAACAACTGTCTTTGGAGATAGCTGTACACAAGGATTCTGACCATTGTAATAGAAGACAAGGGCACATCTTGGGAGAATATATTTGGCACTCCATGGAGTCCTAAGTGCACAACCTTGGTAGAAGTACAAAGTTTTAGCTACTGATTTTTGGCTTTTTCTGAGAACCGGGTCATTAAATGAAATGGTTGAAAGCGCTGCCAATCATTAATTACTTGGCTATCACTTGAGCTTAAAATTCTAATTTAAAATATGGGTTTCCTCTTCATAAATGTAATTTATATGTTAAATACACTTACAATATTTTTCAGTTGTTTCTGCTTTTTATTTTATATTTTTCAATGTTAACTTTCATGCCTGGCAAATTCCCCACTACTTAGCAGTGGCACGTGGTATATTCAGGAAATTAAGAGTTCAGCAATCTTCTGCCACAAACTAATCATTGTGGCAAGAAGGGTATACGGAATTTTTATGGAGTAGTTGATGTTGAGTGAAGTGATCACAGGGATTTCTGTGGATTTTCATAAGACAGTTGTGGTCTAAATATAGCAACATATAACATCTTGTACCATTATTAGACTAGCAGCACCTGGAAGATAGGGTGGCTTTTGTTGTTTTGAGAAATTTTACACAAGTGATCTAACATTTAAGTATTTTAAAATATTTTAAGTCATGTTAAAAGCAGTTTCGTGTCTCCTACAACAAAGTGGCACAGAAGTGCAATGCCTTGAGTCAAAAAGAAATTTAAAAACTGGAGGTGACTTAGAGGTTCTAGGATTGTCCAAAAAAAGGGCGATTCTCAAGCATTTCTCAGAGAATAGGGCACTTCAGTAAGGAGCAACACTATATCCCTTTTTTCCTGAAAAGAAAGGAACTGAGTTCAAGAACAGAATTTTTTTCTGGGACAGTGCCAGAGATCTGAATTACTACCCTTCAGACAAAGGAGTAAATTACAACATAAGTCTTATTCTATACCTCCCAAGGTAGTACCTGAGGTAGCTAGCCTGTGTGTCCCAGGTTCAGACTGGGAAAGCCTGATGCCAAAATCGTCCTGACCTTCTGTGGCAATGAAAGTTTGTTGCTGTTCAGCTGTGTCTGACTCTTCATGATCCAATTTGGGGTTTTCTTGGCAAAAATACCAGAGTAGTTTGCCATGTCCTTCTCCAGCTCATTTTACAGATGAGGAGCTGAGGCAGACAGGGTTAAATGATTTGCCCAGGATGACAGTAAGTGTTTGATAAAGGTTTTGAACTCGAAGAAAATGAGTCTTCCTAACTCCTGGCCTGGCACTCTATCCACTTCGCTACCTATCTGCCCAATAAAAAAGTAGTAGGAGTGTGGTCTTTTTCGCCAAATGTATGATTAGAAATGAAACTTGTTGCTGGTGGTTTTGCAATGGTTTCTCATGTTAAGAAATGATGAAACTGCTAATTTCCTTGAAAAATCTATTACAAAATAGCAAATGACTACATGCTGTTGCTTCCCTAAGATTGCATAATATGAATACCATATTTTAAGAGAAATTAATAAGCATCAAGGTGATTTCTGATCTCCCTAGTTTAAAAGGAAACCTAAATGCTCAGAAGCAGCTAGTGTGTGCTACACATAAAATAGGGATATAGTGAATAATGGATAAGGAATCTGTTTGGAAGTAGTTAAAGACCAATTTTTCTCAGCAGCAGCAGCAGATGCCAGCATCATAGATAGAGAGGAGTCCCAGCTGGGACACAGCCCGAGATCTTGAGTTGCCCTGTTTATATTCCCTCTCCCACTAGCGATGTGGGAATGCCACAAATTAGGGGCGTTACATAAGTGGGGGGAAAAGGAAGAAAAATGGAATTTCCCCTGTTATCTCACTATGCTATTTAGCTACGTCTTTTTTCCTTTGGGAGAAAAAAGATCTACTTGTCTCTTTCTAGTCCCATTATATCAACTGAATTCAGCCCAATACTTTCTGTTAGTGTTTTAAGATTCAAATCCCAAGTTATCTAGTGATTTTGAAACTGCCTTTTTGACTAGCTTAAAAACCAAAATATGCTGTACTTCATAAAAGGTTGGAAGATTCAGATGTTTAATATTCTCTGATGAAATTTACCTAGTGAAACCAACTCAGATTTTTTTTTAGGTTCAATTCTATGCTGAGCCCAGGGTTTGTTTTATTACTATACTAAATTGGGCATAAAACATGTAGGTTATACAAATAAGCTCACCTAATTCAACATTTTGCAATCAATATCCTACGTAAATAGTTTCTTTTCTTTTTCCCCCTTTATTAAGTCAAGCACTGAGTCTCTTTTCCTCCTACTTAATCTTTCCTCTGTTCAACAAACAAAAATGAGAAGGAAAAAACAAAATCCTTCCAAAAGAGAAGCAAATTTCTTTTTTCTTTTGCTTTTTGGAGGGGGGAAGGCAGGGCAATTGGGGTCGAGTGACTTGCCCAAGGTCACACGGCCAGTAAGTGTTAAGTGTCTGAGGCCATATTTGAACTCAGGTCCTCCTGACTCCAGGGCAGGTGCTCTATTCACTGGGCAACTTAGCTGCCCCTGAGAAGCAAATTTTTCAAGGGACCAATGTTAAAAAATGCATGTCTCATTAGGCAATTTCAGTCTCATCATTCTTTTAAGAAGTGGATAACATGCTTCATCTTCAGTCCTCTGGAACTATGATTTGTCACTGCCTTGATAGTGCTCTAGAGTCTTTTGAAGTTGTTTTTCTCGATTATGTTGCTGACATTGTATAAACTCTTCACACCGCAGTGATTCACACAAGTCTCCCCATTTTTTTGAATACTTTCCTCTAATAACTATTTCTTTAAAAACATAATTGAAGTTACTTGAGAGGGTATTTTTTGGTTCTTCTCTTGAAATCGATGAAAATTCCACAATGATCTATTAAAGTATATACATTACACTTTGATGGCTGTTAGGCATATTATCAATTAGTTTATCTTGTTGTATATATTCCTTTAAGAAATTGGTTCAGCAGTCCTTCAGAAACACTTCTATAAATAAAATGCTATAATTCTATCTTTTTTTTTTGGCCTTTTGCCTTTTGAAGGGCAATTGGGGTTAAGTAACTTGCCCAAGGTTACACAGCTAGTTTTTTTGTGTGGGTGTAAAGTGTCTGAGGCTGGAACCGAACTCGGGTCCTCCTGACTCCGGGCCGGCGCTTTACTCACTGTACCACCTAGCCACCCCCTATAATTCTATCTTTTGAAGTCTGTCTGTGTCACTTAAGTATCGATTATTTAGAGAGAGTTTATCTACAGATTCCTCTTTTTGCTTAGTGGTCTTTACAAATCTCAGAAGATTAACAATGGCAGCAGGAGTCATCCCAGGTATTCGACTAGCAGCTCCAATCTAAAAAATTAAAAGAGTAAATACACTTAAAAGCCATGATCATAACTGTTGTGCTTTAAGGTTTGCAAAGTACTTATTATTAGGATTAATTATGAATAATAATTATTAACTATTCTTCTGTTTACTCTTCACAACAATCCTTGAAGGTAAGTTCTATTCTCTTCAATTTACAGATGAATAAGGTGGGGCAGAGAGGTTAAGACTTGTCTGGGATCAAACAGGTGGTAAATATGTGAGGCTGGATTTGAACACAGATCTTTCCAATACCAGGTCTAGGACTGTATGCCTTACAGTGATATCCCTAATTCCATTGTGAAAAGAGGAACTACCAACTAAATACACTTCTCCAACCATGTACAATTAATTGCTTAGAGGCAGTTATAACAAACACTAATAATGCAGAAGTTAAAAACTTTAGAATGAACTTGCTAACAATAATATCTGATACTTAACATTTGCAAAATTAGCTATATAGGACATAAATAGACATGATTCCATTTTAGAGAAAGATAAATGGTCACAAAAATGTCCGAGCTAGGATTAGATAGTTGTTTCTTCATATGATATGAAAACTAGGACAGCGAGAATGGGCTTAGTGGCGTTAGTGTCCTCCATTTTGCTCTGTTTAGCCTTATCTAATATATTTCAAACTATGTGAAGGAAGATGTCATGTACTTCACAAGTCTAACATATAGTAGATAGGTTAAAAAACATTAGATCTGCAGAAAATGTCATCACTTCATAAAATTCAGAGCACTGGCAGTGATTACATTTATCAAAGTCTATCTCTTTCTAGCATACTTCATATATTCCCTTTTTCAGTAAGCTAAAGAAAAAAGTTTGCCTATGATAAACCCTCTCTAGAGCAGCTGACTGGTGTGGGGACCCAAATAGCACCCATAATATTCCTGAGTGTTCCTCAATAAGATTAAAATGTAAATGGGAAATATTTAACAAAATAAATAGAAATACAATACAAAATAGATAAAATCAGGTTTTCTTTTCTTTTTTCTGCTTTTTAGAGGGGGGAGGGCAGGGCAATTGGGGTTAAGTGACTTGCCCAAGGTCACACGGCTAGTTAGTGTTAAGTGTCTGAGGCTGGATTTGAACTCGGGTCCTCCTGACTGCAGGGCTGGTGCTCTATTCACTGCGCCACCTAGCCTCCCCTGAAATCAGGTTTTCTAAGTCAGTTTCCATTTGAGTTTGACACCATTGCTCTAGAGTTTTCCTCCTAGGAAAATATAACCAAAAGTTAACAGAAAGGCTAGGTAGGGTTTATTACATAGTACTTGATTTCAGTGATTGGCAGCTGGGGGGGAGGAGGGAAGGAAGGAGAAGATGCAAGGGACAGAACTTGTGATTTCACTGTTACAGTGAGCGCCTGGGGAGAAAATGTATGAATGCTAAAGCAGGTCAACATCTATTTTGAAACTTTATGGAGTTGCCTGGGGGGCACCTGGAGATGAAGTGACTAGGGTCACAAAGCCCATATATTTGGGAAATAGGACTTAAATCTATCCAGGACTTCTTGACTCTGAGATCTTAGGTCTTATCCACTACTCCATACTGCCCTTCATTTGAAATTACTAATCAATAATTATTACTAAGAATAATTCTATGCCTTTCATAGTCCATCCTCTCAAATGAGATTTCCATACAGATATAAGATCACAGCAATTAAAACTTTAAAGGACCTTAGAAGTGAAGGTCCAACCTCTTATTTTATAAATGAAGAACACAAAGCTCAAAGAACTGAGGTAACTTGCTGTAGGTCATACAAAGGGTAATATGCAGGACCTGGAGCTCCTAAACCAAAAGCCACTGTTCTTCCCATGTCTCTTCTCATTAGATTCTTTTTAGGCCCTGAATACAAATTATTTTGAAGAGATGACACATAACACTGTTGTCCTTGATAAAAATCATACTTAAACCATAATTCTTGACTAGAAGTTCTTTGTTCAAGTCTCTGCCACACAAAAATAAAGGAACTCAAAAAAACCCTGACAAAGCCCCAGACATCCTAATACTCATGACAAAATTAAAGTTCAGTTTCCTCATACATGTCACAGTCCTCTCACGTGTCACTTACTGTTTGTGGGCGACTGGAATGTAGCTTCTCTCGAACTTCTTGGGACAAGGAAACATCTCTGACAGTCAAATAGTCAAGATCTTTTGGGAGCTGAAGGGCTTCATCTCGTTGAACTTCCTCTATTTCCTGTTGTTGAAGAATCAGACTTAATTCGTAAGTGGCTGGTGAAGAAGAAAAGTAGAAAAGTTATGTTCCATTATGTACAGATATTCTAGATATTCTGCATATCGTCCTCATTTAAAAAGAAAACTGGAATCAAAACTAAAACTCAATAAAGATTTCTAAAGATAGATTTTATTTAAATGCAAAGACTTGGTGTATCTAGTCCCTCAATTTATATTCCAGAGTCTTGAGTTTCACTATGAATCAATGTTTTTACAATAATGATCCATATAAAAGAAGCCTAAAATGAATTTTTGATGAGCAGAACCTGCCCATCTCTAAAGGCTGTGCTAAAGGTACAATTCACCAATTATTCTAATACTCTAAATTAGCAGCTAACATACATATATTTTTGAAGCTACCAATCAATCAATTAATCAATATGTATTAGACACTGTGCTAACTGCTGGACATACTTGGAACATCTTAAAAAATTAAAAAAGTGAAATAAAAGGACCTTTTGCTTGTTCCATAGACAACAAGGGAAAGGGCTGGTAACTAGACCAGTTTTTAAATTCAGTATTAGGATGGGAAAAGACAAATTCTGGCTGGAAACATTTAGTGGTAACAGTGAGTAGACTAATTTTCTCCTGAAATCTAGGAATAAGTGCAATCACCAGTCTAGAAAGAGAAAGCTTAGAAATTACACTGATGAAAAGCTTCCAAACCAAAAATTTGTCACAGTAAGTACCTTTTTTCCTTCTGGAAGTATAAATTTGGAAAACCTATTAAGTCCAACTTATTGGTAGATCTCTATTAACCAAAGAAGAGAATTCATCTCCAAAAAAACTAGTGCTTTGATATCATAATGAAGATAAAAGTTTGGATGCTATCTGTCCCTACCACTAAATTGGGTAAGTAAAATGTGAGGATGTTATGTGTGTATACATTCGAAACAAATATATAGTGATTAAGGAGAAGATACTAAGATTTCCCTTAGTATCTAGAAGTAGCATGGAGGGGAATACTGGATTTGTATTCTAGTTTTGGCTCTTCTAACTCATTTTCTGTAACTGCTCTGGATAAGGCCCCAGGATTTTCATGGAGGTGGTATTCATCATTTCTCTTCTGGACTACTGCAATAAACTAAAATGAGGGATTTGGAGAAGATAACATCTAAACATAATCCAATGACAGATCCATATTACATAGCACCACAGGTCCTCAAAATTTTGAGCAGTGAATATCGTATGAAGAGGGTATGCTAAGATCCAGAGGCATGGTAATGGCAAGACTGCTGAATGTGATCTAAACAGCTGAGTGAGTTTTAACTTTATTATATTATCACATTACGTTGGGCCATGCAATAAACACCAATGAATCACAAAACCTTGTAAGATTATGGGAATAACACTAGGGCCAGAAGCTGCCTTCAGTCAATATGTATTTATTAAACATCTATTGCCAGGAATTGTGCTAAGTGCCTGGGGAAACAAAGGAAAAGTGAAAAATCAGTCTGTACCCTCAAGGAGCTTGGGAAAATGACATACATACTTTACCTTCTATTTTCAGTCTGTTCATTAGTTCTCGACATTCAGTAAACTTTGTCAAGGGTTCTGGAAGAACCTTTGCTAACACTGCCATGTCAACTTCTTCATATTTCAAAATATCCAGAGCACTGCAAATAGCAAAAGGTTTACTAACAAGGGAATCACAAATCACATGAAGCAGATAAAGAATCAGAGTCCACGAAGTACCTCCATGCAAAGAATCATATTTAAAAATGACATCATCTTCTTATTTTTGCCAACTCTGCTAAATTTTAGGAAAAAAAAAGTCCACCTAGAAGAGTCATGTGCAACAAAAAAATGCAACTGATTAGGGGAACCAAATAAGTCCATCTTTGAAAGTAACCAGATGGAATGAAAGCAGAAAGCTTCCTCTTTCGGCAGAAAATGAAACAAAGTAGCAGTTTTTCAAAGTTCTAAAAATTAATATAAATGTAGTTATTGAATTTTGAGCTTCTTTGTTGTTGACAAAACCATTACTGCATATGTCTAGTCTGCTCTCCATTCCCTTTATCTCAAGAGTTTCTTTCTATGACTACTCTAAATTCCCGCCATCCTTTGGGTAGAAAATGAAGCAAAGCACAAAAAACAGTAGTACAACTATAGAACATTTTTATTTACACTAAAATTTGATGTTAACTGTTTTGGTGTATATTCACAAATAGCATGAGTCACATTAGGATAGAAATTCCATGGTTCATTTAATTATATTTAAAAAATTCAATCAACAAGCATTTACTAAAACACTACTCTGTGCTAAGCATAAGTAAATGCAGATCTGGAGTTATGAGATAGGGAATGGGCCTGTGATTTCATTGATATAGGGAACTTTATCTACCAAGGCAGGTAGCCACCTTCTCTGTAATTTATAGTTACACAGGGTTGTCCAGAGCACTGAGAGGCCAAATATCTTGCCCAGGATTACATAGTCAATTTGTGCAAGAGTGCAATTTGTGCAAAACTTAAAACCTGGTCTTCCTTCCAATGCTGCCTTCTATCCAGGAGGCCACACTGCCTCTCAGGATATATACAAATTCACACTGCCTCTTAGGAAATATAAAAAAAAAGTACACTGTATTTGAGAGGGAAGTAACTAACAACTGGGGGAATGAGGAGAGAAGGGATGGCACTAGAGCTGAGCCTCAAAGAAAGTCTAGGATTATTTACAGTGCCATGAGAAACAATGAACATGATGAATAGAGAATGTGTGCAAAGACTTGCGTAAACCGATGTGAAGTAAGCACAGCCAGAATAACAATATACACAATTACTACAACAACATGACATCATCAGCCCTGCACTTGAGGAATATCAATTTGGCAGCTATGTGGAGAGAGAAGGATGAACTGGATGCAGGAAGAGTAGGCAAGAAGGGATAAAGACCTGGACACCACACAGTGGTGGCTGCGTAAGTGGAAATTAGCATAGAACAACTGCACTCAACAAATTTAATTTAATAAATATTTATTAAGCACCTACAGCACTACGTGCAAAAGCACACAACTGTTGATGCTAAAGACACTTCAACTAAGTAAGTCATTTTGATTATCACAGATATCCAAATTGACAATAAAAGACCTATGAAGGAAGATGCTATCTGCATCCAGAGAAAGAACTGATAAATAGATGTATAGAACGATTTTACATATCCATAGCTATATCTATCTATACATACATACACATTTGTGCCTAATAGTAGCCAGCAAGGGTGGGGGGAGGAAAAAAATTACATGATAACTTTATTTATATTTAAAATAGAAAAAGTCCCTGCTTTCAAGGAGTCCACACTTTAATGATGGAGAAAACACAAAAACAACTGTACAAAACAATCCAGATATAGGATAAATTAAGAGATAATCAACAAAGGGAAGGCACTAGCATTAAGAAAGATTGGAAAAGATTTCCCATAGGATTTTAAATAGGACTTGAAGTCAGGAAAATCAGGAGGCCAAGGTGAGGAGAAAAAGAATTCCAGGGCAAAGGGGGCAGACAGTGAAAATGACTTGAGCTTGAAGATGGAATGTGTTGTCTAAGGAGTGGCATAGAGGCCAGTGTCACTGGATTGAAGAGTGCATGGGAGTTGGTAAGGTGTAAGACTGGAAAGATATAAGGTGGTCAAGTTATAAAAGGTTTTGAATGCCAAAAAGAGAATTTAATATCTGTTCCTGGGGTAACAGGGAGCCAATGGAATTTAATGAGTGAGAGGTGACATGGTCAAACTTGTACTTTAGGAAGACAATTTGTCAGTTGAGTGGAGGATGGACTGGAGTGGGGAGAGGCTTGAGGCAGGGAGATTAACTAAAAGGTTATTGCAATAGTCCAGGCACAAGGTGATGAGTATCTGTACCAGTAGTTGTAGTGTCAGAGGAGAGAAGGGGGGGATGTGAGATGTAATGAAGGTAAAATTGACAGATCTTGGCAATAACTTGGTTACAGGTGGGGGAGGTGCATGAAAATGTGAGGAGTTAAGAATGACACCTATGCTGACAGCCTGAGTGAACAGGAGGACCATGGTGTGCTTGACAGTAAGAAGAAAGCTGAGAATCAGGAAGGATTTGGGAGGAAACATAATGAATTTAGTTTTGAACACATTAAGTTTAAGATGTCTACGGGACATCCAGTCTGAGATGTCTAACAAATCAGTTGGTGACATGAGTCTGGTGATCAGCAGAGAGGGTAGGGCAAGACAAAGTAGATCTAGGAATCATCAGCAAAGTGATAATGATGAGATCATGAAGTGAAATAGTACAGAGGGAAGAGAAGAAGGTCTAGGGCAGAATGGGTAGTTATGACCTCAATGAAACTTTAGATCTCTAACCAACATCATGATAAATCAAAGGTCCAAAAGAATGAAGATAAAAATTTCCTTAAAATGCAAAAAGAGATGCACATTTTTGGACATGGCTAATATGGGAATTTGTTTTGCTGGACTATGTAACTGTGTATTGAGGGATTTGTTTTTCATATTTAAAGAAAAATTTGTCAGTGTAGGAGAGGGAAAAGGAGGGGTAATGAGAAAGACATATTAATAGACATGTTACGTTCCAGAAAGTGTTTAAAGGTTATAAAGTTAAGAGGCAACATGAAAAAACAAGAGTGTTGGACTTAGAAATATAAGACCGTGATTAAAATCCTGCCTCTAATATTTACTGAACTGTGTGATCACAAGTTAACCCTCTTTGAACCTCAGTTTCCTCATCTGTAAAACAGAAATTATACCTACTTTATGGGTTTTTTGGTGAGGCTCAGATGAACTACTTCAAATATTTTGTGAACTTTAAAGCATTACATAAAAGCCAGTTATTATTATTTATAAATATTAAAAATGGGTAATTTCACCTAAATTTATTTATTTATTCAGTGCCATATCAAACAGCAAAAATTATTTTATAGAGCTAGAAAAAATAATTTAAAAATTCATTTGCAAGAAGAAAAGGTCAAGAATATAAAGGGAATTAATGAAAAAAAAAAAGTGAATAAAGGTAGCCAAGCTGTGCCAGATCTCAAATTGCAGTATGAAGTGATAATCATGAAAACAATCTGATACTACCTAAGAAATAGAGTGGTGGATCAGTGGAATGGAACAGATTGGGCACGCAAGACACAGTTGTAACTGACCATAGTAATTAGTGTTTGATAAGCCCAAAGACCCAAGCTTTTGGGAAAAGAACTATTTGACAAAAACTGCTGTGAAAACTGGAAAACAGTATGGCAAAAATTAGGTATAGACCAACATCTTGCACCATCAAAATGGGTACATGATTTAGATATAAAGGGCAATACCAAAAACAAGTTAGAGGAGCAAGGAAGAAGGGAGGAATGTATGACCAAACAAGTGACAGAGAACATTATGAAATGCAAAATGGATAATTTTGATTATATTAATTAAAAAGACTTTACATAACCAAAACCAATGCAACCAAAATTTGAAGGAAAGCAGAAAGCTGAGAAACAATTTTTACAGCAAGTGTCTCTGATGAAGGCCTCATTTCTCAAATATATTAGAGAGAATTGACTCAAATTTGATAAATGGTCAAAGGATATGAATAGGCAGTTTTCAGATGAAATTAAAGCTATTTATAGTCAAACCAAAAACTGCTCTAAATCACTATTGATTAAAGAAATGCAAATTAAAACAACTTTGCGGTACTACCTCAGACCTATGAGATGGGTTAATATGACAGAAAAAGAAAATGATAAATGTTGGAGGAGATGTGGGAAAATTAGGACATGTACTGCTGGTGAAGTTGTGAACTGTTCTAACCATTCTGGAGAACAATTAGAAACTATGCCCAAAGGGCAATAAAATTGTGCACACCCTTTGATCTATCAACACTACTACTACTAGGTCTGTATCCCAAAGAGATTTAAAATAAAAAAGGAAAGAAACTATTAGTACAAAAATATTTTGAAGGGAGCCAAAACACCTGATCCAGGAATCAGGCTAGTCCTAGAGAAGTTAGCTCCGGGTTTTTCCAGTGGCCAGTCTGTATTGTCCAGTCCTGGTTTTCTCTGTGATGCGACTGTAAATCAGAGCCTTCCTGATATTTGGTGATCCAGGGCTGTGCCTGGTTCTGGGATTCTAGCCAGAAGGTGTTAGTTCACCCATACAATTTAGACACTATTCATCTGGCTTGGAAATCATCAAAGGACATGATAAACATCAAGGCCTAAATTGACATCACCCTCTAGCATCTTGAAATTGAACAAAGCAGTATTAGAAAACTAAGTCACCTATAATTACCTTCTTTGTTTCATTACTCTATAAAAACCTTGCTCATGGTATCAATAAATGGATTGCATTGATCAATCACGCCTGGACACTAGCACTTTTTTGGGCTAGTATGTTATTTTAGAGCTGGCCTAATAAACCACTCAAGTTATCTCTACAATATTTATAATAGCTTTTTTTTCCTAGGACATTTCATAAACATTTAAAAGACAAACTAAGACAAAAAAAAATGTGTGGTGGGCAGGGGGTCATGGATGTGGTGATCAAGAAGGGATGAAAGCTTTTTATTTTATTTATTATTTTTTTTAAGCAATTGGGGTTAAGTAACTTGCTCAAGGTTACACGGCCAGTTATTTCTGGGTGTGATGCTGAGTATCTGGGCCCGGATTCAATCCCAGGTCATCCCGACTCTGGGGCCGGTGCTCTTCTCACTACGCCACCTACCCACCCCACATGAAAGCTTTTTAATAGAAATGAGTGTTGGGGCAGTTAGGTGGTGCAGTGAATAGAGCACTGGCCCTGGAGTCAGGAGGACCTGAGTTCAAATATAGCCTCAGATACTTAACACTTACTAGCCATGTGACCTTGGGCAAGTCACTTAATCCCAACTGCCCTGCCTTGCCCCCTCCCAAAACAGAAACAAGCGTTATACTTTATCAAAAAATTTTTCTGCATCTATTGATATAATCTTTTGATTTTTGTTACTTTTATTGTTGATATAACTATGTCAAAAGTTTTCCTTATGTTAAATCCTGCTTTCTCATAATGTATCATCTTTGTAATGTACTGTTGTAATTTCCTAGCTAGTTTTTTACTTAGGATTTTTGCATTCATATTAATTAATGAAACTGGTCTATAATTTTTTTCTCTGTTTTTACTCTTCCTGGCTTAAGTATCAGTATCATATTTGTTTCATAAAAGAAGTTTGGTGTTCCAAATAATTTATTTAATATTGGAATTAATTGGTCTCTGAATGTTTGACAGAATTCACTTACAAATCTGTCTGGTCCTGGTGCTTTTTTCTTAAAGCTCATTTATGGTCTGTTCAATTTCTTTTTCTAAAACAGCTCTATTTATATATTCTATTTCCTCTTCTGCTAAGAAGGGATAGAAAATAGTAAAAAAGGTTCCACAATTTTTTTCCTCCTTTTTTTTTTTTTTTACAATTTATATACTATTTTTAATTTACATTTTAAAATTTAAACAGCTTTCTGGGAACAAACTCTGCTCTGTGAGGTAATGATGTTTCTTTTTTATTAGACTTGAACCTATTTAAAAAAACCTCCAGGAAGTCTCAATGCTTGTTTTTTAAGGGGAAGCCACAAGCTCATTTTAGTTGAAAGCTGACTGAATATTAGTTATTTTGCAACATTAAAGTGATTCCATGAATCTACACAGCCTCCTCACCTCTGTCTTCAAAGTCTCAGACTTGTCTACGTGCAGGTTCCACTGAATTCATTACAATAGAGATGGACATTTTATACTCATAATGATCCAACATCTGTGCAATTTTTTTCACGAGACACCCCATGGTTATTCCTCTTTTCTATTTCATCAGGATCAAATTTCCACCATATTTCAGGTTCGTGGAACTCCACTTGATATCCTTTGCCTGTAGCCATTTCCACATAAGGTTTCATTTTCCAAGCTTGGGTATTAGTGTTATCTATTAAAACTGGAGATTTTCCCTGATAAATAGCTTTCTTTTTTCTGCTCTGGTTCCAGTCATGGGCATCACCAAGTTGTCTAACGTTATATATATACCTGAAAATAATCATTGGTGCTGAAGATGATGCCACCATGATTCTGACCAAGCAGAACACGAGACTATGTCGTTTTCCCTGAACTGAGTAGACCTCTTAAAAGGATAAATAGCCTCTTTAGCTTTTCCTCTTGGAACTGCTGGTTTATAAGTCTGTCTATTTTCTCCATCTGGAATAGAGAAGGGTCTTCCCAAGATTCTTCTCTCATTTCACAGAAACCATTACTTTCTCATCCATCTTGTTCACTGTGGCCATTTCTAGATGTTTGTATGATACTGTTCCTCCCATAACAATCAGATTATCTGTTAGTCTGATCAAATGTCAGGCAATTCCAATTTGTGGTGCCACTGTTTACATTACATCCATTGTACATTTCACATAATTTAACATCTTGAGCATGGAAAACATTTGGCAGTGGAGACAGACAGGGAGAGGGATTAAACCTTTGAAAACTTAAATGACAACTGAATCCAGAAGGAAAAAGACCATCAGGAACTAGAGGATCCCACTGCTTGCCATTCGGGCCTAAAGGAAGGAACTGGACTGCTAAAAAATGCAGGTTCCACTTGTCCATTAACTGGATATTCAGTGTTCCAACCACCTGACTCATTACTAAAATACTGATCACCAAGGGATGAATGTATAGTATCAAACCAAGTATCTTTCTTTTCTTCATCAGATTTTAAATTGTCATATTAATGGCCTTGACAATATAAGCTAAATTCTTTTTTTACTCTCTAGCTCCAAAATTTCTTTGTAAAACTCAGATAACTATTGTCTCTATTCAGTCAGAAGACTGAAGAAGAAGGGTTCTGTTTGTTTTCCACTGTACCAGTGACTTGGGTGTGAAGCTTTCAGACTTTTGTAAAGAGGTCCTGTAAATGCTTTGCTTGTGCTATTCGACTTCCTCTCCACTAACTGGGATATATACCGTGTGATTTCTTTCCATTCTAATTGCTCTAATATTTCCAGAGACATAAGTACAGTTATTTCTAGATACTTCACTGATGTTCATGGATACTGCTGTAGGATTTGCGTGCTGTAAGCTTTCTGAAAGAAATGATTCAATATTATCTGGTCTATTATAAGAGATTACATCCCCCAAAAGTTTCAACAAAACTGTAGTTTCAGTTTTGCTCTCCCGAGTTTTTCCATTTTCCTTGTCATCAAAGATGGATAAAGGTATCCAGTTGTTCTCTGTTTTCTCTTAGGATGTGTGAAAATGGTCACCACCATCACGGAATATAGTATAAATCTCTTCTGTTGATTTCAGTTTTTTATCGCATGTTTCACTTGCTAGGTTTTTTTTTTAGAATGTCTCCCAAAGAATTAGATTAATTTTCACAATAATGCATCGTGAACTCTAGAGTAAACACCCACAAGAAGAACAGAGGTTACTGGGAGGCCAGGGCATGGGGAATGCCATTAATTTAAAAATTAATTTTAAAATCATTTTTATTTTGAATGCTGTCAAAAATAAGAAAGGTCTACTCAAACTCTTACCTTTGAGGCTCACTTTTAACAATGCTAACTGGAGCTTCTGGAATCAACTTTTTCCATTTGTAGCCTGAAAACTGGAGAGATTTCAGCATTGAAATTCCTTCTTCTAAAGAAGACTTCATCAAAGAAGCTCGATTGTACCGCTGCTGAGATACACAACCAGTCTCCTTATAGCCTGGGGAAAGAAAACAGAGGAGCAAGATGAGTTTTTAAAAGCCAGTTATGTCAAGTACAGAAATCACAGGGAGAAGATATAATTACCTCGGAAAGTAAGTCTGCTATCAGCATTATCAGGCCGGAGAGACACACGAAACTCCACTCGGCTAGTAAACATTCGATATGGTTCACTGGTGCCCAGTGTGGTAAGGTCATCAATCAAGACCCCAATATAGCCCTCTGTGCGACTAATGATAAATGGAGGTCTGCCACTGGCCCGAAGACTGGCATTGATGCCAGCTATTATACCCTACAAAAAAACCAAAACCAAAACCTGAAAAATTTTAAGGATAATTATGAAGTTAATACAGATGTGTCTTATTTAAAGAGGATCACAACCTGATAGCATAAGAAAATAATATGAAGCCCACCAAAGAACTTAAGTGAAGCTTAAAAATATGGCCCATATTTTGTAACTGAGAATGGCTAATGAATTAGAAAGGATAAATGCATTGCTTCTCTTCTACACTTCAGAAGTGCAATGCTTTAAGAGGCAGTGAGACATAAAGGACAGACTATCAGAATCTGAAGTCAAGAAGTATGGGGTTGGGGTGGCCAGGTAGCACAGCAAGTAAGAGCACCAGCTCCAGTGTTGAGAAGACCTGGAGATCGAATCCCGGGCTCAGACACTTAGCACCCACCCAGAAACACCTGGCCGTGTAACCTTGAGCAAGTTACTTAACCCCAATTGCTTAGGGGCGGCCAGGTGGCTCAGCCAGTAAGAGTACCGGCTCCAGCGTTGGGACGACCTGGAGATCGAATCCTGGGCTCAGACACTCAGCACCACACCCAGAAATAACTGGCCGTGTAACCTTGAGCAAGTTACTTAACCCCGATTGCTTAAAAAAAAAAAAAAGAAGTATGGGGTTAAAATTTTGCCTCATACCGTTTGACCCTCAACCATGTGACCAAGGGCAAGTTATGTTAATTGATTGGAATGTCATTTTCCTCCTCTGCATACAAAGCATCCAGAGGACCTCAGCATCTATAGGGAACCCTTCTTCCAGATGGACTCTAAGCTTTATATGCTTCATGATAGTAGCAAACACTTTTGTGAAATATGTCTCCCTGTTTTATACCTTACTTGATAGAGTAATCAGTTATGTCTGTGGTGGTTGTTATGAAGGGATATTCACACATATATACGAAACTAGTTGTTGGACAAGAATCTTTAAGGCTAAACTTTACTCTACCTAGTTGAAAGCTTTCTGTACTAACAAACAATAAAGACAGCAGGAAACTCCAGTTTCTACACCTTTCAGGCAACCGTGTGACTGTGAAGGTGAGGTCTGCTGTAGGAAACATCAGCAAACTATTCCCTTCTCATATTTTAATCAAGGATATTCTTAGTACATGTGTAAATTATTTTTGTAATGATGAGAAATTAGTAATTTTTAATTATTGGTATTCTATCGATCAGCTTTTTGATAATATTCTCTGTGATCTTTTTTCTGTTCTTTTGGTTATGTTCCCTTCTTTGAGATAGCTTAATTAAAAAAAAAAAAAAGACAACCTTTTATCATTGTGATCTTGGCAAATAGTAACATTTCCCTTTATACGGAAGAACAGAGATTATGAATACCCACTACATGCAGTTTAGCTCTTTTTGTATATTTCAAATTTAATATGGGACAATCAACACTTTTCTGCTTGTGTGTCCTCTTCTGACTTTTCATCTGCTTTCTCTGTTGTCTTTTAATGATCTGCTGATTCTTTTTTCTTTCCTTTCTTTTTCTAGCATGACATTTATTATCCCTTAATTTATTCCTCTCTTCTTCCCTGCCCTCCCCCAAAATTTATCCCTTTTAAGAACATAGTATAGTCATACAAAACAAATCCATAGCTCTATTTTAAAATGTATGGCTTATTCTGTATCTCTAGTCCATCAACTGTCTGCCAAGATGTGGGAAACATGTCATGCTGTTATATATCACCAGCTTTGTGGGATGGTGATTGGTCTTTATGTTGATCAGAGTTAAGTTTTTCTTTATAATGTTATAGTCACATTGTATAAAGTTCTCCTGGTTCTACTCACTTTGGTCTGCTTCAGTTCACACAAGTTTTTCCAATTTCTCTGAATCTTGTCTAGTTTAGCCACTCTTTCCTGAGATCCCAGCTCTTGACATGTTCCAACAGGAAGACAGTTTTGAGGGGGTGCAGTAAGTATCTTTATACCTCATTCATAATGAATATGAAGGGCTTGATGCCCCAGAAAAAGATGTAACGAAGTAATCAGGAGCATTTGGTTCTTCTTTCTTTTTAGTTGCTACTGGAGCTTTCTTCTTTTGCTTTAGAACTGTTCTGGAATGAGAGGGCAGATTCTTTTTTCGGGGGGAGAGGGCAAGGTCATTTTCAGTGGAGGGGAATTCCCTTCAGGACTTGATGAGAAACTTAGATAAAAACAGATTGCAATAATTCCAGGGTCATGAGAATCTTAAGTTCCTTTAGCAAATTCAGTATTGTAGTTCTCATCTGAAGAACACATGTGCAGACAGGGTGTGGGTATCATGAAGGTACAGAAGGAAGGGAAGAGTCATTCTTCCCTTTACACTTATGTGCTGCTTTCTCTTAGTTTCCTGCTCTCTGCCAGGGAACATTCAGGTCAAGGACAGTCATGACTTCGTCCTGCTTGGCTGTGACTATGATATTGAAAATAGATTATGAAGTCTGATAAATCTATTCTAATTTCTGTCTTAATATCCTCCTCTAGCTTGCATCTATATATATTTTGTGATCAACTCACTTAATTAAACCTAATGTCAGACTCTGTACAGACTTGCTTATATTTCCACTGTTTTTTTTTATTTTAAGAGGCAACATCTTCCTCTACAATGATTTACTAACATGTTTATACTCTAAAAATGGTATTATTTTTGGTTACCACCTTTGGTAATGAGATAAAATATTTACTGATTAGGTTAGTTTCAGGAATCTTTTGAACTCTTTGGTGCGGCATCTATTTTACATCAATTAAAATTCTGTAGGAAGTAGTTTCCATTTCCAACTTCCTTAGTGACAGCAAGTCATTTGATTAGGTCTGGTTGAAGCTGTTATTTTAGTGTTGTCTTCTTTATGTATTCTTTCTTCTGACTTAGTTGATTTTTATCTCTACTGAAACTAATCATTAGTTTGTATATAGACAGCCAATTCAGAAATGACTGCAAGTCATCACTAGATGTTTTCTTTTTGTTAAAAATATGATCAATTTGGGGCGGCCAGGTAGCACAGTGAGTAAGAGCACTGGCCCCAGTGTCGGGATGACCTGGGATCGAATCCGGGCTCAGACACTTAGCACCCACCCAGAAACACCTGGCCGTGTAACCTTGAGCAAGTTACTTAACCCCAACTGCTTTAAAAAAAAAAAAATATATATATATATATATATACATATATATGATCAATTTAATTATCCATGTAATAGTTTAGTGTTCATCATATCCTTCCAAACCTCTTAATGACGTATTTATGACATATGTATAGATATAGATATGAGGCTTCTTAGTAAAAATGAAAGAAAAAACATTTATCTAATATTTACCATGTGAAAACCCTGTGCTAAGCAATGGGGATACAGAGAGAAAAGCAAGACAGTCTTTACTCTAAAGGAATTCATATTATAATATTCCAAATTATTCATTATGATATTATATGATATTCATATTATAATGGGAGAGAGAACACACACACACACACATATAATTTCATCTGCAAATCAGAAATAAAAGCACCATGGTCCTCTTACGGTATAGCAGCAAAGAAGATGACAATACAGCCTCTTTAATGTTATTTCCACTGATTAAACCACATCCATTTATCAAGTTTAATTATGTGGTAGTACTGAGGACTTTGGCAGTAAGAAATTTCTTTTTCTGGATTTTTAGTAGCTAAAGAAGTAGAGGCTGCAATATCTCTAAAAGCAGATACCACGTTGAATCCACAAAGGTTCATTCATTTCTTGGATAATGGCTGCAAAGGCTAGTCTAGAAGCTGAATCCATGGCCGGGGGGTCAGTGGGGGTGTGTGAGGTTCTTTCTGTGGCTCTTGGGCTTACTCAAGATCCCCGACTATCTGTGTTAGGGTCTTGTTTGGAATATATGATGTCCTGTCTTTTGAGTCATCTACAAGCCTTTGTTATTGTTCCTTTATTAAATCTGAACCATACTTTCCGACATACTTTTTGCTATGTTCTCCCTTTGCAGTAAAGTCGCTATGAAAATATGTGGACTTGGCTTGAAAAATTTTTTCAACTTCTTCATGTAACAAAATAGACAGTAACTGCCCTTGTAATTCCACAAAACTAGCAATACAATGAATAAATATTCCACTTCCAATTGTTATTTTATAGCCCCAAGGTATTGCCATTTGATCTGCCATTATATCCTAAAAACATGGGGGCTCTGTCATCTGTCCTTACACTTTAAGGACCACCACATTTGGTCTTTCCATCTGACCTTCAGCTCAACTGTCCTGTATGTGTTTTCTCCCTAACAGAATGTGAGCTACTGGAGAGTAGGTATTACCTTGCTTGCTTTTCTATTTGTACTCCCTAAAGCATGGCTTAATGCTACAAACACTGTAAGTCCTTAATGAATAAGAATCAAACCCTACCTTAGATACTAACTATGGGTGACCCTAGGCAACATTAACCCCATTAGGACGTTACTTTTCCTCATGTATAAGATGAGGGAGGCTGGACATGATTTCTTCAAAGGTTTTTTCCAAGTATAAATCTATGATCTTACAAATGCTATCCCATTACACTCCATATATGGTCACTTACTTGGGCGGCTGCTTCTTCATAACCAGTGGTACCATTGATTTGTCCAGCAAAGAAAAGCCGCTGAATCAAATGAGTCTCAAGAGAAGGAGTGATCTGACGGGGGTCCAAATAATCATACTGAACACCATAACCTATCCAAAGAATAAGCAAAAAGGATAAGGTAACATGACCTAGATTTTCCTCAAAGTAGAAATGGCATAAGGAATATCTTTATAATTCATTCAATAAACAAGACAGAGTACTTTCATGGAAATAGTTTGGTGTTTAGGTTTTCTATTCCTAGACTATAAGCAGTGACATAAACTATGATCTCTTCTCTATACTCATGCATACACTACCTAAGTTCAAACCTTCATCACCTCTTGCTCTATCTCTTATTCTAATAGCCTTTTAACTGGTCTTTCTGCCACAAGGCTCTCCTGCTCCAGGCCATTCTATATGCTACCGCCAAAATGATTTTCTTCCATGTCACTTCCTTACTTAATTAAGTTCCACTGGCTCCCTATTACCTCTAGGATAAAATATAAACTCCTTACTTTAGATTTTAAAGCTATTTGAACCTTGTGCCAACCTAAACTACCAGTCTTATTGTATATCACTCCTCTTACATCATATTCTTATCTTCTCTTTGTGGGTTTTTGCAATGACTCTTCCCTATGTTTGGAATTTGTTCCCTTCTCATATGATCCCTCTTTTCATTCAAGATACAACTCAATATCACCTTCTACATAAAGCCTTCTCTGATCCCTGACCTAACACCCCACTGCTTGTATCTTTTCTTCCTAAACAGCCTTGTATTTATTTTCTTTTTCTTTTTTCTGCACATACTTATATTTAAGTACTTGAGAATAAGGATTGTTTCATTCTTAATACTTGTGAATCCCCAGTACCTACAGCTGATAATGGAGGCTTAATAAATGCTTACTGACTGATTTACTATCAGGTAAAGTCATGCTTAACTTGCATGGAAGGACAAATATAACCTATTACCTGGCTGTACAATCCTGGCTTTTTCCAAGCCTTTGATAGATGTGATCAGCTGTTCTTGCACATTAGGTGGTAGTGTCATAGAAAGCCCTTGTGGATAGATAAGATCAGAATCCATTCCTTCTGGTTCCAACCAAACTTGATGTATACGGTTTGGAAAACGTAAAACCTTTGATTCAATTGAAGGACAGTATCTGTTAATAGAAAATTTGAAACAAATGGAGGAAAAACAAGTTTAACATTAACATTAACTTGAACCGAACAACTAGAAAAGGGGAAAAGCAATAAAAAAGAGCTAGTATTCAGGTCAGGCCAGACTAACTAACTTTATTTCATCTTTAGAGAGGGTTACTAACCCCAGAGGAATGCTGCAAAGACATAAGTTTACCTAGATTTTAGCAAAAGCACTTGACAAGCCTCTTGGATAATCTTTTGGAAAAGATGGAGAAACTAGACAATAGCATACTTATACAGATTCAGAAGTGGTTGAATGGCTGAATTCAAAGAGTATAATTCAACTTGGAAGGAATTTTCCAATAAAATGCCTGCAAAACATTGATCTTTGGTCTTGATCCTGCACTATGTAACATTTTTATTAGTGACTTGAATAAAGACATAGCTTATCAAAATTTCAGATGACACAATTCTGGGAGGAGAGATTAAAAATGGATGACAAAGCAAGGCTCCAGAAAGATAGTAGGGAAGATAGGGGGCTCAGAGTATTAGATTTGGAGTCAGGAAGACATGAGTTCAAATTCTGCTCAGATACTAGTTGTGTGGTCCTGAGAAAATCTCTCAACCTCTTTCTGTCTCAGTTTCCTCATTCATAAAATGAGAATTATAATTGCATCTAAATTATATAGGGTTGTTGTGAAGACCAAAGGAGGTGACGTAAAACACTTTGCAAATCTCAAAGTGCTATGTAAATGCTACCTATTGCTATTATCTTTTTTTTTTTAATTTTATTTACTATGAGTTTACAACATTCAGTTCCACTCTCTCCTCCTCTCCCACCATGGCGGCATGTAAACCGATATAGGTTTGCAGATTTTAATCTGTACTATAAAGCAGCAGTCCTCAAAACTACTTGGTACTGGCTGAGGAATAGTGGAGTGGATCAATGGAATAGATCGGGTACATGAGACTCAGCAGTCAATGACTATAGTAATCTACTGTTTGATAAACCCAAAGACCCCAGTTTTGGGGATAAGAACTCACTATTTGACAAAAACTGCTGGGAAAACTGGAATATAGTATGGTAGAAACTGGGCATAGACCATTATCTAACACCATATACCAAAATCAAGTCTAAATGGGTGCATGATCTAGGTATAAAGGCTGATACTCTAAGCAATCTGGGAAAGCGAGGAATACTTTACCTGTCAGATTTGTGGAGAGGGGAAGACTTTATGACCAAACAAGAATTAGAGGGCATTATAAAATGCAAAATGGATAATTTTGATTACATTAAATTGAAAAGCTTCTGTACAAACAAAGTCAACGTAACCAGGATTAGGAGGGAAGTGGAAAATTGGGAAAGAATTTTTACAACCTATGTCACTGATAAAGGACTCATTTCTAAAATATACAGAGAACTGAGTCAAATCTCTAAGAATACAAGTCATTCCCCAACTGATAAATGGTCAAAGGATATGAACAGGCAGTTTTCAGAGGAAGAAATTAAAGATATTTATAAGCATATGAAAAAATGCTCTAATTCACTATTGATTAGAGACATGCAAATCCAAACAACTCTGAGGTATCACATCTTACCAGTCCAATTGGCTAAGATGACAAAAACAGGAAAAAGACAAATGCTGGAGAGGATGTGGACAAATTGGAGCACTAATGCATTGCTGGTGGAGTTGTGAACTGATCCAACCATTCTGGAGAGCAATCTGGCTATAAATAATTTCATACCCTTTGACCCAGCAATACCACTTCTAGGTTTGTATCCCAAAGAGATCGTAGAAGTGGGAAAAAGACCCATATGTACAAAAATGTTTATAGCAACTCTTTTTGTGGTATCAAAGAACTGGAAATTAAAGGGGTGCCCATCAATTGGGGAATGGTTGAACAAATTGTGGTATATGTGTGTTATGGAATACTATTGTGCTATAAGAAACAAGGAGCAGATGGACTTCATATTTACCTGGACAGGCTTATATGAACTGATGCTGAGTGAGAAGAGTAGAGCCAGGAGGAATTTGTACACCATTACAGACACAACGTATGTGTGACGACCAACTTTGATAAACTGGACTCTTCTCAGCAATCCAGAGACATAAGTCAATCCCAAAAGACTCATGATGGAGAGAGATGTTTTACATCCAGAGAAAGAACTGAGACTGAACCCAGAGTGAAGCAAACTACCTGCCCTTTTTCTTTTTCTTGTTTGGTTTTGTTTCCTCTTTCCCATTCTTCATTTCATCTGATACAATCCTTCTTTATAACCTGACTAATGCCTAATGTGAAAATATTTGCAGATACTATACTTGATTGTATGCCACCATGCGGGGGGAGTGAGAGAAAAATTTGAAACTCAAGGAATTGTGGTAATGAATCTTGTAAACTAAAAGTAAACAAATCAATAATGACCAAAAAAAATTATTTACTATTAGTTTACAACATTCAGTTCCACAAGTTTTTAAGTTCCAAATTTTCTCCTCCACCCTCTCTCCTCCTCCCCCACCATGGCAGCATGCAATCCGATATAGGTTCTACATATACCTTCACATTAAACATGAGTCAAGTTGTAAAGAATTATAACCAATGGAATGAATAATGAGGTAGAAGAAAAAACAAAAAAAAAAGAGAAAAAAAAGGAAAAAACAAAAAAAAGAGCAGTAGTTTGCTTCAATCTGCATTCAGACTGTAATTCTTTTTTTTTTAGATTTTTCTTTTTGCACTTTTTTTGGAGGGGGAAGGAAGGGTAATTGGGGTTATGGGACTTGCCCAATGTCACACGGCTAGTTTTGTGTTAAGTGTCTGAGGCCGGATTTGAACTCAGGTCCTCCTGACTCCAGGGCCGGTGCTCTATTCACTGTACCACCTAGCCACCCCCAGATTCTGTAATTCTTTCTCTGGATGTGGATAGCGTTTTCCATCATGAGTTCTTTGGAGTTGTCTTATAACCCTGCATTGCTGAGGGAAGCCCAGTCTTATCAAAATCAGTCATCATATGTACAATGTTTCTGTAATTGTGTACAATGTTCTCCTGGTTCGCTCCCCTCACTCAGCATCAATTTACATAAGCCTCTCCAGGTTATTATGAAGTCTGTCTGCTCCTCATTTCTTATAGCACAATAGTATTCCATTACATTCATATACCACAACTTGTTCAGCCATTCCCTTGCTTGAAAGGCTAAACCAGGGGTGGGAATCATGCAGCCTTGAGGCCACATGTGGCCTTCTAGGTACTTGGGGGCAGACTTGAATCCAAGTTTTACAGAAAAACTTTTTTATTAAAGGTTTTTGTTCTGTGAATTTTGGACTCAGTCAAAGGGCTGCACTTGAGAACCCAGAGCACTACATGTGGCCTCAGGGACACAGGTTCTCCACTCCTGGGCTAAACTGTTAGGCTAAATTTTAAAAGATGATATAAAGGATTACATTTAACCTCAAATAAAATGGGCATTTCTATATACTTAGAACAGAAAAAGAGGACTATATGTTAAACTAAAGGTATCTATTATGTACATCTTGTTTTTCTTTTAAATATGTGTAATAAATTCAACATTACACTTTGTTTCAAAAAATTACCTGCACAAGTACAATAGAACTGGCCTGATTTGATAGCAAAATTTGTCTTGAAAAGATCTGAAAGTTTTAGTATAATGAAAGCTAAATATAATTTAACAGTACAATAGTGCAGCCAAAAAGAAAACATTAGCTAATGACAGGCATAACTTCCAGGAATAAAGAGATAATGCAACTGTATTCTGCCCTGCCCTTATCAGACCATATTTGCAATATTATGTCCAGTTCTAGGTACTACACTGATAAATTGGAGGACACCCAGGATGGTGAAGGGCCTCAATTCCAAGCAATAGTAGGACAGTTGAAAGAACTAGGAGTAAAAAAAAAAAAAGAACTAGGAGTGTTTCTCCTGGAAAACAGAAGACTTGAGAGTTGGGATGGATAGTGCAGAGACATGTATTTCAAGTTATCTGAAGGGTTATCATGTGGCAGACATGGTCCAATCACCATCCCCTACTCAAAAGACTCCCCAACATCTCCAGGATCAAATACAAAATGCTGTTTGGCATTCAAAGCCCTTTATAACCTCCTTCCAGCTTCCCTGATAAGCCCCCTCCACATTCTAATTTTCTTTTTTTTTTTTATTTTTTCAAATGCTTTATTAACTTTTGATTTACATCATTCATTTTCGCTAGATTTTGAGTTACAAATTTTCTCCCTGTTTTTCCCCTACCACTGCCCCAAAATAGCAGTCCCACAGGATATCCCCTCCTCCAATCTGCTCTCTCCCATAACCCCCTTCGATTTTACCAGTAGGGCATGGTAGATCTCTATGCCCCAGTGCCTGTATATCTTATTTCCCAATTACATGTAAAATAGCATTAATAATAGTATCTCTCTCTCTCTCTTTCTCTCTCTCTATCTATATATTTAAACATTTGATTTTAAAACTTTGAATTCCAGATTCATTCCCTTCCTCCCTTGTCTCCCACCCTTACTGGGAACATAAGCAGTTCAGTATAGGTTGTACATATGTAGCTAATGCAAAACATTAACATAGTAGATATATTGTAAAAGACTGACTATATTTCCCTCCCTCTTGTTCTATTCTCTACTTTGATCCCATCCCTTTTGAAAAGTGGGTGCTTCCAACTTCCCTCCCCCCCCAGCCTGCCCTCCCTTCCATCATCCCCCCCTCATCCCCTTCCCCCCTACTCTCCTGTAGGGTGAGATACCCTATTTAGTGTGTATGTCATTCTCTACTCAAGCCAAATTCAATGAGAATAAGGTTGACCCATTCCCTTTTGCCTTCCTATTTTTCCCCTCCATTGTAACCATTTTCCCTTGCCTCTTCTATATGAGGTAGTTATTTTTTTCTTTTTGGAGGGCAATTGGGGTTAAGTAACTTGCCCAAGGTTACTAATTTGTGTGGGTGTTAAGTGTCTGAGGCCGGAACCAAACTCGGGTCCTCCTGACTCTGGCGCCAGAGCTTTACTCACTGTGCCACCTAGCCACCCCCATTATATGAGATAGTTTACCCCATTCTGTCTCTCCCCATCTCCTCTCATTATATTCCTCTCACCTCTTTATTTCACCTTTTAAGTATCATCCCTTCCTATTAAATTGGTCCTGTGCCCTCTATCTATGTATACCTGTATACATATATACACACATTCACATATGTACTCATACACCCATATACCCTCTAATACAGACATATGTATACATACATATTTCTATTCCCTTCAACTATTTTCATACTGAGAAAAGTTTCATCAGTTACAATCATCATTTTTCCATGTAGGAATGTTAATAGTTCAATTTTGATAAGTTCCTTATGATTTCTTTTCCCTGTTTACCTTCTCATGCTTCTCTTGCTTCTTGTATCTAAATGTCAAATTTTCTACTCAATCTCGTTTTTTCATCAAGAATGCTTGTAAGTCGGGGCGGCCAGGTAGCACAGCGAGTAAGAGCACCGGCTCCAGTGTTGAGAAGACCTGGAGATCAAATCCCGGGCTCAGACACTTAGCACCCACCCAGAAACACCTGGCCGTGTAACCTTGAGCAAGTTACTTAACCCCAATTGCTTAGGGGTGGCCAGGTGGCTCAGCGAGTAAGAGCACCGGCTCCAGTGTTGGGACGACCTGGAGATCGAATCCCGGGCTCAGACACTCAGCACCACACCCAGAAATAACTGGCCGTGTAACCTTGAGCAAGTTACTTAACCCCGATTGCTTTAAAAAAAAAAAAAAAGAATGCTTGTAAGTCCTCTATTCCACTGAATGACCATATTTTCCCCTGACACATGATATTCAGTTTTGCTGGGTAGGTGATTCTTGGTTTTAATCCCAGCTCCTCTGACCTCTGGAATATCATATTCCAAGCCCTTCGATCCCTCAGTGTAGAAGCTGCCGGATCCTGGGTTATCCTGATTGTGTTTCTACAATATTCAAATTATTTCTTCCTGGCTGCTTGTAATATTCTCTCCTTAATCTGGGAATTCCAGAACCTGGCTATAACATTCCTAAGAGTTTTCTTTTTGGGATCTTTTTCAGGAGGTTATTGGTAGATTCTTTCAACCTCTATTTTGCCCTCTAGTTCTAAAACATCAGGGCAGTTTTCCTTGAGAATTTCTTGGAGGATGATTTCTTGGTTCTTTCTTTGATCATGGCTTTCAGGTAGTCCAATAATTTTCAAATTATCTCTCTTGGATCTATTTTCCAGGTCAGTGGTTTTTCCAATGAGATATTTCACATTGCCTTCTATTCTTTCATGTTTGGATCTGTTTGACAGCAGCTTGATTTCTCATAAAGTCATTAGCTTCCATTTGTTCCAATCTAATTTTGAAGGAATGATTCTCCTCAGTGAGCTTTTGAGATTCTTTTTCCATCTGGCAAATTCGGCTTTTTAAGGCATTCTTCTCCTCGTTGCCACTTTTGACATTTGAGTTAGTCTGTTTTTTAAGGTGTTATTTTCCTCAATCAGGATATTGACTCTCATTTCGTAATTTTCTTGCATCGTTCTCATTTCTCTTCCCAATTTTTCCTCCACTTCTCTTACCTGCTTCTTAAGGTCCTCTACGGCCTGTGTAACCAGCTTGTATTTTCCTTTGAAGCTTTTGATGCAGGAGTTCTGCCTTCACTGTCTTCCTCCTGTTCCATGCTTTAATCCTTTTTGTCCCCAAAATAGGAGTCTAATGTTGGATTCTTCTGTTTGCTTTGCTTCCTTTGCCTGGTCATGTTGCCACTCGATTACTTGACTTTTGGGCTTTTTGCCACAGTAGGATTCTGCTACCAGACAGGGAGCTTCATACCAAACGCTGGGGTTTTCTCAGCTGCCGGAGGTATTAGATGGGTGCCCTCTCTGAAGCTTCCACATGCTCTGGCAAGCTGGTCAAACACCCCAGGACCTCCACCCGAGACCGCAATCCAGATCCAAGCAGGTTAAAGCAAGAGCAATTATCCCTCAGACTGGTCACTTTGTCCCCCAACAATCTGCAGGCTAGAAGCTGAAGCTGCCACATGGTAGGGGCTGTGCCACAGCCCTCAGCAGCTTCTTGCCCTGGGGGCAAAAACCGATGCACTCCCAACTAGTGGGTTCCAAAGCCCACTGTGCACTGATCTCTCCCTTTGTCCTTAGCATCTATGTGTTGATAATTCTGGATTGCCACAGCTGCTGGTGATCTGGAGTCCCTCCAGCTGGTGGCTGGTCAGGCCCACACTGGGGCTAAAACCTCGCGTGGGGCTGGGCTCATCTCCCAGAGCACTGTGCTGGCTGCTATCTGCCAGCCTGCTAGGCTGCCCTCAGTGGGAGGTTAGCTTCTCTGTGTCATTTTTTGGGTTCTGTAGCTCCAAAGGTTGTTCAGAGTTCCCTTTTACATGGATTGGAGGTGGTGAGAGGCAGAGGTCCTGTTTCTACTCTGCCATCTTGCCCCACATTCTAATTTCTTCCCCATTGGATTCCAGTGACACTAGCCTCCTTAATGTTCCATGAACAAGATACTCCATCTCTAAGCTCTGGACATTTTATCCCTGTGCCTGGAAATACTCTTTCTTCTGGCTTACTTCAAGTTCCAACTAAAATCTCATCTTCTATAAGAAGCTTTTTCCAACCCCTCTTAATTCTAGTGCCTTCCTTCTTTTAATTATTTCCTACAATACTGTATGTAGCTTGTTTGTACCAATTTGTAATCTCCCAGTATTTAGTTGAGTTCCTGGCACATAGTAGATGCTTAATAAATACTTGCCGACTGACTAGAAGCAGAATTAGAATTGTTTTCTTTGACTCTAGAGGCAGAACCAGTAAGTTGCAAAAAGACAAATTTAGACTTGTCTAGAAAAACTTCCTAATCATTAGCCCTGATAGTGGAATGGACAGCTTTTTGAGGTAGTAAGTTTCCTATTATTGGAGATCTTCAAGCATGAATCAGGTGAGTACTTGATGGGTATGTTGAAGAGGGGATTCTTTTTTAAGTATGAACTGAATGGCTGTTGAGGGAGGTCCCTTTCAACTCTAAAATGCTGTATTAAAAAAAAAAATACATGATTCAGTACATTCTCAGAACAGTTTATTCTTACCTGGGTCCTTTGGCAGTTTCCTTCACATGAGTGTTAAGATGAATGTTCTCATTAACGATTTGTTCAACTCGTGAGTTGGTATATGTTAAGTAACATGGAAGCTGATCTTCTGGCTAAAAAAAAACCCATCAGATTTGTTACAAAATTATATATGAAGAATGAAAGCATTAACTTCAGAATTCCTTTTATTTTAAAGGGAAAGTGGCTTATCCAAAATTATTTAATATTTGGAATCATGATTAGAAACTAAAACCTTCATTTTAAAATTCTCAACTAATTTTTTTTTTTTTTGCTTTTTTTGGAGTGGGGAAGGCAGAGCAATTGGGGTTAAGTGACTTGCCCAAGGTCACATGCTAGTAAGTGTTAGGTGTCTGAGGCTGGATCCTGACTCCAGGGCTAGTGCTCCATTCACTGTGCCACCTAACTGCCCCTAAATTCTCAATTCTTAGGTGTACAACATAGTTTTTAAAAAATTGAAACAATGAGGACAGCTATGGGGAATTAATAGGATTTTAAGAATTGTATGGCTATTTTTTTTCTAAATAAATCCTTTCAAGAATTTGTTGCTTGTACATAAAACAAGAATATACAGAAATTTGAACTGATATTAAACAAATATGAAATGACTTCCTTTAGTGTTAATTACCAAAACTTCTACAAAAAGTTTCTAATGCATTCCAATTACTATCACAGCTTTGAAAATTCTTACCCTAAGCCAGACTGCTTCACTGAGAAAGCTGAATGGTACAGATGGGTTGTCAGGCATCTGCTTATTCAAACTGCTAAAATTAATAGAATCTTTGGCAATTCGGGGTGGAGTCCCTGTCTTCAACCTCCCCATAACAAACCCCAATTTTTCCAGAGTGTGTGCCAAGCCAATAGAAGGCTGATCTCCTAGTCGCCCTGCTGGATACGTTTCCAATCCAATTAGAATCATTCCTCTAAGAAATGTGCCAGTAGTAAGGATAACACTCTCAGCATACACTCTGCTTCCGTCCTCTGGATGATTAAAAAAAAAAAAAGGAGAAGAAGGAAAAAAAAGAACAAAATCAACTGTCTTTGTTCCAGTCATTATCAAACTGGATGGTGACCACTATTTTATATCATTTTGATGGGGTGCTCAGAACCCAGTCCTAGGACCACATCTCTTCCCAGCCCAAAGACTCTATCTCTGGCAATAACTCATGAGTGGGCCCCAGTGAGGCAAACTATCTCTCACTATTAACAAGAACAAGCTGACTAATTTCTGCAGAATTTCCTTTACATTAACAGGATTATCTTGTACTAGCATAACTATTATGTGTGGATTCCCATGGTATCTGTATACAATCCAAAGGTCAAGCTATAGACATCAACTCCCAAGGCTATCTTGTTATAGACACAGATGTACAGACCCCTTAGAAGAACCCCTACCTCCCACCTCGAGGCCATCCCAGTAATGAATGATGCCTACAACCAAAGTACACACTGTGTGTTCCTTTAGGAGCTATTTCTTGATCCCAGCCCCTAATTAGCATACTTGCCACACAATTCACTGTACCTTTCCTATATAAGTTTTATAATCACTCCTGTTAAGTCACAAGTTCCCTAAGAAGTCTGCTTGCCCTATTAGTTTTACAATAAACTTTTTGCCACTTGACTGGAAGACTGCTTGAGTTTTTGAGTTCTTTCCAGATGACTCTGTCCTGTACTTCAATCGTTTTGGGGTCCCTGGAAGGTAAATTTTGGAGGTGGAAACCTACCTTGATATCTTGGGGTATTCTGGCTAGATTTCCCATCCAGTTTGATTTTTTTTTTTAATTAAAGGGGCCATCCCTTGGTTCATTTCTTAAACAGCCCTAATCACTGGTTGCCTGAGTCAAAGTGAGAATTCGAAAGACCTTAGCTTAAAAAGGCCAAGGTCTCCCACTTCATCTAGGGCCATCTGTAGTCATCCTGATCTATATCTGGCCACTGGACCCAAATGGCTCTGGAAGAGAAAGTGAAGTTGGTGACTTTGCACAGGCCTCCTTCACTTAAATCCAATTCATTTGCAAGTCACCGAATCATCTTCCTGATGTCATGGTCCTCTTCAAGAATGAAGGACAAAACACACCACACACAGATACCCATGGATTCTGTGGATAGTTTTCAGGGGATCTGTGAACTTGGATGGGAAAATGAAATCACATCTTTATTACAACTAACTAAAATTTAGCACTTCCTTAAATTACTTAAAAACATTATTCTGAGAAAGAGTCCATAGGCTTTACCAGACTGCCAAAGGAGTCCAAGATACAGAAAAAGTTAAACAAGCCTGTGCTACACGTGAGAATGGAATTAATCTAAATAATCCAACTTTCCTTAAAAAAAAAAAAAACCCAAACCAAACAACAATAACAAATGACCACAAAAACTCAAAGCTTTAAAAATAGATACTATCATATATCCTATATCTAATGTATACCTAATACAACACCACTGACACGACATTTTCCTGGGTGGTCTGAGTCCGGTTCCATAAGAAGAAGATCTTCCACAGCTGTCTCTTGAACACTTAGCAGAGGTGTGGTCAAGATTTCTTCCTACCAACAGAGAAGAAATTATTGACAAATTTTAGTCAAATTGTTTCCCCACCAATTAATGAGTCCCACAGTTTCATTTTTCATTTATCTATCAATCAATAAGCATTTATTAGTCTACCTAATAAATGCCAGGCACTAAGGATACAAAGATAAAAATGAAACTGCTCCTGACCTCAAGGTGACAACATGTACATAAACAAGGATATACAAAATAAATACAAGGTAAATCTGTGGAGTTTTTTTGGGGGGGAAAGAGGAAGAGCCACTAACTGATCTGAATAAAGTAGGGAAAGCTTCATGTAGAAAGTGTTACTCTAGCAGAGTTTTTGAGGAATAAGGGATTCTATGAGGCAGAGATGTTGAAGCATATTTTAGGCATGAAGGACAGTCAGTGTAAAGGCAGAGAAATGTGCAAAAGGAACAACAGTGAGGTCAGTTTGGCTAGACAATAAAGTGCAGGAAAGGGAGTGATGTGTTCTAAGTTTGACACACACACACACACACACTCTTTATCCTTGAGGTAATGGGTAGCTTCTAATCTACTGAGTAGGGGACTGACACTCCAGTAAACTCCCTTAAAATCAATACACTGAACTACAGAAAAATCACTTTATCAGATTCATGCAAGATGAACTGAAGAAGGGAGAGACTTGAGATCTATTAGAAAGCTAATCCAAAAGTCCAGGTAAGAGGTGCTAGGGGTCCGAACTAGGGAGATGACCATGTGAGTAGAGAGAAGAGGATGGATGTAATAGATACTATGGAAGCAGAAATATTAAGATTTGGCAACTGTCTGGATATGTGGGGTGAAGGAGAGTCAGAAATCAAGGATTACATGAACCTGGCTGACTGGAAGGATAGTGGTACCCTTGATAGAAATTAGACAGTTTGAAAGTGATTATTATTAGGGGGAAAAAGGGTGAAAGGGAGGTGGATAAGGGTTGAAAGGAAAAATGATGAGTTTAGTTTTACACACAATGAATTTGGGAAGCCTAAGGGAAATCCAGTTTGAAATATCCAAGAGGCAGTTGGAGATGTATCACTGGAACTCAGAAGAGAAACTAGGACTGGATAGATTGACTTAGGAGTCATATTCATACATACTTAAAGCTACAGGAGCTGATGAGGTCACCACATAAGAAACTATAACAAGAATAGAAGAGGGACCAGGCCAGAGTGCTGGGATACACCCACAGCTAGGGGGCATAATATAGATTAGTGCACTATGAAAGGAGACTGAGGGGTTGTGAAATGAGTAAGAGAAGAATTAAGAGAGAGCAAGGTCAGAAACACCCAGAGGAGAGAAAAGGGGTGCTCTACAATGTCAAAAGTATTTATTTAATTCTTACCTGCATCTTCTGCTTATAAAGTTTCCTATCAATCTGAGCTCGGAGACCCCAGACAGCTGGTCCCTTACGCCGATTCAGTACCTTATAATGTATACCAGACTGATCACAGATTCGAGAACAGAGACCATCCAGGGCATCCACCTCCCTCATTAAATGCCCTTTCCCAATGCCTCCAAAGGAGGGATTGCATGACATCTGACCTGAGAAAAGAACATATGAAAACAAAACAAAAAAAAGATTACCTTTGTAATCATCACCATGAGAAACAAATGAAAGCCAGGTCAACAACATACTAAAAACTAAACAAGCACTATGTCTCATATTTAGCCAAGCTTTCTTTTCTTGTTGTTTTTGTTTATTGATGTTCCTTCCCTTTCTTTTTTTTTTTAAAACATTGTCAATTCCCGGATTTCCTCTCCAACTTCCTCTCCCTCTTTTGTAATAAGCATTAAAGCAAAATAAATTAACACATGTAGACTAACTTTTCACAATGATAATTACTTAACAACTCTTAAGATTCTAGTGATTATCAAAACTGATAGATCTAGAATTGAATGGAACCTCAAAATACCATCTAATTCATCTCCCTCCACTTTACAGATAAGGAAACTGAGGCCCTGGGAGATCAAGTGACTTGCCTCAAGTAATGCAAGTGTTAAATTTCAGAGATGGGATTTCAATCCAGGCCCAAAATTCTTTCTATTATATTACAACCCAAACTCATATATAATTATATTGTAACAATTCAAGTTATTTATGCAACTTTTCAGACTAATCTAATGCAATCAAAGTATATACCTGAGATCAAAGAAGGAAGAAAGAATAATTGCATTGCTAATTCACAAAATAATTAATCCAATCACCAGGAAGACATTCTTCGGTAAGATATTCAAATGGTGTCCCATCTAAGACTTTGAGGTGATTCATGAACTACAACAACTGCCAAATTTGGCCAATTTGACTATGAACCTCTTTGTGTTCCTTTGTCCTCCAGTCCTCTTATTTCTCTGTTTCTCATATTTTAATATAGTTGGATCAGCCTGGTCAGTCCAGAAGACTTGTAAGACATCCTCTATGATGATTTTCTCAATGAAAACTCTGAGTCAACTTCTGGAGAAGGTCTCTCTGGTTGCTAGTGGCAATGCCTGGGTATTAAATAGGTACTATATACAGCAACAGGGGGCAAGCCAAGGGGATGTGGGTTGTGAAGACAATGAACACATCAAAATCAAACCCCAAGAGAGCAAGGGGGAAACCCAATTAATTCTTTTTGTAGATCCATCAACTAAGACATGTTAACTTCCATTCAATTTAATCTATACTGAAAAAAGAATCCCTACTATATAAGATACCTAACAAGTATTCTTTTTTAGCTTCTGCTTGAAGATCTCCAATGAGGGACCCATTACCTAGCAAGGCAGCTCATTCAACTATTGGACAGCTTTAACTGTTCCGTATTTTTCCCCTTGATTTAGAAGCCTAAAACTGTCTCTTTGCAATGTCTCTTTGTCAATGCAAAAACTGTTCATGGCTCTAGCGGGGTCAAACAGAACAAGTCTAACCCTTCTTCTAAATGATAGCTTTCAAATACATGAACACTGTTATGGTGTACCCTTTCCCATTTCCCTCCCTCCTTCCAATTTTATCTTCTAGAGGTTTAATGACTAGTTCCTTCAAATAAATTTCATGTAACATGCACTCAAGAAGCTTCCATAACCTGACTGCCTTCCTCTGGACACTTCCCAGATTATTAGTGAAATATATATATGTATAATTCAAATGTAATTAGAGCAGGGAAGAATATAGAAAGACAATCAGTTCTCTGTTTTTATAAGTTACATCTCTCTTTTAAGTAGTCCAAGATATTATTAGCTTTTCTGGCAGCCAAACCAGACTGATGATTTAATATTAAGCCCGCTATCTCTAGAGTTTTGTGATTTATCCTCTCAATTACAGAAACTGGACCAAAATCTTGGAATTGAATTTTCAGTCCTAAGTAGTGATGATGTTACAGCACAACCAGTCAAATTATCAACTGATTCTTGGATACTTTCAGAGAGTTTCATGGAGATTCACACATAGCTTTTTTTTTTACTTTGGTTGCTTTTTCTTCTACCATCCAAGACTCTTTGCAAGTCCTATTCTAACGGTTATATGCTGAGTACAACATAAAGATTTGGCATAAAATGTAGAAATTACAGCTTTACACCTCTAGAAATATTTCACAAAATTTGATTTAGCAAATGTTTATTGAAGACAACTATGTGCAAAAAATTATGCTAAGGAGTGGGGATACAAAATTATATAAGACAGTTCTGTACTCAAGGATTTTATAATCTAGTAGGGGTGGGGCACAGTAACAAGATTACAAATTTTAACAAAAATTAGAATTATTAGAGTAAGTGCAGATAAGAGATTAAAAGTGCTATCTGTGACTGGAGAGACCAAAACTTTCTGGAGGGCAAGGACTTCTTTGGGGGAAGGGGAGGCATCTCGGGAAAGGATTCGAGTCACTGACAAGGGTTCTTAATTCGGGATGGTTGGACTTGTTTGTAAAAAAAATTTTAATTTAAATATAATAGGTTTTATTTGTCATTTGCGTAATTATTTTATGTGTTTAAAAACATTCTGTCTGAGAAGAGGTCCATAGGGTTTACAGGACTGCTAATGGGATCCAGGACACAAAAATGCTAAAGAACCCCCAATTTAAAGGCTGGAAAGGTCATCTCATCCAACCCTCTCATTTCACACAAGAGGAAAGTGAGTCCCAGAAAGGTTAAGAGATTTGCTCAGAGATGGACTTCATATTTACCTGGGGAGGCTTATATGAACTGATGCTGAGTGAGAAGAGTAGAGCCAGGAGGAATTTGTACACAATTACAGACACAACGTATGTGTGACGACCAACTTTGATGAACTGGACTCTTCTCAGCAATCCAGAGACATAAGTCAAACCCAAAAGACTCATGATAGAGAGAGATGTGTACATCCAGAGAAAGAACTGAGACTGAACCCAGATTGAAGCAAACTACCTGCCCTTTTTCGTTTTCTTGTTTGGTTTTGTTTCCTCTTTCCCATTCTTTATTCCATCTGTTACCATCCTTCTTTATAACCTGACTAATACCCAATGTGAAAGTATTTGCAGATACTATACTTGATTGTATGCCTCTATGGGGGGGAGGGGGAGGAGGGGAGGGAGAGAAAATGTGAAACTCAAGGAATTGTGGTAATAAATCTTGTAAACTAAAAGTAACCAAATTAATAAAGACCAAAAAAAAGGGAGAGAGAGATTTGCTCAGGATTAAAAAGAAAGTGACTGATTTCCTTCCCTTTCTCTCAGGAGGTACATATGATGGCATGCATTTAGCAACTGACCTAACTTCCTCTCCCCCCAATTTGAGGCCCCTCCCTCGCACCCTCTCGGAAGCCGCGGGAAGTCGGGGGAAATCTGGGGGGGGGGGGGAGAGCGCAGGCGCACTCGGGGCCCCTCTATCCCAGCCCGGGCCAGACCCCACCGCGGCGACTTCTCTTACCGATAGTGTCCACGCGGTGCGTGAGGAGCAGAGTCCGGGAGCCACAGCGAGCAGCCGCCGCGGCCGCCTCCGTCCCCGCATGCCCCCCGCCAATGACCACCACGTCGTAGTGCGGCACCGCGTGGCCTCCGCAAGAGCGGGACAGCGGCAGGGGCTGTTTGCTGAGGCGAGCCGCTACCCGGTTACCCCAGCGACCGAAGGGGAGCATGGTGAGAACCGGGTAGAGGCCGCAACTGTAGGGAACTGTGACTGGGGCACCACTGGTGCTCAGTCAGCGACGACTGGGTAGTAGCCGAAAGCTGCAGGAGGCCGCCATCTCTGATGACGCCATGACGCAGCACGCGCGGCTGTCGAGCGCCGTGAATCCGCCCCCCTCCGCCTCCAGTGGCTCTGTACTCCGTGGGACGGGAGAGAAGAGGAGGCGTCCTTAACAACGTGTTCCTGGGCTGATAACCACATGAATTCTTCCCCCCTTTCCCACATCTTAGTGTTTGATGAGGGTCCGAGCCATGGGGTTTTGACCTGGCGTCAGCAGTTAGAAAAACTTGTATTTAAAAAAAAGACACATTTTCATTTTTTACTAACCTCAGATTGAAATGTAGCATTACCATCAATTATGAATTTAAAAAGGAAACAAACAAAAACTATCCCCTACATCCTGAAAAGGGATGCAGCAGGTTGTCAAAGGGGTCCATGACAAAAAATTTAAGACACCTCCTCCCCCCTCCCCTTAACCCCCCAGACAACATGAAGAATATAGTGCCTGCCCTTTCCACAGCCCTTGGTCCGTGGTGGGCTCTGAATTATCATTAATTCTATTTGTGTGTGTGTGATTAGATGTCTAAATGTCTAAATCCCTCTTAAGACACATTAAAACATCTTCCCCTTCCTTTACAGGCTGCCTTTATTGCATTTTTACCCAGTCTACTAGGCAAATGGGATGCTGTAGTTAGCATCCATGGCTTTGCACAGCCCTCCTTCATTTAAATCCAATTCACTTGCATGTCATAGCATCACCTCCCTGACGTCATGGTCGGCTTCCAGAATGAAGGACAAAACAACAACAACCCTGTCAATAGCAAGCATTTAATAAATATCTACTAGCTGCCATATACTCTTCTGGGAGCTGGGGATACAAAGACAAAAATGAGACTGTCTTTGCTCTCAGAGAGTTTACATTGTACTGCAAGTATCTACTGGGATCCAATCAGCTTCAGTTCCCCAAGATTCATTTCAAGTTCCACTTGAAGGTCAAACTTCTGCAGAATTGGGGGTTTCCAGAAAGCAGAACTTACTTAGTGGGCCCAGTCAAAGGTTTTTATGTCTTTTTTTAACTGTGAATTTATTTTAGAATTATGTATTTCTGTGGACAATGTCAATAAAAATTTAGGAGACTGGTTTTGAAGTCTGTATATTAGAATTTCATAAATTCAAAAAAATTTCTACATCAAGTGATTAAAAAATAACCACATATTTTTTTTTCTATGATCTTTAGGAACTAGTTTGTTTGGTTGTTGAAAATATGTTGGCCTAGGGGTGGCTAGGTGACACAGTGAATGGAACACCAGCCCTGGAGTCAGGAGGACTTGAGCTCAAATCCAGCCTCAGATACTTAACAGAAAAAACTAGCCATGTGACCTTGGGCAAGTCACAACCCCAACTGCCCTACCTTCCCCTCTCCAAAAAGCAAAATAAATAAATAATATATGTTAGCCTAAATAACAGTGTAATGTATTTAAAGTGCAAGCATGTATGGACTAAAATTGGGTTTATTTGCAAAGTAAGAAAATAGACTAAAATGGTCTCTGTATTTTCAGTCAGCTGGTTGAAAGCCATTACTTACATTTCCTACACACACACACACACACACATCCTTTCAAGAAAAAAAAAACGTGTAAAATCTCAAAATTGATTTTCATGACTTTTCAGCTTAAACCTTTTCAGATATGGTTAAGTCATGGTTGGTTAGTCCTTACTTCTATACTGAAAGGGTTTAAAGTGGTAATCACTCTTCTAATATGTATGTACTATGAGTTTTGTTCATATGAAGTTTTAAAATCCAAATAAAAATGGAATTTGCAAAATTAAGAAAAAGAAAAAGAGGCCTATAGCCCAAGCCTCTGTCTTTGCTTTTGGGATTTCCCAGGATTCAATCTACTTACCTGTGCCTTCTGCCTTTCCCTACATCAGTACCATCCAAACTGACTGCCTGTGGTTTCCTCACTCTAGGTGCCCTGTGTGAGCCACTTAGGGATTTAGGCTTCTGGCTTATATTTTGTCCCAGGTTCTCCAGTGCTCTAGAGGCTGATCCCAGACCAGAACCACCTCAGATTGTCAACTCCTGACATCTTACTGGACTCCCACTGGTCCTTTGCCAGCTCCTGCCTGTTGTGAGTTGTGCCTCTTGGGACTCAAGGGATTCAACGTTACCACTTTCCACAAATTTAGACAGAGAGGGCCCTGAATAATCGAATGACTATCCTTCCTCATAGACTTTTTCCAGTTACTGATAATCTGTCTGAACTCATTCTTCAATGGCTAGCATACTCCCATCCCGTCCCAGAAATTCTGGGATGTAAACCCAGGCTGACATTATACAAACCCCATGCATAGTCCTCCTCTGCCTTTTCCTTCTCTCAATCTTCTCCCCATGACCTGTTCCAGATCTTCCAACTGGGTTCTCTGGAATGCCTACTCTGTAATTGGCAAACTTGCTTTCATCTTCCTTTCTCACTCTTTACATCTTGTTATATTCACAGATGACATTGCATCCTTGGCTACTCTTTTGAATATTGGTTGCACTTTTATTCACTCATTGATTATGATGAGGGAGTGAATACTCCTTGCTACTCTTTACCACTTTTTGACTTTCTCTCTACTAATATCACTCAGTAATCCCTCCTATTTAATCCATATTTATCATATTCAATCCATATCATTCAAGATTCTGGTAGCTATTATCTACTGACCCACAGAGCATTCTTCCTTCCTCTATGAGTTCAGCTCCTGGTTCAGTCTTTTCTCCTCTAACTCCTACTATCATACTAGGGGACTTCAACATACATACTAATATTCTTTCCAACATCCTAACTTCCTAGTTCCTCAAATGACTCATCTCATATCACCTATTCTTCTACTTCACATCAACTGCATGAAGAGATGGTCATTTCCTTGATTATGCCATCACTCACAAATGTTCCACTTTCATGTTCATGAACTCTTGTACTCCTTTATCTGATCACAGTATTTTTTCATTCCATCTTATCCTGTACTCTTATGTCTCAATTTTTCTTTATCCTCACAGTGACCTACAATCCTTCTACAACTTAGTTCTTTCTTGGGCCATTACCCCTGCCTTGGCTTTACTTCCTGTTCAGGGAGTAGGGGAGAGCCAGAGTGTGAGAAGGTGACTTATGACTCTACAATTAATGCAAACTACCTAAAATTAATGTAAATAGCAAAAGAATCTCTCAGTATCCCATAGGAAAACTTGCACATGGTCCTGGGACATCACTACCACTACGCCCCCTTTGTTATGTTTTTATATAATATTTGCACTGACCTAAGGGTGCTGTGGGGATTCACCATTCTGTCCTCTTGCTATCAAAGGCTTATCTTGTGACTAAACTTCCCCAATTAACACTAATAAAACCTATTTACTACCAAGCTGGCATTAGCTCCTCTTTCTTCAATACTTCAATCTTCTCTCAAAGGGTCTGCCACCTTACAATTGGCATAATCAGGGCAGAATAGCTTTCCCACCTTATGCTCCCCTCTCTTCCCCATTTTAACCCCTTGGTGGGCTGGTTCAACTCTACACTATCTTCTACACAGGAGTTCCTTGTTCTCTTCCTATCACCAAATATGCCTCACCAAACCTCAACCCTGGATTACTACCACTAATCTGCTGTCTTTACTCCTGTGTTGCAGAGCAAAGCTAAGGAAATCACTAAACTGTACAGACCTGGTCCACTTCAAATTAGATAATCTATAAATTAAAATGTACAGATTACATAATCTCAATTGTGTCAATTTCATGGAGGCAATTCTTTTACAGCTCCCTAATCAATCAGCTTTTCCAGACTTTTTTCTTTCTTCTTAAATATCTTGTGGCTTCTCACTCCCTAACCCCTCAGGTGAGAACTTCTTTCTTCCTCTTCTTACATCACACAGATGCCTTCTACCACTATGCCTTTGTTTTACACAAAGAGGTGGCCCTTCTCTTTGCATTGCTGATATCATTCCATCTTGTCTTCTCCAGCAAACTGACCCTTCTGTTCTTGCTGCTATTTCACTGAACTCTTTCCCTGTTTATAGGCTGCTTTCCTGCTGCCGACAAAAATACCCACATCTTCCAGATGTTTAAAATACCCTCACTTGATCCATCATTCCTTGCTATCATCCTATATCTCCTTCCTTTTCATGGCTAAACTCCTGGAGAAAATCCATCTATGATTAGTGCCTCCACTTCCTCTCCTCTCACTGTCTCTTTTATACCTTGGCAGTCTGGCTTCTAGCCTCATCATTCAATAGAAACTGCTGTCTCCAAAGTAACCAAATGATCAATTAATTGCTGAATCTCAATTGCTTTTCTCAGTCCTCATCCTTTATGACCTCTGTGTACATTTTGACCCTATTGATCACCCTCTTCTCAATACACTTGTAACCTATGTATCAAAATTCATTAGTATGGGACTTTCTCCTCATTGGTGGAGATTAATGCTCTGTATCTGTGTGAAGAGGGAGGTGGAATTGTAAAGAGTGGGAGGAAAAAAGAGGCTCTTGAATCTCTTCAGTAGTTCTGAGTTCTGGGTTCTGCAGTCACTTTGGGCCTTTCTCACTTCTAGCTTTAAGAGAAATGAATGATGCCAAACCCTACTTGCTGAAGGAAAAGACTTTGGGAAGAAGTTAATGTGAGAGGAGCTTGCAATCTCCATCATGTTCCTATCTCCAGTTTGCTATATCAGCTGACTTTAGCGAACTTCATCTTGGGTGAGATCTAGGGTTCTTTTGGTAGAGCTGAGTTACCTCACTCCCAATGAGAGAGCTCCTTTACCTATATTGCCTGGTACACAGCCTCCTACGTATACTTTCTCCAATTTCTGTTTTTCTGTTGGTATGGATAAATGGATTTCTTTGCCACCTGCTATGTGTTCCTTGTGGAACTGGTATATGGTGGGAAGGAGGTCAAGCCTTAGATATAAAGTTTGGAATCCTGCTTTTAAAAACCCTCATTACAAGTAAGTATAGTCCAGCTAAACAAATTCTCACATGTATGTCCAAAAATATATGTCTCATTCTGTATTTTAAGTTCATCACTTCTCTGGCAGGAGATGGGGTCGTGTGCTTCATCTTAAGTCCTCTAGAATCATGTTTTATCATTGCATTGATCGGAGTCTAAAGTCTTTCAAAGTTAATTTTCTTTATAACTTTGTTGTCATTGTATAAACTTTTAGTTCTGTTCACTTCATTCTGCATCATTTCATAATGATTATCTCAGTTTCTTCAGAAATTGTCCATTTAATGGTATAATAATATTCCATTCTATTATTAATTATTCCCCAATAGGAAGTTACCACCTTAGTTTCCATCTTTTTGATACTACAAAAAAATGCTGCTACAAATATTTCTATATGCATATGCTTATATACATATTTACATATACATCTTTTTCTTGTTTCTTTGATCTCTTCATTGTATAGGCATAGTAGAGGTATTATTGAATCAAAAGTTATGATTTGAGGGGCATAGTTCCAAATTGCTTTCCAGAATGACTGGATCAGTGATGATATACTTAGGGAATCCTAGAGAATCAAGTGAAAAACTACTTGAGATAATAAATAAATTTAGCAAAGTTGCAGGATATAAAATAAATCCAAATAAATCCTCGGTATCCTATATATTTCTAGTGAAGCCCAACAGCAAGAAAGAGAAAGAGAAATTCCATTTAAAGTTACTGTAGGGGTGGCTAGGTGGTGCAGTGAGTAAGAGAGCTGGCCCCAGAGTCGGAGTCGGGAGGACCCAGGATTGGTTCCGGCCTCAGATACTTAACACCCACAGAAAAAAGAGCTGGCCGTGTAACCTTAGGCAAGTTACTTAACCCCAATTGCTTAACAAAAAAAAAAGTTACTGTAGACATTATAAAATATTTGGAAATCTACCTGCCAAAACAAACCCAAGAACTATATGAACACAATTACAAAATACTTTTCACACAAATAAAGTCAGACCTAAATAATTGGAAAAATATCAGTTGCTCATGGCTAGGTCAAGCTAATATAATAAAAATGACACTTTTACCTAAATTAACTTGTTTATTTAGTGCTATACCAACCAATCTAACAAAAAATTATTTTATAGGGCTAGAAAAAATAGTAACAAAATTCATCTGGAAGAATAAAAGGTCCAGAATATCAAGGAAATTAATGAAAAGGGAAGGTGGCCTAGCCATACCAGATTTTAAACTGTATTATAAAGCAGCAGTCATCAAAACTACTCAGTATTGGCTGAAGAATAAAGTAGTGGATCAGTGGAATAGATTATGTACACAAGACACAGATTATACTGTTTGATAAACCCAAAGACTCCAGCTTCTGGGATAAGAACTCAGTATTTGAGAAAAACTGCTGGGAAAACTGGAAAAATAGTATGGCAGAAACTGGGCATAGACCAATATCTTACACTGTATACCAAAATAAAGTCTAAATGGGTACATGATCTAGATATAAAGGCTGGTACTGTAAGCAATCTGGGAGAGCAAGATAGTTTACCTGTCAGTTATATGGAAAAGGGAAGAATTTATGACCAAAAAAGAGATAGAGAGCATTACGAAATGCAAAATAGTTAACTTTGATTACATTAAACTGAAAAGTTTTTGTACAAATAAAGCCAATGTAACCAAGATTAGGAGGGAAGTGGAAAACTGGGAAAGAATTTTTACAACCAGTATCCCTGAAAAAGGCCTCATTTCTAAAACATCCAGAGAACTGAGTCAAATTTATAAGAATACAAGTCATTCCCCAACTGATAAATGGTCAAAGGATACAATAGGCAGTTTTCAGAAGAAGAAATTAAAGACATCTATAAGCATATGAAAAAATTCTCTAAATCACTATTGATTAGAGAAATATGAATCAAAACAACTCTGAGGTACCACATCTCACCAGTTAGATTGGCTAAAATGACAAAATAGGAAAATGATAAATGCTGGAGAAGATGTGGAAAAAATAGAACACTAATGCATTGTTGGTGGAGTTGTGAACTGATCCAACCATTCTGGAGAGTAATTTGGAACTATGCCCAAAGGGTTATAAAAAAGTACACACCCAGGGGGCGGCTAGGTGGCACAGTGAATAGAGCACTGGCCCTGGAGTCAGGAGGACCTTAGTTCAAATCTGGCCTCAGACACTTTAACATTTAACTTGCTGTGTGACCTTGGGCAAGTCACTTAACCCCAATTGCCCTCCAAAAAGCAAAAAAAAAAAGTACATACCCTTTAACCCAGCAATACCACTTCTAGGGCTGTATCCCAAAGAGATCATACAAATGGGACCATCAATTGGGGAATGGCTAAACAAGTTGTTGTATATGAATGTGATGGAATACTATTGTGCTATAAGAAATGAGGAGCAGATAGACTTCATATTAACCTGGAGAGACTTATATAAACTGATGCTGAGTGAGGAGAGAAGAACTAGGAGAACTTTTTATACATTACAGACACAGAGTATCTGTGATGACTAACTTTGACTGACTGGGCTCCTCTTAGCAATGCAAGGTTATAAGACAACTCCAAAAGACTAATGATGGAAAGGCCTATCCACATCCAGAGAAAGAACTACAAAGTCTGAATGCAAATTGAAGCAAACTACTTATTCTCTTTTTTGTTTTGTTTTGTTTCATTTTTTCTTTCTAGTTGTTCATTCCATTGGTTATAATATATTGGATTGCATACCGCCATGGTGGGGGAGGGGGAGAGGAAGGAGGAGGAGAAAATTTGGAACTCAAAGGATTGTGGAACTGAATGTTGTAAACTTAAAATAAATAAATTAATTAAAAAAAAAAAGCATGGCTGAACCAAGTCATAGCTCTACCAATAATGCATTATTGTACCTGTTTTACTGCAGCCCTTCCAACATTTGCCATTTTCCCCTTTTGTTATTTTTTTAAATTTTGTGTGTGTATGTGTATATGTGCGAGACCCTGTGTGTGTGTGTGTGTGTGTGTGTGTGTGTGTGTGTGTGTGTAAACATAATAAGGGGATTAGAATGGCAAGTGGTTCATTGTGGGAACTGAGTGAACCCCACTGGCTCTATCTTGTGACTCAATTCTGGAACTATTTCAGTTCTCTTTCTATTCAATTATGCATCTAGTCCAATTTCTGTCTTGTGTTAAAATTTTATTCACTTGTGGGACTTATGAGAAAGCTTTATTGCATTGTTTGAACCTAGCCCTGCATGGCTGGGAGGCTGGACCACCTCTATCTGCTGATTAAGAGACCCCTAACTAAGGACCTAGGTTATGCTGGCTAAAAACCTGGTTAGATCCAAGGATTGATGGAAGGAATTTTCTCACAATTATATATCTCAAGCAATACATATGTCTTATCAAAAAACTTATCTAAAAACATTAATCAGTTTTGAATTTATGTTCCTTTGATTGAACAGAGACACTTGGGTGGAGTGGGACACCTATTTTCCTGATTTTAGGGAATTGTAACTGTTCACTCTCTTTCCCAATTTGGAAAGTCCCTAATCTTTCCTTTGATTCAAAATCAGATTGCCTAATTTTGTATTCTGGCTAATTGTTTTTCTTTTAATTAACCAGTTTTATTTGATTGTTTTTAATGCATAAAAATCTGTCTCCCCCTGTATTCAGAGTCCAGTGACAAAACTGAGGAAGACCTGGTCCATATTTGTTGTGCAGTTAGCATGCATTGCTTAATAAATCAATATTCTTAGAAGCTTGGACCTTTATTTCCTCAATCAATTCATCTTTTACCTGGCACAATACATACATACATAAAATGGTGGTAGTCTATGTTGATATCTGTTCTTTTATCCATTTCCTATTTTAAGTTATCAGCAGTTTGCTTTAAGTAGGCCAGATTGGAAATGCCTCAATTTCAGGTCATATTTTTTCATAGAAGAAGGTTCAGCAAGTAGGAATGGATTGAGGAATCTAAAAAGGAGAAGAAAGGAAGACAAGGCAAGTGAGGAAAGCAGAAGTGGGGGGAAAGAAGAGACAGACAGAGAGAGAAAAAGAGAGAGACAGAGATAGAGAGAGAGAGAGAGAGGGAGAGAGAGCCCCTTTTGTTATTTTTTCCAATTTGATGAATATGAAGTCTAGTAGAACCTCAGAGTGACTTTAATTTGTATTTATTTAATTATTAGTGATTTGGAACTTTTTTATATGGTTTTGGATAGCGTGGATTGTTTTTCCTTTGAGAACTACCTCTTCACATCTTTTGACAATTTATCTGTTAGGGCATGGCTATTAGTCTTAAAATTTTATCAGTTCCTTCCTTCTATATATTGGATATGAGGGCTATATGAGAGAAACTTACTTCAAAATTTTTCTTGGTTACTGCTTTCCCCTCTAATTTAAACTGCTTTAGTTTTGTTTGGGTAAAAACTTTTTAATTCTATATAATCATAATTATCCATCTTTCTTCCACCTTCCACTTGTTCTGGCTATACTTTTCCTCATCCCCTCTGACCTACTGGCCTAGGTTGGGGAGACAGACTACCCTTGTTCCCCATTGACGATCATACACTCACCCTCTGCCACATGGCAGTCCAGATCCTAGAGGATTATCTATGGACACCCAGCATATTTTCCTTCCTTCTTTAAGGAGTTAAGTGCCATAGTCTCATAGACTTTCTCTCTACCCCATCTCCTGACCTCATACTAAGAGACTTCAATATACATACTAATGCTCCCTCTAATATTCTAACTTCCCAGTTTCTCAATCTATTCCATTTCTATCAGTTAGCCAGCCAATGAACTTTTATTAACTACTTAGCATACCATTGGAGATAAAAGAAAGGAAAAAAATCAGTTATTGATCTCAAAGAGCTAACATTTTAATGGGGGAGACATATAAATGCCTGAGAAGATACAAGATATGCACAAGTTGCCTTTTCGCCCATCCAGCCATCGTGGTGGAAGCTGTCATCCCATCATCATGTCCTCTCATAAAACATTTAGAATCAAGAGGTTCCTGGCCAAGAAACAGAAGCAGAATCATCCCATCCCTCAATGGATTTGAATGAAAACTGGTAACAAGATCAGGTACAATTCAAAAAGAAGACACTGGAGAAGGAACAAGCTCAGATTATAAAGAATGGCCAGCACAATGAAAGACATTCAGCACCAAGACCGCCTCCCCCCCCCTTACCATGGCATCTTTCCATTCATCAATCCATCCACCCATCATTCATCCATCAATCACTCAGTCACCTCATTGTCCCCAATAAGAAGAAAATGCCACTGTTGCCCTCCATTTGGGAAACCCTCTGCCAAGATGCAGACATCAAAAAAAAGGCCCCAACAAACCATTAAAATTGTCTTGCCCTTAAATGTTTTTATGAATTTCATGCATGAATTTGGGTATTGTGTATGTTGTGATACAGTTTAAATTACTCTTATCTGCATCTCTGTAGCATTTGTATGTTTAAGGTTATGCTTAAAAGGCAGAGATCATAACGAAACAAGTTACTCCTGTCAAAAAGAACCAAGCTCTAGCCCTGCCTTGAACAAGCCTTCACAATGACCTCTCTGTGTTTTGTTTTGTGTTTTAAGGAGTTATAAGAAAGCACCTACCTCACAGGGTTGTTGTGGGGGATCGTAAGATTTGCAAGCCTTCAGTGTAAGCCACCAGTGCTGCTAATCTGGAGCTGTCTCAGCCAGATTATGTGCAGCTGACTGTGTTAGATTAGCAAACTCACAGTCAGAGGAGTAACCTGTTGACCCCCTGCTTATTTCATACAATAAGCCATCTTTGTTCCTTGTTGGGAGGTGGTAAATTTAAGTGTTGGCAACTTCTCAGTTGTTGGTTATTTGTGTGTTCGGGAAAGCCCAACCTTTTGTTAGGAACTAGACCTGGTCCAGGTGAATGGCTTCACAGTTTTCTGAAGATGCAATTCTGCTTATAAAGGGCTTTAAAAAAAAAAAAAGATATACACAAGTTAATGGAAGGTAATGTGAGAGGCAAGGGACTAGCCGGGAGGAGTTAAGACCAGGAAAGGCCTCCTGCAGATGGGAGTTAAACCAAAACTTTTTTTTTTCATTTTATGGTTCTTTAAAATTTTTTCGTATTTATTTAGTATTTAATTTTCCCCCAGTTACATGTAAACAACAATTTTTAACACTTGTTTTTAAAACTTTGAATTCCAAACTCTCTCTCTTCCTCCCTCCCCACCTACCCTCATTGAGAAGGCAAGCAATTCGATATAGGCTATATATGTGTAGTCATGTAAAACACTTCCATAATGGTAATTTTGTGGGAAAACTAGCTATATTTCCCTCCAGTTTATCCTCCTCCCCATTTATTCTATTCTCTCCTTTCACCATGTCCCTCCTCAAAATTGTTTGCTTCTGATTACCCCCTCCCCCAATCTTCTCCCTTCTATCACCCTCCCCCTCTTATCCTCTTTCCTGTAGGGTAATATAAACTTCCACACCTAATTGAGTGTGTATACTATCCCCTCCTTAAGCCAATTCCAATGAGAGTAAGGTTCACTCATTCCCTCTTACTTCCCCCCTCTTCCCTTCCATTGTAAAAGCTTTTTTCTTGCCTCTTTTATGTGAGATAATTTACCCTATTCTACCTCTCCCTTTTTTCTTCTCCCAGCACATTCCTCTCTCTCACCTTCTAATTTTATTTTTTAGATATTCCTTCATATTCAACTCAATCTGTGCCCTCTGTCTATATCTTACAAATTTCTTTCCATGTAGGAATGCAAACAGTTCAACCTCAATAAAGTCTCTTATGATTAATCTTTTATGTTTACCTTTTCATGCTTCTCTTGAGTCTTGTATTTGAAAGTCAAATTTTCTATTTAGTTCTGTTTTTTTCTCTAGAATGCATTAAATTCCTCTACATCATTGAATATTAATTTTCCCTCTCATTGATTACACTCAGTTTTAGCTGGATAGGTGATTTTTGGTTTTAATCTTAGCTCCTTTGACCTCTGGAATATCATATTCTGTGCCTTAAGGTAGAAGTTGCTAAATATTATGTTACCCTGATTGTGTTTCCATGATACTTGAATTGTTTCTTTCTGACTGCTTGTGATATTTTCTCCTTGACCTGGGAACTCTGGAATTTGGCTATACTATTCCTGGGAGTTTTCATTTTGGGATCTCTTTCAGGAAGTGATTGGTGGATTCTTTCAATTTCTATTTTACCCTTTGTTTCTAGAATATCAGGGCAATTTTCCATGATAATTTCTTGAAAGATGATGTCTAGGCTCTTTTTTTGATCATGGCTTGCAGGTAACAATTTTTAAACTACCTCTCCTGAATCTATTTTCCAGGTCAGTTGTTTTTCCAATGAGATATTTCACATTGTCTTCTATTTTTTCATTCTTTTGACTTTGTTTTATAATTTCTTGATTTATCATGGAGTCATTAGCTTCTAGTTGTTCCATTTTAATTTTAAAGAAATTATTTTCTCCAATGAGCTTTTGGAACTTCTTTTTCATTTGGCCAATTCTATTTTTTAAGACATTCTTTTCCTCATTGGTTTTTGGACCTCTTTTGCCATTTGGTCTTGTCTATTTTTTTAAATTAGTAAATTAATTTAGGGGCGACTAGGTGGCACAGTGAATAGAGCACCGGCCCTGGAGTCAGGAGGACCTGAGTTCAAATCTGGTCTCAGATACTTAACACAAAATACTAGTGTGTGACCTTGGGCAAGTCACTTAACCCCGATTACCCTCCCCTCTGCCCTCCAAAAAGCAATAAATAAATAATTTATTTATTTTTAGTTTACAACATTCAGTTCCACAAGCTTTTTAGTTCCAAATTTTCACCTCCTTCCTCTCCTCCTCCCTCTCCCCTAGTCTATTTTTTAAGATATTTTCTTCAATATTTTTTTGGGGTCTCCTTTAGCAAACTGTTGACTTGCATCATTCTCATTTCTCTTCCAAATTTTTCCGCTACTTCTCTTACTTACTTTTCAAAATCTTTTTTGAGTTCTTCCATGGCCTGAGACCAATTTGTATTTTTTCTTTGAGGCTTTGACTTTGTCATCATCTCCTTCTGAGTGTATGTTTTGATATTCCTTGTCACCAAAGTAAGTTTCTATAGTCTGAGTTTTTTTCTGTTGTTTGCTCATTTTCCCAGCCAATTACTTGGCTTTTAACTCTTTGTTAAGGTAGGGCTCTGCTTCCAGTGTATGTGTGTGTGTGTGTGTGTGTGTGTGTGTGTGTGTGTGTGTGTGTGT
>NW_027187327.1:12748544-12816873 GCF_028583685.1 Petaurus breviceps papuanus
TGTGTGTGTGTGTGTGTGTGTGTGTGTGTGTGTGTGTGTGTGTGTGTGTGTGTGTGTGTGTGTGTAGGTGTACTATCCCAAGCTTCAGGGATTTTGTACAGTTGTTTTCAGAGATACTTCTAGGAACCTGTAAATTTTCAGTTCTTCCAGGGTGGTATGATCAAAGGAGAGATGTTTACTCCTCTCCTCACCTGTGCTCTTGTCTGTGAGTGACCACAACCACTCTTTTCTGCCCTGGAACTGTGAGGAGGTTCCCTCTCCACTGCTGCCACAAACTCTGCTGTGCCAGGACTGCAACTCAGATCCAAGCATGAGCAAAGCAACAGAGTCCTGCCTCAGCGCCAACAAATAGATCCTTCTGATCAGTTGTTTGATCCCCCTACTGTCTGTGGGCTGAGAGCTCTGGAAGCAGTCCCTGCAGCTGGTGCTGCTGCTGCCCCAGGGCTATGGTGGGGTTGGGGCTGGACTGCTCCTCTCTCACCCAGGTCTGATAGTCCTTTGCTACTGATTTTCCAAGTTGTCTTTGGTGTTTGTGGGTTGAGAAGTCTGGATACTGCCACAGCTGCCAGTGATTCAGTCCCCTGAGGCCTACTCTCGGTTTCTTGGGGCCAAGTCTGTGCTGACTCAGTTTGTGCCGGACTGCACTCCTCTCTCAGCCTGGTGCAAAAGACCCTTACTGTCGACCTTCTACGTTGTCTTGGGCTGGAGGTTTGTTTCACTCTGTCTTTTTGTGGGTTCTGCTGCTCTAGTATTTGTTTAGAGTGATATTTTACAGATATTTAGAGGGGTTTGGGGGAGAGCTCAAGCGAGTCTCTGCTTTTTTGCTCTGTCATCTTGGCTCTGCCCCACTTAAGCCAAGACTTAAAAGAAAGCCAAGAATCTATGAGTCATCAGTAAAGATGGAGACCATAATGGGTATGGGGACATCCAGTGAAAAGGCATAGAATGAGAGATGGGAGTTTCGTCTGTCAGAAATAGCAGGTAGTCCAATGTAACTGGAACATAGAGCATGTGGAATGGAGTAAAGTGTAATAAGACTGGAAAAAGGTAGGATTGTAAAGGGCTTTAAACAGAGAATGTTCTATTTGATCCTGGAGGTAACAGGAAACTACTAAAGTTTTTTGAATAGGAGGGTGATATTGTCAGACCTGCACATTGGAAAGATCACTTTGGCAGCTGAGAAGAAGATGGATTGGAGTGGGGAGACACTTGAGGCAGAAAGGCCAATTATGAGACTCTCATAATAGTCCAGGTATAAGATAAAGAGGGCCTATACAAGGGTGGCAGGCGTGTCAGTGGAGAGAAGGGAATGTGTGGGAGAGATGTTGTGGAGGAAGAAACAACAAGATCTGACAACAGATTAGATATACAATACTAAATGGCTAAGGATCTGGTTGCTTTTTGGAGACATTTTGAATATCTCCATAGGTACTCAAAGAGCTTCCTCTTCACAAAACTGAGCAGAACAAGTTACAGCAGGTCTGTGGATACTCTAATGTATATCTGAAGCATTTCTATTACATGCCATCACAACTTTCCTGAAAAGGACTTAACTCTCCCACATGGAGATCAAAAGCATAAAGCAAACCGTGGGGAATTTTATAACTTGAGGCTACCTGTAGTATTTGTCTGCAGCCTTTTGACTGAGTCTAAGTTTTACAGAACAAATCCTTACAGAAGAAAGATACCGTACATGCCAAAATATATATAACAACACTTTTTGTGGTAGTAAAGAATTGCAAAGAAAGTAGATGCCCATCAATTGAGGCATAGCTAAAAAAATTGTGGTACATTCATCTCATACAAGGCATCTTAAACTGGGGGCAATGAAAAACAAATATTTTGTTTATAATTATCTTATTTTGTAATCCTATGTGTTTTATTTTATGCATTTAAAAGCATTATTCTGAGAAGGGGTCTAGTAAATTTTTTTTTGTAAATTTTGTAAAATTTGTAAATTCAATATTTATTTTAAACTTAAATACAGAATGAGAAAAAAATTGCCATGTACACAGCAGAACATGAGAGGGGTAAATATAAAACAAATTTCCATTTCGGGAAAATCTTTGTAATAAATACTACACATTGTTTTCAAAGTTGTTTTTCTTTTGTTTCCTTATAGGTTTTCTTTTGTTCTCTGCTGTGCACTTTTTATTTTATTTTTCCTTTTCCCTCCACCCCCCTCTCCACACTAAAGAAGGCTACAATTAAGTGTAGTTAAATATAGATATGCATAGGTATATGTGTATATATACATACATACATACACATATGTGTAAAATCATACTATGATTATTTCCACTTGTCATCTGTTTCTCTGAAGGTAGATAGCTTCTTCCTTCATAAGCCCAAGTCTTCCCATGTTTTTCTAAATCAAGCAGCTCTCATTTCCTATACCTCAGCAATATTCCAACCCAATTGCATTCTATTCTATATGAAAGTTTCCCCCCAATAATTTGCATTCCTTCTATTCTTGGCTTATATGGATTTTATTCACACAAGAAAATTTTTATTTAAAATAATCAAAATTATCTATTTTATACTTCAACAATGCTTTTACCTTATAATAGAGTTTAAGGTCTGATAACTGCTGAATCTGCTTCCTTTACATCTTTTTTTCCCCTGGTTCCTTTGAAGTTCCTGACCTTTTGTTCTTTCAAATGAATTATTATTATTATTTTTTCTAACTCAGTAAGATTTTTTTTTTTAGTAATTTAATTGGGATGGCATTGAATAAATAGATTTGTTAGGTAAAAATGTCATTCAAAAATTATATTGGCTTTACCTCCCCATGAACAATAAATATTACTTCAATTATTTATATTTGAGTTTATTTATGTAAAAGTGTTTTATGTTCATATAGTTCCTCTGTTTGTTTTGGCAGGTGTACTCTGAAGTATTTTATACTGTCTAGTTATTTTAAATGGTCTAAAACAATATTGAATAATATTGCTGACTTATAGTGTAGTTTCCCTATTTTTCTCTTTTGATTAAATTTATTTTAGTTTTAACTTTGTCTGAAATCATGATTGCTACCCTTGCTTTATTTACATAACAAATTCTATTCATGACCTTTATTTTGTCTTTGTGTGTATCTCTCATTTTTATAATGTTTCCTGAAAACAATGTATTGTTGAATTCAAATTTTTAATCTGCTATCAGTTTCCATTTTATGGGTAAATTCATCCCATTCACACTCTAAGCTATAATTACTTGTTGCATATTTTTCTCCTTCCTTTTTTCCCTTGCTATCCTTCTTACACTGTTCCTATCCCTCCAAACTCCTCTGCTTTATTTCTACCCCATACCTTGCCCTCCTGTTACTTCACCTATACACCGCTTCAAGAGTCCTTCCTGTATCCTCTCCCTTACCCTATCTCCTTGCCCTATTATTTCTTTCTGAATTTAGAATACTTTTATAACCTTTTAGATATATGTGTGGTTCCCTCTTTAACCCATTCCTGATGAGAATAATCCAGCATTACCCACCCTTCCCCTACTAGCTTCTTCTGTATCAGTTTTTCCTTTTATGCCTCATTTGTATGAGATTTTACTCCTTATTATCTCTCCCTACAGTTTTTTTAGAATCACCCCATCATACATAGCTCAGCCCAAGCCTTTCTTTTAAACTGCCCAAATAATGATGACAGTCATAAGAGTACTGATAATATTTTCACATATTAGAAGTAAATAATTTGACCTTATTGAGGCCTTTATAATTCATTTTTGATGTTTACCTTACATTTCTCCTAGATGTTATGTGTTGAATTTTCCTTTAAGTTCTGCTATTTTTGTCACAAATACCTGGAAGTCTTTAAGTTCTTTAAATATCTATTCTTTTTCATTCAAGATTATACTTAACTTTGCTGGGTAAGTTACCCTTGGTCATAAGCTCAGCTCTTTTGCTCTACAGAATATAGTATTCCAAGACCTACACAGTCCTTCTGCATAGTAGCTGCTAGGTCTTATGTAATCCTAATTGTAGCTTCATGATATTAAATTTTTTTCCTTGTTGCTTCCAATATTTTCTCCTTAACCTGAGAGCTTTGAAACTTGGTTATGATATTCCTGTAAATTTTCCTCCTAGGATCTCTTTCAGATGGTTATCAAGGGATTTTTTTTTTCTATTTCTACTTTGCCTCCTTGTTCTAGAATGTCAGGGCAATTTTCCTTGATAATTTCTGATAATATTATATCAAGATTCTTTTTATTGTAATTTTCAAATATTTCAAATATTTTTATATTATTTGTCCTCCATCTGTTCTCCAGATTGATTGTTTTTTTGATAAGATGTTCCACATTCTCTTTTTTTTTTTCTTTCTTTTTTTTTTTTTTTTTGCTTTTTGGAGGACAACTTGGGGTTAAGTAACTTGCCCAAGGTCACATGGCTAGTTTTTTTGTGTTAGGTGTCTGAGGTCGGATTTGAACTCAGGTCCCTCCTGACTCCAGGGCTGGTGCTCTATTCACTGCACCACCTAGCCACCCCTTATTTTTTCATTCTTTTGATTTTGTTTAATTATTTCTTGGTGTCTGAGAAAGTCATTAGCTTCCCTTTGACCAATTCTAGTTTTCAAGGAATTATTTTTTCCTTCAGTTTTTGATTCTCTATTTCAAGTTGGTTGATTGCTCTTATTTTTCTTCTAATTTTTCCTCATTCTTTATTATTTGATTATTAACATCTTTTTAAAATTCTTCCAAGAACTCTTTTTGTGCTTGGGGCCATTTGACATTTCTCATTGAAAAAGGAGTGACTTCTTTTTTTAGCTCTGTTATCTTCCTCTGAGTATGAACCCAGATCTCCATCCCCATAGTAGTTATGGTTGTAATGGAATCCTAGCCACTGCCCCTAGCTAGCCATTACCCCAGGACCCAATATCCCAACTTCCTCATGGGCACACCTGCTCAGTGAGGTATATGAAGAAGTTGGGATATTGGGTCTTGGAGCAGTGGCTAGGAGTCCATCAGTTGGGTTTTCCCCTTTACTTACTTATTTTTATTGTCTTTCTTTTTTGGGGGGGTGGCGTTAATTTTGCTTTTAGAAGCTATTGGTGTAATCAAGTTCTTGTCCCAAGATATGGGGAATGCCTCCACCAACCTCCTGCTTCCCTTCTGGAAGTAATAAAGGTCTTCCTTGGGCAAAGGTGGGGGGGAGAAGAGGTTAGAGATGTTTATTTTGCTTCCCTTCCAGCCACACACAAGGACAACCCTTCCTACAGGTGGACCTCCCTAATGTGAGGGAGACTCTTTGCATTATAAAAGATGAGATGAGAAGACACAGTCTTTCTTCAATATTTTACAGAGGTGGGGCTGGGGGGAAAGGATGTGTGGAACACTGCATATAACCTCAATTTTTTTTTTCAATGAATTGGTCCATTTTGATGATTTTTTTCCTTTCCTTTTCAAATCTGTTATAAGGGATAACTCTATGAGAGGGGGAAGAGGGAAAGGCATAGGGGAAAATCTAGAAGTAAAAACAAAAAGGTAACGATAAAATGCATTTTAAAAGAGAAAGTCTATATGCTATAATCAAGATTAGACTTTGAAAAATGAACTCTTTGTCAAAGGTATGCTTGACATAAAGCTGTGATAAAAGTGTGATTCCGTGATGAAGAATGAAAGAAAGAAAGATTTGAATCTTGCCAATCCAAAACCAAATTGTGCAAAGCAAGTGATTGCGGCATAAGGACATCCTGCTTACTAAAAAAAAAATGTTTTTTAGTTGTAAAAAGTTATAAAGTTTATTGTATAAGTCAGTAAATTTAACTCTTTTACCCCATCCCAGTTAACTGCTCAAAAAGGGAACCTTAGGACAACTGGGGGTTTCCCTTCAATCTACATTCTTGTCTCTCAGACTTCCCGCCTGTTTCATAAGTTTCATTTCCTTAGAATCCCCCATTCACCCGCCCTCCCTGGCTCTAGTAAGTCCTAACCCCGAACTCCCCACCCTCACTCCCGCCTCTTCCTGGAAAGCCTTTTTCTCCTAGAGATACCCAGGCGAGAGACGAGAGAGAGCTTGGGTGGTCCGGCATGGAGGGAAAAGTGAGAAGGGCATCGTCAGCCCGGCGCAAGGGTTCAACCCAAGGTTCCGGCAAGACGCAGGCAGCACGAACTCGGGCTCCCTGCCAAATCACCTCTCAGGTTGCCCCAGACCTTGCGGACGCCGCCCCAGGGAAGGCCTCCCACTCCAGTGGGTCAGAATCTCTGCGGGAGAAGAAACCCCTTATCCTCCAGGAGGGGCAACCTCCTGTCGTCCGGGAGAAGAAACCCCCTGTCCTCCGAGAGAAGCAACCCCCTGTCCTCCAGGAGAAGCAACCCCCTGTCCTACGGCAGAAGAAATCCCCTGTAGTCCAGGAGAAGCAACCCCCTGCCCTCCAGGAGAGGCCACCTCCTGTCGTCCAGGAGAAGAGACCCCCTGTCCTCCGGCAGAAGCAACCCCCTGTCCTCCAGGAGAGGCAACCTCCTGTCGTCCAGGAAAAGCGACCCCCAGTCCTCCGGGAGAAGAAACCCCCTGTCCTCCAGGAGAAGCGCCCTGCCAGGACCCCGGGGTCTCAAGCCACTACGAAGGGGCTTCCCCACCCGGGGGACGGACATACCCAGCAGGAAGGGAGACGGGTCCTCAAGGAGGATTCCCCGCCTAGAGTCCGGACGACCCTATCCAACGAGCCTGGAATCTTGCCCAAGGAAAAGAGGGATCCGGGGCTACAGCAAGTAGTGGAGAAACTGAAGTTGCGACGTCAGGCGACATCGCAAGCTTGCGGGTTGGTGAACAAGATCGTCGACCACCTACTGCGGCAACTGCCCCTCTGCGACCAGGCCTTCGAGGGCATTGTGAAGAAAGGCACCGGCAGCTACTATGAGCAGGTGAAGGTGAGTTGGCTAAGGGTTTGCTCACTCCTACCTCCACGTCTCTCCATCGTGAATGATAATAGCTGACTTCTTTATAGATCTTTAACGTTTGTAAAATGCTTTGCTTTACATTATTATTATACTCTGCTTACATTACTTCCGGCTCTCTGCAGGCCCCTTTTCACCAAAACCATAATTCCCCTTTGCCTCTTTGCGCCGTAGCTGTTCATTTTTCAATGGGGGATCCAAGAAAGAAAGCTGGCTTTGGAATGGGAAAGAGTTCACATTTCAGTCTTGATACTTAGTTACCTGTTGGGCAAGTCTTTTAACCTCTGCGGGCCTAGGTTTTCCCAGATGTGAAATTGTAACTGATCATTTTATGACATTTAAATTTACAAAACTTATTTGAATCTCACAACAGTCCTGGAAGGTAGGTACCAGAGGCATTAGGTTCCCCACTTTACAGATGAGGAAAATGATACTCACAAAAGTTAAGTGAATTACTTGGTCAAGGGACAGAAGTGGAATAACAATTATTTTAATAATTGACGTTTATATAGCACTTCAAAGTGCAAAAAAGTAGCAGAGAGGAGAAAACTATGATAAAATTTTATGATAGGGGGCGGCTAGGTGGCACAGTGAGTAAGAGCACCCGATGGGAGTTGGGAGAACCCGGGATTGGTTCTGGCCTCAGATACTTAACACCCCCCCCCCCCACACACACACAAACTGGCAGTGTAACCTTGGGCAAGTTACTTAACCCCAAATGCTTTAAAAAAAAAATTCATGATAGACTAAAATGAATACATTTTATGTTATTATTTTTGTCTAGATTAGTGATTTTGTTGGTGTGGGGAATTGCCATTTGGTAATTGCTGTCTGAGAATATTAAGATTGATGCTGTATCATTTTCTTATTGATCCTATTTACAATTAATTGATTTTGTCCTATAACTGCTTAAGGCATAGTTCTTTGCCTCTGTACTTGGTTCAATGTTAAGTTAGCCTGTAATGGAATAAGTTTAAAAATCCTCCTCTCCTCAAGGAATTTTCCCAACCTTGAAGAATGTGTGTGAACAGAAAGAGTTTGGGCCTGGTTTCTTTACTAGGTTATTCTTTAATCGCGTCTGGTTTGCTGTCCAAAAGTCTGCTGGGCTGCTATCTCATTCATTCTTAGTCTTCCAAGCATTCATATTGTTCCTTGTGCCTCAGATTTGTAACCAATCATATTGCCCTTAATCCCATGATTTCACCTACTCTGTTCTGTTCTTTGTTCTGTACTCCCCAAAATCAATAGAAAGGGAACTGTCCATCTGCTTGGGGGAGGTCTTTGGCATTAATGGAAGCAAGCCATTGACCCACCCACTGATAGGTAGCATGTCTCTGCTAATAAATGTTATCTTGTTCAGAGATCTGCCTCAATTTAACTTTGTGTTAAAATTCAGTTGTAACATGTTCATCTTAGAGGCCTGTGCACACCGAAAGGTTAGGGTGCTTTTCCCTCAGTCACACTAGTAGTGAACCTCAGGACAGGATTTAACACCCAGTTCTCTCCTAACTTCTGCTTTCTCACTACATTAGAGGTTAGACTGAAATGAACCCTGAACTAACTTCCTACCCCAAACCTTATTATGATCTTAAGCTTTGGTGGGGGGGAAGGAAGAGGGTGGCACTTGTGTCTCCTAGAGTCAGTGATACTTCTGTTGCCACCCTCCTTGAGTGAACAGTTTTCATGACTCATGTTTAGATGTGGAAGATTTACTCACAAAAGAACAGTTAATTTAGCAAAGAGTATAGGCTGGGATGCCTTTTACACAGGTTCCCAAAGTGATTGAAACTGCTGCAACAATCCAGGGGAGACTGTAGTAGCCTCAGGTGCAATTGGGGGACATTGAATAAAAATAAGGGGGCAGTGGAAGCATAAGGAAAGTAGAAAAGATAAGAAAATTTTGAAAAAACCCACTCGTACATGTTTCATCTATTGTACACAATTGATATTGTACACAGAGTTAAAGTTGTAGTGATTACATTATTTTCCAAACACATTTTTAACTTACAAAATGTAAGTTAAAACCAATTGGTGGTTAAATTCAATGACAGGTCTTAACAAGCAAATGTTGGCAGGTAAGCTTGTCTTGCATAATGGTAACTCTAGCATGCATCAGCAGGAATGTGTGGGTGTAATGACTTGTTTAAAATACAATAAGGTTATTATAATGCCAATGTAATATTCACAGCAGCCACAGCAGCTATGAATAAGCTGGTGTGGTTGTGAATCACAAAATGTAACAGGCTCCTAGTCCAGGTGGCTCAGCAAGTAAGAGCACTGGCCCCAGTATGACCCCCAGATGACCTGGAGATCGAATCTGGGCTCAGATACTTAGCACCACACCCAGAAATAACTGGCCTTGTAACCTTGAGCAAGTTACTTAACCCCAATTGCTTTTTTTTTAAAAAAAAAATGTAACAGGCTCTCCACATGAAAGATAGAACCAAAGCATTTATTCAAATACCAGAAAGTCAAATCCCAAACCAGAAAGCCAAATTCATCATAGTAACCACGGGCCTTCAAAACAACAGGTTCCGTTAAGCAAGAATGCCCCTCTCTCACTCATGATAGCTGCTCAGCCTCCATGCTTCCTGCTCCCAGCAGTTCTGGTTCTCTCTCTCCTTCTGCTTCCTGTTCCACCTTTTCATTAAGTTCCTCCTCCTGATCCCCCCCTCCCCCTGATACACATGATTACATTTGGCCTATTAAGGGTAGGGAAGGTCTTCAAATCCCCATGACCATTACAGTTACATGATATATTATTGCATCATCAAAATTTCAGTGGAAGAAAAAATCCACAAATTTGCAACAAATTATTAAATTTAAGATGGATAATTTTAAAAATTATGTGTTTTTTGAAATGATGCAATTAAAAAAAACTGTTAAAGTGTTAAAGAAAGTAGATTTCCAGGGGGACTCTGAGTAATTTTCTTTTTTAAAGGAGACAGTAGGCCAAATAAGTTTGGGAATGTCTGCCTTAACATTTTGTATGTCATCAAAATGACAGATGCCTTAGGAAACCTTAAGAAAAAAAAGGGTATAACTCCTCAAAATCTTCAAGTGCTACATATAGCCTTTGACCTTATGGCACTTTCTAAACACTCTGATCTATGATGGTAGGAAACTTAATGCCTTACATCTTTACAATACCCAACTGTCAAGATTACAGTTTCCCCTAAATCCTGAGGGATTTTGCAGTATAATTCTGCATTTCCCATAAGACACCATTTTATTTTGTGAAAATAAGACTGGAATTTCTTTCTATGTGTTAATATTTCTAAATAAAACTGAGGGTTATTTACAAAAAAAAACTCCTAAAACCAGTAGTTATTAAGCTATAACTAGTTTAATTAAGTTACTATTGAATGCCAACAATAGTAAAGTATTGTGAACTGAGGAAGGTTCATTCATTCATTCATTTATTCACTCAAACATTTCTGGGGTATCTACCATGTACAAGGCATTTTGGATGTATAGACTGTAGTAATCAAAATATTGTGGGGATGTCTTGTGTAAGGAACATGACCATAGGTTCTTGTAGGAGAAAATTCTTAGATCCCTATGCAGCAAATGCTTTCATAGGATGATAAATTTAGAACTGGAAGAGACTTTAGAGGCCATGTGGTCTAATCTTTCCTTTTTTGTAAATGAAAAAAAAACAAACAAACCCAAAACTAAGGTCCAGAGAGGTTAAATGATTTATACAAAATCATAAAGGTATCAGAAGTGGGATTTTAATTTAGGTCCTCTGAACAATAAAAACATTGGTGTTAAAAAGAGATTAAAATAAAAGAGATCATATAGTATTTTTTTCTTTTGTGTTTTTTTTTTGGGGGGGGAAGTCAGGGCAATTGGGGTTAAGTGACTTGACCAAGGTCACACTGCTAGTAAGTGTTAAGTGTCTGAGGCTAAATTTGAACTCAGGTCCTCCTGACTCCAGTGCTGGTACTCTATTCACTGTGCCACCTAGCTGACCTGATAATATGGTATTAAGAGAATAAAATTAAGAGAATAAAAAAGATGTAAGGCATATTATAGCATGACTTCACCAAAAGTGGTACTTTCATTGTTGATTTTTCCTTCTATCAAAATCTATCTGACCACTCCTCAGTTTCCTTTGCTGGTTCATTATCCCTATCATGTCCCTTCACTGTGAGTGTTCCTGATGGGGTGCTTGGGATCTATGTTTGTAACATCAATTTGTAATACCACTTTGTAACATCAGTCTGTAAAACTTTGTAACATCAGTTTGTAAACCCAGTTTGTAAAATCACCCTCCATTCCCCCCTGCCCCAGCCTCAGAGCATTAACTCTGCCTTTTCCCCCTACCCAAACTCTGCCTAGCTTCAGAGCAATAACTCTGCCCAGCAACAACTCATGAATTGCTTATCCCAGCTTGAAACAATAACAAGCTATTCTTATGAATCCTTCACTAAAGTATCTATAGACATTCCAGTTTAGGCAACTATTATCTTCCCCTTGTATAGTGTCTTGATGCCCCTGTGAATCCTTCGGTACCCTATCTCTAGGCTGACACCTTGGCTGCCTCAATGGTCCTTCAGGTCCTTCAGGACCCTATCTCTGGGTTAATTCCTTAGCTTTGGTTCCCAGACATCAATCTTGTCAAACATGACACTGATGGGTGGCAGACTGGGCACTTCTCCATCAGCCCTTGACCACTAGCCGACTTAGTCACGTTTCAAGCCTAAAACCACACCTCCAGGTAGCCCCCCCTTGGGCTTTTTCCCATCCAATCATTGGCAATACACCTGTGCAGTTACATTAAAAATGCATGTTCCTTTAAACACTGACCCCACCTTAACTCCTTCCTAATCCCACCCTTAATTATCTAGTTAGCATAATTGGCATGGGTTCTACTATGGATTACCCTATAAAAATCTTAATTCTACGCCTTTAAGGTTGCAAGTCCTCTAAAGGACTTTTGCCCACTGTACAACCTAATAATAAACTTGCAGGTCCCCTAAGTACCCTTGCCTCCTGTAAAGCGTATAATAAACTTTCACAACTCTGACTCCAAGTCTGCTTGGGCCTGCTGAATTCTTTCAAGACTGAATCGCAGGTTTTCTGGTCTTAGATAAGATCAGAGTTCCTGCTGAACCTATTGGGAGCCATCCCTCATCATTCCCAAGGTTCTGTTTTAGGCATTCTTCTCTTTTCTCACTATACTCTTTCTCTTGGTCATCCCATTAGTGCATATGGATTCAAGTTTCATCACTAACTGATTCACATATTTAATAGTAATTGTTCCCCTGAGCTTCAATTCCACATCACCAATTACTTGTACATTTCAGACTGGATGCCCTAGAAACATATTAAGCTCAATATGTCCAAAATAAAACTCATTATCTTTCTCCCCCAAAGCTTCCCCTCTTCTAAACTTCTGTCAAAGTATTTCTATCAAAGGCACCACCATTCTTAGAGTCTCTTAGGTTCAAAACCTTGGCATTATTCCAGACTCCTCACTCTGCCTCACCCCATCTATTTAATTAATTTTCAAATTTTGATATTTCAATCTTCACAAAATTTCTCACATCTGACCCCTTCATTCAAAGCTATGTTCACCTATGTTCAGGTCCTCATCATCTCCCACTTAGATTATTACAATTGTCTCCCTGAACCAAGTTTCTCATCACTCCACTCTATCCTATACACTGTTCCCAAAGTAATTTAACTAAAATTTATATCTGACCATGTAACTTCCCTATTCAATCAACTCCAGTGACTTCCCATTGCCTTAAGGGTAAATATAAAATCTTCTGTTTAGCATTTAAAAGCCTTTCACAGCCTGGTTCCAGTCTATCTCTCTAGCCTCAATGGACATTATACCTACTCCCATACTTTACAATCTGGTCAAACTAGCCTTTTATCTGCTCATCATATGTAACATTCCATTTTCCATTGGCCACACCATACCTCCCCTTCCATGTGTGGAATACACTTCTCCTTATCTTTGCCTCTTCCTTGCCTTATTTTACCTTACCCTTTCTTTAAGATGCTGTTCAAACACCATACCCTGAATGAAATCTTTCTTGATCCTTCCTTTCTGCTAATCCTCTACCTCCCAAACTCCCTTATTTTTAATTGCTTTGTATATGTTTGTATTTATTTACTTTATATTTATGCTCAAAGGTGTGCTAGTGAATGTTTAGGAGGAAGTATATGTATGCACACTATCTTTTAAGTTTAATCTTCATTATAAACACTTCCTGAAGTCTAGAGTAGACAATTAACGAAATAATAAATCAAACCCTGATTTGTAGGCATCGTTGATTTCTGGGGGATAAATGTTCACACTAAAAATTTAACAACTTGGTGCTGCAAGCAGTTAGAGCTGGTTCCAACCCATTTATGTTTTATGTATAGACACACACAAATATTATATACATTTTCATATGCAATTGTTGTTTTCCTCATTAGAATGTACATTCTTGCTTCATTTGTTGTACTTGTATCCCCAGGGCTTAGCACATAGTAGGTATATAATGCATATTTGTTGATTGAGGATGAAAAAGTAACCCAAGTAGCCCCACTTACATATAAATCAAATGAGAGAATATTTATAAAGAGCTTTACATACCTTAAAGTACTACACAAATGTGAGGTGTTAATATTATTATTATTATAACTTAGCAAGGGGAGGATGATGAGATGGAAATTGCCTCTAATTTATCTGATCATTCATTCAAAAAATTATTGAGCACCTATGCTATATAAAGTATTGTGCTAGTTGATATTCGGGATGCAAAGATGAATAAGGCAAAGGCAAATCACAGAATCCCTGAGCCCATTTTCTCCTCAGTGATCGGGTTAGATAAACATGATCTCCAAGGTTCCTATTCTCTTAAATTCTAAATACATGATCTTAATCTAATAGAAAGATAAAGTGTACACAAGTAATCCTAGAGAGGGTATATGGGATATGTACCAAAAGAATGGTGCAAAATGCTATAGGATTTCAAAGGAAAGAAAGATGACATTTCTCTGGAACTAGAGAAGGTTTCATGGGTCAGGTAGTCTTGAGTTGAACTTTGAAGAGTAAGTAATCTTTCAAAAAGCAAAGGGAGGGGTGGCTAGATGGTACAGTGAATAGAGTGTTGGCCCTGGAATCAGTCAGACCTGAGTTCAAATCCTACCTCAGACACTTAACACTTACTAGCCGTGTGACTTTGGGCAAGTCACTTAGCCCCAATTTCCCTGCATTCACCCCTCCCAAAAGCAAAAAAAAAAAAAGCAACCCCCCCCACAAAAAAAAAAAAACCCAAAAGGCAAAGGAAGAGAGAGGTAGATTGGGAGGCAGGGAGGGCATTCAAGGTGTTGATGATAACATGATCTTCAAAAGTGCAGAAGCCTGAATGACTGACTGGTTACTTAGGCCCACAGAAAGATGATTTTATGAATTTCCTTATCTTTCTCATGTATGTCTTTGGATACAAGTCTCCTATCCTTGCCCTTCTTTCTCTTTACTTTATTTACATTTCCTTTATACATTTTAATTTGCCACTTTTCCAAAGTGGTGGGGAAGGGGTAGGGAAAGGGAGAAAGCATGGTTTTTTTAAACTCTATATTGTGAAGGAAAAGTGTGCTAGACTTTGGTCAGGAAAACAGGGTTCAAATCGAAGTTCTGACACTTCTTAGGTGTGTAACAGTGGACAAGCTTATTAACTTCTTTGAACTCATCTCATCAGTAAAATAAAGTACCACATAAATGTTAGTTATTGCTTTCCTCTTCAGTGCTTCCTATTTTGTTATTTACCTCTCCCAATAGGATTTTACCTTTGTCTGTTTTTACCCCCAGTTTTTAAAAAGCTTGTCATTTTCCCACTTCTGGGCATTTTTGTCAAAAGGGGTTTATTCCTTAGTAGAAGTATGGGGAGGCTCAAGAGAGAAAACAATGAAATGATCAATAATTGGGAACAATAAAATTTTATTTAAAAAAAGTAAAGCTCTAGTTACCTGGAAACAAAGACATTTGTGTACCATTTTACAATCTTGAATTGTAATATACATTATTTACATACATTATTTCATTTTTATGTTGTAACAAATAAGAAGCCCAAGGGACAGAGTTTCTGCGTAATTAATAATCAATTTATTAATTTGGATAGCTGATGATCAATAAATTGACGAATTTGGATAGCTGATGATCAATAAATTGACGGACACTGGTCTCTCTTGGTAACTAAAGTTAAAACCGTGGAGATCCCTGACTGCTTTAATACTTTTGAAAAAGGAAGTGCCCCTAACTGAGGAAAATCAACCCTGACTGGTGAACAATTAATGAGGGGATAGACATTTTAATGAAGAGATGGGTTCAAAGTCTTCAGCTCCTCTTGCTGAAAATGTGACTTAGTCATGAGACTTGGCTGCCTCCAACAATCTGGACAAAGGAATCCATCTCTACCTAGACCTTTCTGATTGGTTTTCTCCTTCATAATCTGAGTCACTCTAAATTCTTTTTTTTTTTTTTTGCTTTTTGGAGGGCAGTTGGGGTTAACTGACTTGCCCAAAGTCACACGGCTAGTAAGTGTGTCAAGTATCTAAGTTCGGATTTCAACTCAGGTCCTCCTGACTTCAGGGCCAGTCCTCTATTCACTGCACCACCTAGCTGCCCCATCACCCTAAATTCTAATGGAGGGTCTGCCAGGGCATAGACTTACTTCCTAAGGGCAGGAATTTTTCTAGAATATTTTCTCTCAGTGTCTTGTCTAAGATCACAACTATAGAAAGTGGCAAAACCTAAAACTGAAAGATCTTTCAGCATTCCTTCCTGTTTTAAGCAGCCTCATTCAATTACTTGGATCATTCTTTGTCTCTGCTACATAAATGAGCTATTGCTTCTTTACAAAAGTACCTGCAAAGACTAGTCCAATATAAAAAAGAACCCAAATCAGAAAAAAAAAAGTTAGATTGGGGACTACAGATGTATAAATGAGACAAGATTCCAAAGGATGTCAAATAATGATAACAATACTAGCTAACACTTAAATAGTGCTTTAAGGTATGCAAAGAAAGCACTGTACAAAAATTATCTCATTTTCTCTTCACACCAACCTCACTCCTTACTTATTATCTTCATTTTAAAGATAAGGAAATGAAGGCAGATAGAAGTTAAATGATTTACCCAGGGTCACACCACTAGTATCTGGGGTTAGATTGGAATTCTGGATCTTCCTGACTCCAGGTCCAGATATCTGTACCATCTCCCTTTTGATAATTCTTTTGAAAATAAATTACTTGCCCAAGGTCACACAGCTAGTAAGTGTGTCAGGTGTCTAAGGCTGCATTTGAACTCAGGTCCTCCTGACTCCAGGGCTGGTGCTCTATTCACTGCCACCTAGCTGCCCCATAATCAGAATGCTTTTGATAATCGGAAGAGGACATTGGAAAATCTATCTTCAACCTGTGTGGAAGAGAGGAGTATTGAATATGGAATCCTGTGTGAGTAGTTAATTCTCTTGCTATGAGACACTAGACTATATCCCTAAGCCAAATCACCTGTCTCAAAAATGTGGCCAGTGGCCCATGGGTAGAATATTAACAATCAACATGGTATTCCAAAAGGACTGAGGAGGTTGTCTTTTTTTTCCTCTTTATACTAATATTTAACTTTATTCTCATTCTTTAGGTAGATAAATACTGATAGTTAGCAAGTTGGAAATTTTCCCAGACCACATTCCAACTTTTTGCATAGTTAGAATGATTTATGTAACTTTCCATCCAAATAGGGCTAAAGCCACTACTACATTAATTCATCTGCTAATCAAGGCAAATGAGCCATATCTAGATTGATGGAGAGACCAAAAAAATAAAAATAAAAAAGGTTGAAATCAGAAAAGTGATTAAAATGAAAGAGGCCTCATCCAAGGACAGGAGCCTATAAGAAAGCAACATCAAAAGAGGAAGGGTCCCCTTGTTAAAAACAATAACACAAAATTACTCCCCCACCTGATGGGTGAATGTCTGAAATTCTAAGAGTTATATGTGCATTTGGCATTGATCTTTGATCACATGTTCAAATGGAAATAGCTCCATTCTTCCTCTCTTTCTCCATAAGATTAGTAGGCCATTAGAGTTACATTACGGTAGGTCATTTTATAAGTCAGTCACTTGTAATTTAGTATAAATGAGGATACCAGATCCTATCCTGGGAAGTTTTAATGAGGAAGAATGGAGAGAGAGCAGGACCATGACTATAAGGGGCCTCAGAGACAGTCTGGTCTAATCTCTTCATTTTGCAGATGAGAAATCTGAGGCACCAGGAGGTTAAAATGACTTGCCCAAAGTCATTAGAGGTGACATTTGAGCTCTGATCTTTTGATTCTTTCCACTGTCCCATCTTACCTCTCTATGGGACTAGACACCTAAGGACCGATATTGAATGCCAGTGAGGGGAACAAAAGATTAAAGAAAAAGGAAGTCTGTCTCATGATTTACCTAGGCTGCTCCTTCCAGGAAGGGTGACTTCATGGGTAAGACCATCCTCAATATAGAAAGAACGACTTGAGGTATAGATCTTGGCAATGGTAGGTCACTAATATTCTTTTTATAAGTGAAGAACATGATTCCTTTCTATAGTGAGGAGCAAAGAAAGAAAAAACAAAGATATATTCAAGGTCCTAGCCCATTCTATGAACTTAATATACTTCCTTAAAATTTTTTTTATGGAAAATTAAACACAGAAAACTTATTTGGGACAAAATCTTGTGTGATAAAATTTTAATTTTAGGAATTTTCAAAATGAATTAGTAAATGAAAATTCCAAGGAAAATTCAATTTTTGGTAACTCAGCAAAACATTTAAAAATGCATCATACATGTCAGTGTAATTTTTTTTTTGGTTATTTCACAGATTTGTGCTCCAAATGAATTTGATATCATGCTTAGACTGCAAGTCTCCAGAATTGAACTAGAAGACTATGATGACAGTGGTGCCTATTACTTTGTGAAGTTTAAAAGAAATCCAAAAGGAAACCCTCTGACCAGATTTTTAGATAATGAAATACTATCAGCTTCTAAGCTGCTATCTCAATTTAGGAAAATCATTAAGGCAGAAGTAAACAAAATTAAAGGTAAGAAGTTCTGTTCTTAAAGATCTGCTTGTACAGATTATATTGACTCTTTGACTTTTATTATGATCATAGAATTACATAATACTTAAATATTAACCCATCTTCACAGCCTACCAGGAAATATCATAAAAATGTTTGATTGTTTGATTGTTTTTCTCTTTACATTTCCTTAGGAAACTGTTCAGGTACATTTCTCAATGGCTTCAGCATTGGTTCATAGATTTTTTTTCTTCCTAGGAGGTTTCAGAATGTTTATGAGGCCTCTCCCATTCTGATTACACAATTCTTCAACTTTCCTCTCCAGACCCAGAATTATAGACATATCTTTGGGCACGATCACAGAGTGGATTTGTTTTGCTTCACTCTGCTTATTTGTTACAGAAGTTTTTTCTCTTTCCAAAAAATAAAGTAAAATAGAAGTCATTGATACATGTCTTCTGCCTATTGGCAAATGGGTGGTGGACAGTAAGTTCAGAATGAGATATATTTTCACGTAAGGCCAATATATTAATTTATTTTGATTGCTCTCGTTTTTTACAAGGGAAGGTTCTATTGGATATTGGTAGGGGGAATAGTGAGGAATGAGTCATTTCAGTTCTACTACTCTCATGAAATTACTCTCTAAGGTTGTTTTGTTACTTCCTAACTGCCAGTTTCAATGATTTATTTTAGTCCTCATTGTCCTTGATCTTTTTGGTGCATGGTACTTATAACTGTTTATTCATTGTGGTTACTGGCACCATATTCTCCCAATCTCCCATGTTTGAAACTTTGGCAATAAATCTTTGATACTTCGTTTTCCTTTACTTCTTATATCCAATTGGTTACTAAATCTTATCAATTCTATCTTCACAATATTTCTCACTACTCTTTTCTATCCTCTTTACCACCATGCAAATAAGAGACATAATTACTACTTGCCTAAAATACTGAAAAAACTTCCGAAGAGAAATTTGTTTCCATTCTTTTTCTTTTTCAATCTGTTCTTCATATCACTACCAGAACAATTTTTATTATGTATAGATCTTGTTACTTTTCTGCTCAAAATCCTTCTGCCTAGAGAATAAGGTTCAAGTTAAGGCACATAATGTGGTTCAAGATAAAGAAATAGGAAGGGTTCAAAGGAATGTAGGCTAATCAGAAATACCACACTTAACACAAGATGAATACTTTCTTCAAGAAGTAAGAGGTTCTAAATATGGTGGATACTGAATGAGATTGTACTGTGACCTCAGTGATTTTCATGTTGCCTCCAGCAATGTGCAACACAGCCCATCTGTGTTTGCCTATCCTGTGTTACTCTTATCCCTGTCTTTCCATAAATGTAAGGGTGTGGGTGTGTGAGTAGGAATCAATTAAACATGCTAAAGGTCTTCTTCATTTTCTCTTAACGTCATGAAGATACCAGTGTCGTGCACTCAAGGCTGTCTTTGGTTATATTTAAGTCTTACTTTTGATCAGCCCATTTCCTATTTTTTTTTGCCTTTTGGAGGGCAATTGGGGTTAAGTAACTTGCCCAAGGTTACACAGCTAGTTTTTTTGTGTGGGTGTTAAGTGTCTGAGGCCGGAACCAAACTCGAACTGGGGTCCTCCTGATTCTGGGGCTGGTGGTGCTTTACTCACTGCACCACCTAGCTGCCCCATTTTCTACTTTTGATCAAATTTTTTTTGGGGATGTTCTTTATATTTCTGTATTTATTATATGTTGCCTAACACAAATATTTCTCTGTTACTCTGTGAGTGATGCTCACTTTAAATTTTTTCATAGTCTATAGTATTCCATGAATCACAACCATATAATATTACCAGTAGAATATTGGTATTCAAAAAAGAAATATTTGTTTCTGAGAGAAGTCTGGGGTCATTAATGAAACTTTAAAATTTCCTAAAGGCAATTTAGTTCACTCTCTTTAACCTATTTAATTCTGTGTCCAAATTACTGTTTATTTACAGTGTTTGCTCAAGATATATGTACTGATGGATATTGTCTTTCTAACTGCACATCATAATTTGGAAAATAGCTTTAAAAAGAATTTATTTATACATCAATGATATGTATGGACAAGACAGACAGACAGAGATACACACATATACACAAGGTGAAGGAAAGGGAGACCTGACACCCAGGGTTAGGGCTCTTGGCTGATCACCAGTTTTTCAGCAGATACTTCATAAAGGCTATGGTGTTTATCTAGAGCTTAGTGTATTCAATGGACTGTGCTCTCACAGGAGACTTTGAATGGACAGTAGGATGGTCATGATATCACATAGGGCTGACCACTTGTCCTTGAGGATATCCAAGCAGATAGAGCCTTGAATGCCCACACTGGGATGATAACAGGGAATGACAGACTTCACAGTGGGATCATTAGAGGAGTGACCACTGAGAAATTCCTAGGAGTGCTTGTATCTCAGATCTTTATATATTGTCTGTTCCTATCCCATTTAAAGACATTATCTTACTTAGGAAAGGTGAAATTCCATTAATGATGGCTCCAGACATCATTAAAGTCATCAATTTTCTGTAATTTCTTGCTCTTGGACTCCTTACTTGTGACCAGGTTGAAGTTTTGGTGGTTAGGCCAAACTCTTTTAAGTGGTAATGGGTCTTATCCAGGAGACTGAAATGTTTCAAGGCTTGAGACAACCAGCAACAATTACAAGTAGCAGGATTTGGAAGATTTCACATCTATAGGGAATCCCTCTTCAATTTGAATTGTGCTGAATCTCCTTCATGACAGTGGCAAACTTTTGGTGAGCATTCATCCATCTGTTGGATATGTTATTTTGTTATTGATCAGAGAATTGTTAAACTATGTTCTCTTGGTTGTTATATTGTTCATGGACTTTTGAATGATTTTGGTATGCCTTTTTGAAAGGAGGGAGCCTTTATGGTGGTTTTGTTCTAATGAAACATGAGATCATAAAAATGAAAATCTTAACAGTTAGGAAACAGCTGATTATGGGTGAAACAACCATTCCATAATCAACTGTTTTCCTGAAGCAAAACCATCTGTTTAGAACAAATATCAAAATAAGTAACAAATCAGAAGAAAATATAGAGATGAGCAGAAGACACTGTGTGTACTTAGCACAACTCCAACTCAACTATCAACTCTGGTCAAAGTGGTAAAAAGTGAAGATAATGCTTAGGGAAAGATATCAGCAAAATTAATTGATACATTTAAAAATATGGCAATATATTCATTGTTCCGCATCTGTGGACCCAGTACCTCTCTAAATGAATTAGGGGAGATAACTTCTCATATCTTTTCTTTGGGGTCTTGCTTATGCTCTATTTTACAACATTCTTTTTTAGTTGTTTTGTTGTGGCTTTTTTTCCATTTCCATTGTTGTAGTTATGGTATATGTCATTTTCCTGCATCTGTTTGCTTTACTTTGCATTAATTCATGTAAATCTTTTCACGCTTCTCTGTTTTCAGCATATCTACCATTTCTTATAGCACAGTAACATTCCATTACATTCATTTATCACATTGTGTTTAGTCATTCCCCAGTTAATGGCCATTTCCTTTGTTTCCACTTTTTTGAAAATAGCTCAATTTTTGTAGTTAGCTAAATGCTTTGTACTTGGCCTCTTTTCTGTGATTAGGTCCTGGGATTTAATTAAATGAAGAAATGGCAAGTGGCACTTAAGAAAATGAAGTCAGGAAGTAAGGATTCATTATCATGACCAAATCTATGCTGGAAGTGACATCATTTTGAAGTCACTGAGGGACTGATTTTCAAGATATTTCAAAGAAGGAAAGATTCCAAAAGAATGCAGAAGATCACAGATAATACTTTTGCAAAAAAAAAAAAAAGTTACAGTGGTTAGGTGACATCAGCAACTATAAATGCATGCGTCTACTTTCCCAGGTCTATAAAATGGTGAAAATAATCTCTCTATGCATTAAAATGATCTTGGATATAAAGAAGAAGAGGTGATGAACAATTTTTTTTCATATTGTTTTCTGTGGGTCACCCTTTTAGTCATAAACTTGACTGGTAATTACAGAGAATAATATTAACTTAGAATTATATAGTACCTTAAAATTTGAAAAGTGTTTTACACACATTATTTTGAGTTTCACAATGGCTCTGGGAGGAGTATGGCAGATATGATTATTCTTATTTTACATCAGGAAACTGATGCTCAGAAAGGTGTGTGACTTGGCCAAAGTCAGTTATTAAGTAACTGAAGTAGGATGCGAGCCCAGAGATTTCCTCACTCCAAATCCAACATGTCATTCATTGGGCTACAGTGCCTCTTAATATGTCTCACTGTCTGTTACTTTTTTTTTTTAAAGCAATCAGGGTTAAGTAATTTGCTCAAGGTTACACGGCCAGTTATTTTTGTGTGGGTGCCGAGTTTCTAAGGCCAGAACGGATTCCAGGTCTCCCGATGCTGGGGCCGGCACTCTCACTCACTGTGCCACCTGGCCACCCCCTATGTCTGTTACATTTTGATTTTAAAAAGCATTTGATTTGATAACATGAAATGTAGCTTTGTAGAGGATAGGGAGATGAGGACTAGATATGTGATGTTATTGATATAGGAAATTCTTTGATGAGGAAACTTCCTCTACCAAGACAGGTTGACCTTTTCTCCAATTTATAGTCTTAGAGAGTTGCCTAGAGCATTGAGAGGTTAAGGACCTTGTCCATGATCACATAGTCAATATGCATCAGAAGTGGGACTTGAAACTAGGTCTTCCTGACTGAGGCCATTATATTGCAGTGTCTCCTGTGTATATATGTTAAAATTATACAAGAAATCAATTAAAGATGTGGTTACAGAGCTAACTTTGTTTAGTAATACACTGGGCATTGACATAAAACAAATCATAAAACCACAGGACATGTGTTTACTTAAGTTATTGACCAGTGTCATAGAAGATGATTTACATAGAATTCAAGAAGCAGGATTTCTTGCTGATGGAGAGAATCTCTAAATGCTTCTGTTTTCAGTTGATACTGTACTAATTACATTGTCCTGAAATATCAATAAAATCCATAGCATTGTAAATAATATTAGGTATTTACCCTCGGAAAACAAAGTGGATGAAATGTACATTGACCAGAATCATGACATACAACTAAATGGGCAGTCCTTTACTTAGTCCAGCAATACATGTGTCTTAGACTGAGTATACCTATAGGTGGGCAATGAGCTGAGACCAAAATTGACTATGAAGACAGCAACAGGATCACACTTGGGAAACTACGATATCTTAAATGATACCAAACTGCTCACTGATGCCAAAGCTTAGTTTAAAAAAAAATAATAATACCAGTATTCTCCTGGGAATGGCATATGGTTGCAAATCATGTAACATTATGATTTCTGAAAAGTCAAAATTACAAGTAATTCAAGAGCCAATGGAAAGATGCATGGTAGGTACAAGTAGGCTCCAACATTTTTGCCAATGATACATGAGAAATATCACCAAAAATCATCAAGGACATGTATTATTGTTTCTATTTTTTGTTGTTTTTTTTAAAGCAATCGGGGTTAAATAACTTGCTCAAGGTTACACGGCCAGTTATTTCTGGGTGTGGTGCTAAGTATCTGAGCCCAGATTTGAACCCCAAGTCATCCCGACACTGGAGCCGGTGCTCTTACTCACTGAGCCACCTGGCCGCCCCCATGTATTGTTTCTTGATATGTCATGAGGTCATTAGTTTCCACTTGCCCAATTCTAGTTCTTAAGGAATTATTTTTCTCAGTGAATTTTTGTACCTTTTTTTCATTTGGCCAATTCTGCATTTTAAGGGTTTCTTTTCTTGAGTGAATTTTTGTGCCTCTTTTCCACTTGGCCATTTTAATATGTTATTTTCATGAGTATTTTTTTTTCACCTCTCCTCTTTGACCAAGCTTTTAATTCCCTTTTCACAATTTTCTTGCATCACTCTTATTTCTTTACCTAATTTTTTCTCTACTACTCATTTCTTTCTTTACCTCTCCCAAGAATTCTTGTTGGGTTTGTCTCCAGCTTGCAGTTTTCTTTGAGGCTTTGGTTGTAGATGTTTTCACATTGTTGTTATCTTCTGAGTTTGTGTCTTGAATTTCCCTGCCACAAAGGTAGCTTTTTATAGTTTTTTGTTGTTGTTGTTTTCTCATTTTTCCAGACTTTTTTTTTTTGCTTTTTGGAGGACAATTGGGGTTAAATGACTTGCTCAAGTTCAACTAGCTAATTTTGTGTTAAGTGGCTGAGGCTGGATCCGAACCCAGGTCCTCCTGACTCCAGGGCTGGTGATCTATTCACTGTACCACCTAGCTGCCCCTCAGACTATTTCTTGACTTTGAACTTTATGTTAAAGATGGAGTCTGCTTATCTCAGGGTAGGGAGGCACTGTCTCAAGCTTCAGACTTTTTTCACCTGCTCTTTGTAGAACTATTTTGGGGGGGAGATCTGTAAGTTTTCAATGCTTCTAGGGAGAAGTGTGGTCACTGCACCAGTCTGTGCTCTGGTCTTTACCCTGGAAGGGCCCCTGTTCCCCTACAGCTACAAGCTCTAGCACTTCTCTCAGCCCTGGAACTTTACCAGGGCCCCTTCTTTTGTGACTGGCCACAAGTACTCCTTTCTATCCTGGAACTTTAACCCAGAACTGTGTATGGGTGATGGAGTTGACAAATAACATCCAGTCCTGTGCCCAGTGTCAATTCATGGTCCCCTGTAATCTCTTTTTTTTTTTTTAAGCAATCAGGGTTAAGTAACTTGCTCAAGGTTACACGGCCAGGTGTTTCTGGGTGGGTGCTAAGTGTCTGAGCCCGGGATTCGATCTCCAGGTCTTCTCAACACTGGAGCTGGTGCTCTTACTTGCTGTGCTACCTGGCCGCCCCCTCCCCTGTAATCTCTTGCTGACTAGTTGTGCAATTCTCTTACTGGTTCTGGTCTGAGACCTCCCAAAGCTACTGCTGGTGCTGCTGCTGTGGCTGTAGCTTCCTCCAAGGCTTACTATTGATGTTGCCTTTCTGTGTACTTCCTGTAGACCCCAACATCACACACTTCTTCGGACTTCTGAGGTTGTCTTGGGCTAGAAAAATATCTGATCCTGGGGCAGCCAGGTGACGCAGTGAGTAAGAGTGCCGGCCCCAGAGTCGGGAGACCGAGGATTGGTTCCTGCCTCAGATACTTAACACCCACACAAAATAACTGGCCGTGTAACCTTGAGCAAGTTACTTAACCCCAATTGCTTTAAAAAAAAAAAAAGAAAAATATCTGATCCTGACTTTTGTTGGCTATGCTGCTCCAAAATTCAGTTTGAAGCATTATTTTAAAGTTATTTTGGGGGAGATGTTAGGAGAGTTTGATTGGGTTGCTGCTTCTACTCAGCTATTTTATCAAGGACATGTATACTTGGAAAAGAAAGTCTAGTCATGTACCAAGAATGCAAAACAACACTTTGTTAGCAAGGTTGGCTCTTGGGAGGAGGAGGACTTGGTGAGGGTGGGAAAGGACATATTTGGAAATAAAAGTGATGTAAAAAACAAATCATATCAGTGAAAACATAAATTTTTCCTGTTTATATCTAATGGCCATTTATTCATTGTTGAATGGGAATCACAATTATAGAATTTTGATGTTTAGCTATATATTTTAGATATCAAAATTTTTATCTTTCATAATTGACATAAACATTTTCCCTAATCTATTTATATAAAAGAAATACTCCTTAACAATTCAAGCATATGGATACATATGTGTGTATGTATATATAAATACACACACATGTATGCGTGTGTATACTTTAGCCGTGTGACCTTGGGTAAGTCACTTAACGCCAATTGCCCTGCCTTCCCCCCTCCAAAAAAGAAAGGCAAAAAAAAATTGTGAGGAGACAACAGATGAACAGTCAAAGCATGCTACTGGCACCCCTAGAAATGTTAAAGGAACCAGAGGAAGGCCTCCAGTGTGTTAAGTGAAATCTTCTTAAGAGCTTTTTGGGAAGCAGGGTTGTTAGGATTGCACAGGATGAATAGAGGGATTACAATTTTTCCTAGAAAAGGGAGATAGCACATTTGCTCAAATCATAGCTCCATGTAACTATATAAGTATGGTTATTTTGATATATGCCAGAGTCCACTAAAAGACAACTAGGGTAGGTACCATGAGGGTAGGTACCATAATTAATAAACTCTTTCTCTTTGCTAGTGTTTATAATAATGTTCATCCACTTAATAAATGTTATTGAATTACATTATATAAACTTTGTCTTTTTCTTTTAAATATTTAAACAGAAATGGACATTATTGTGGAGAGAAAGAAGCCGTTAAGCCCAGCAGTAACCCTCCTAATTAAAGAACCCGAAGAAATATCAGTGGACATAGTCCTAGCTTTGGAATTAATGAGCAGCTGGCCCCCAAGTACACAGGGGGGCCTACCAATTGAAAACTGGCTAGGAAGAAAAGTAAAGGTGGAACTTAAATACAGGCCAGTTTACCTTGTACCTAAGTCTACAAAAGAAGGAAATGGTTTTCAAGGTATTTTGAATATTAAATACTACTAACAATTCAAGCATATGTATATATACTTATATATGTATATGGTTTACTTTATGCTTTTAAAAATATGATTCTGAGTAGGGGTCATGGGCTTTACCAAAAGAGTCTATGACATAAGAAAGAAGGTTAAGAACTTTTGGTCCAAACAGGATTGGTGCAATCAAACAGAATGTTAATAATTTTCTGTCCTTGCAATGCTGGCACCATTCTGAGTGCTGTTTTCTCATGCTGTTCAGCTCATATATTTTCATGAAATCAGAGTTAAAGAGACTTCAGATGCTTTCAGTTTGTCTGTTATGATCAGAATAAGAGAAAACTATCAAAACCTCTGTATAAATCATGCTGATTACTTAGCAAATGACCTGAGGTAGAGAAGCTGCTAAAATGTCTTGTGTGTCATTAATTACTATATGATACATATTATATGAAATATGATATGATAACCAGAGGGTCACCAAAATTTCTCTCTGCTTAAAATGGAATTTCTTATCAAAATATCAAGTTAAAATAATACTTCTTACTGGAAATAACTTGTATTTATGTAGTTCTTTGATTTTTCCCTGCCTTTCACCTTATCCTTATCCCCAAATAGCTCACTTTTATATAACCTTTCCTCACAAGGAAACTGTGAGGAAGGTAGTATTCACCTTTTATAGTAGGAGAAACTGAGTCTTAGAGATATTCTTATTGTTATTGGCTTAGAGATATTAAATGACTTACTTAGAATTACACAGTCATTAAATGTTGGAACTAGTATTGAAACCCAGGTCTCCAGAAGCCAGGTCTAGGTTCCCCATACTATATCACCTCTCCTAAATCTGGGAGAAAGGAGGGCCACAATAAATTAACACCAAAGTTGCATCTAGAACACAGCTCTGACTAGGTTCATATCACCTTCAGTACACTTTAAGTCCAAATAATTTTTCAGAGAAGTCTGTATATTTCACACAAATTTTGTAATTATGCAACCAACCTTTTTCTGTGATTGCTAGAAAGTGCATTCCTATTTGGAGATCTGTTGAAGTTATTATGCTTCAGTATTTCATACATTCTGTGGTAGGGTTTAAAAGTCAGCTACTTAAGAATGTTTTGGTTAGGCTGAGGGAGAGTGGTCTTTTTCAACCTACTGACCTTTACATAATTATTCTCCCTCCAAAAAAGCTCATTTATTAAGTACCTGCTATATACCAGACACTATGCTAAATGCTGTACAAATATCTCATTTGATCTTTACAACAAGCTTGGGAGGTGTTATTATTATCTTCACTTTATAATTAAGGAAACTGAGGCAAACAGGTTACTTGCCCAGGGTTACATTGGTTGTGTCCGAGCCTGAATTTGAACTTAGGTCTTCCCAACTCAAGGCCCAGCACACTGTCCACTGCATCATCTAGCTGCCAAAATACATTTTAAAACTTTCAACTAATTATAAATGATTTTTTAAGGAACACCCTCTCTTGTTCCCCCCGCTCCAGTAAACAAACAAAAAAACCCCTGAAACATAATTCCAAGCCACTTAAAATTTCAGTCCTCTTCAAAATATTGGAGGTTATATAGCATAGAATTAGATAACATATCAGGAGACCTGGGTTCTAGTTTTGGTTCTGCCACTAATTGACTTAGTTTCTCTGGGCTTTAGTGCCTTCATCTCTAAAATAAGGGGATGGGGCAAGATGACCTCTTAAGTTCCCTTATTCCAGGTAAAATAACCCTGACCTGTTGAATTTTGATGATGTATATGAAATTAAACATATTAAAGTTATATATAGGGGTTGCTAGGTGGCGCAGTGAATAGAATAATGGCCCTGGAGTCAGGAGGACCTGAGTTCAAATCCAGCCTCAGACATTTAACACAAAACTAGCTATGTGACCTTGGGCAAGTCACTTAACCCCAATTGCCCTCCAAAAAGCAAAAAAAAAAAGTTATATATATTTCCTAGGATTAGGATGGTGTTTTGTTAGATAGAATTGATTGGATATGTGTAGATGGAACATGATATTTTGGTAAATTGATATTTCTATTTACTTTTAAAAAAATCAGCAAACACATGGCGACTTTCCTTCTCACACATTGAGAAGGACATATTAAGGAATCATGGAAGTTCTAAAACGTGCTGTGAAACGAATGGAGTGCCATGTTGCAGGTGAGTTATGTGTCTGGTTTTCATGCTTCTTTGTTAGATGGTCATTAGAATGTAGAATAGGAACTGTTTTGTTTTGTTTTTTTTTGTTCTATTTCCCTGAGACTAGCAGTTCCTTTTAGTAGCAAGGTCTTTCTTGAATTGATTTTTAAAAATTAATTAAGGCGGGGTGGCTAGGTGGCTCAGTGAGTAGAGCACCGGCCCTGGAGTCAAGAGGACCTGAGTTCAAATCCGGCCTCAGACACTTGACACAAAAACTAGCCGTGTGACCTTGGGCAAATCACTTAACCCCAATTGCCCTCCAAAAAGAAAATAAAAAAAAGAGAAAAAGAAAAGAAAAATCTATTAAAGGGAGGCTAGGTGGCACAGTAAATAGAGTACTGGCCCTGGAGTCAGGAGGACTTGAGTTTAAATCTGGCCTCAGACACTTAACACAAAACTAGCCATGTGACCTTGGGCAAGTCACTTAACCCCAATTGTCCTACCCTCTCCCCTCCAAAAAAGCAAAAAAAAAAAAGCCCCAAACAAAAATCTATTAAGGCTTTCTCTACAAATCTTAGTGTGCCCCCAAAGATTCAGCATACTTTAAGCCTACATTTAGAGGAATTATTCATTTGTCTTTTAAAGCAGGTTTTAAGATTTTACATACAGCACAAAGTAGTATTAAATCAGAAAAAAATAACTTGCTATCAGAAAGATTGTATAGCGAGGGGTGGGGAATTGTGGCCTCAAGGTTTGGATTCAGTCTGAGGGCCATACTTGAGGACCTAGAGGGCCACATGTGGCCTCATCAGGGCCACATGTGGCCTCATCAAGGTCACAGGTTACCCATCCCTGGATAGGCTTTGATGTATGAAGAAACAAATTACACCCTCCTTTCCCAAATAAAAAGAATCCCAAATCCTATAATGTGTTATTCTATACCTTCTACATTCCCAGCAATGTATTAAGCACTGCCATATAAGACATGATCGATCCCCTACCCACAAACCTTTGTAATCTATTCTAGGAGAAATTAGCTCAAAATAATTGGAATACAGGACAGGAAAAGTGCCAACCTTATAAATGCTTTTTCTTTAACAGGAAAACATGTTTAAAGTTGATGAAATATCTTCTTGAACAGCTGAAAAAAAAGTTTGAGAACCGGAAGGAGCTAGATAAATTCAATTCCTATCACATGAAAACCACCTTCTTTCACTTATGTGCTCAGAAACCAGATGACAGTCAATGGCAAGTAAAAGACCTAGAACAGTGTTTTGATAACTGTGTGAGTTATTTTCTTCAGTGTCTCCAGGCAGAACAACTTTTACACTTTTTTATTCCTAGCTATAATATGTTTAGTCGTGACCTCATTGGCAAAACCAGTCAAGAATTTCTGTTAAGGCAAATTGAATTTCAAAGAAACAATATGTTTCCAGTGTTTGATGAATAAGATTATTCTTAGAAAAGAACCAAGATTTAGAGTTGCTGTCACCTTAATAAAGTAATTTCTGAAACTGAAATTGGATTTTCTTTTCAGAGAATAGACACATTCTCCTTTTGGTAGAATGGGGCAAAGAATGGGGGGTTTAGAATGGAGTATGTGGGGCAAAGAAAGACTAAAGAAGAAGAATGTTTCATATTCTGTCAGGCTTTGCCAATATGGGGAAAGGATAATTTTTTTCAGCAAACTGGGATTAAAAACCAAAAATCAACAAAAGCTTAAAAATTTGTCATTTGAGATAGCAGCCACTTTTAAATTGGAATTTTGAAAATAAGTTATTTGGTAAATAATAAAGAAATCATAGTTAAAAATCCAAATGTTGTCCAATTAGGATGAGGACCACAAATCAATTTAATTCAATCATGTATTATGTAGTCAACATTGAGATGTTGGGAGAGCAATGACCTCTGTGCCCTTAAGAAGAGTTATAAAATGATTAATTGTAAAAGGCAACATAACTGTACAGAACATGTGGCCAAAGGAATTAAGAGAGTACAAAGCCTTCAAAGAGAAATGTATTTTTGAAGGAAGCAGGCCCCAGGATGAACTGGTTATAGATTTGCCAAGTCATCAGAGTTTCTGTATTTGTCAATATGGCTACAAAGAAATCCTGTCAGAAAATGTCAAGTAAGCAGACATTTAGTAGACTCTTACTATGTGCTAAGAGCTAGGGGCAAAAGCAGTATCTCCTTCAAGGAACTCACATTTTAGTGGGAAGACAATACACAAACAGCTATGTGCATGTAAGGTACACACACATACATACATACACATATGTACATGCATATTAAATTATAGGTAATTTCAGAGGGAAGACACAGAGGGAGACTGAGAAAGACTTAAAGGAAGCCAGGAAAGCCAGGAGATGAAAATGAGGTAGGAGGGCATTCTGGGCATGAGAAAGAGCCAGTGAAAAGACACAGGAGATAGAGGGTTTGTAGTTGAGTAATAGCAAGGCCATTGTCACCAGATCTGAATATATGGAGGGGAGTCAAGTGTAAGAAGATTGGGAAGGTAGCAAGGGACCAAGTTTTGAAGGACTTTAGAAGCCATGCAGAGGCTTTTACATTTTGTTCAGGAGATAATCGGGAGCCACTGGATTTTATTGACGATGGGGAGAGGGTTAATATCCTCAGACCTGTGCTTTAGGATGATCACTTTGGTAGGTGAGGGGAAGGTGGAATGGAGAAAGGAGAGATAAGGCAGGGAGACCTATCAGAAGGCTGCTGCAACAGTCCAAATGTGATGTGATGAGGGTCTTCACCAGGGCTGCTGTTGTGTCAGAGGAGAGAAGGGGACATATAGGAGAACTGTTGCAAAAGGAGAATCAACAGGACTTGGCAAAAAATTGAATATGAATGGTGAGAGGAAGTGGAGAGTTGAGGATGACACCTGGATTGTAAGTCAGTGTGACTGAGAAGATGGTGGTATCCTACAGTAATAGGAAGAGTGGAGGGTTGGGGGGGGGGGGTAAAATAAGTTCAATTTTAGACATGTTGAGCTTAAGATTTCTATAGGACATACAGTTTGAGATGTCTAAGAGATAGCTGGAGATAGGAGACTGGAGGTCAGGAAAGAGAATGGGGTAAATAGATCTGGGAATCAACTGCATAGACATGATATTTAAATCAGTGGGGGCCAACAGAGATCACCAAGTGAATGGAGTGATAGAGTCCTGGGGTCATCCATAATTAGCGGGTATGGACTGGATGAAGATCCAGGAAAGGAGATTGAAGAGTGATCAGGCCAGTAGAATCAGGAGAGAGTAGTAATATTAAAAACTATAGAAAAGGGGTGGCTAGGTGGTGCATTGAGTAAGAGCACTGGCCCCAAAGTTGGGAGGACCCGAATTCGGTTCCGGCCTCAGACACTTAACAGCCACCCAAAAAGTAACTAGCCCTGTGACCTTGGGCAAGTTACTTAACCCCAATTGCCCTCCAAAAGGCAAAAAAAAAAAAAGTTAAAAAAAACTATAGAAAAGACTGTCAAGGAAAAGAGGGAGGTGACATTTGTATAGCCAATGATCTAAATTTTTTTCAGTGAAATATGAGGCAAGATTTTTAGCTGAGGGGGTGGAGAGGCAGAAGATGAGGTTTAAAGAAACAACAATGAAATAGGTACAGTGGAGAGTGGGATAATTAATTGATTAGAGAGGAATAGAATGTTTGCCTTTATTCAGTGAGGGCTCAATTCAGATAGATAAATTTGAACCTTGAAGTCAGCATGGTTTTTATGACTTTTTCCAGCTCTGTTCAGCAGCATGTGATTAGGAAGGAAGGCAGCAGATGGGAGTACTCCAAAGTTGGGGCTTTACAAAGCATAATTGATGATAAAGGGGTGAGGGACTTCTGGGTAGAAGATAGTATAGAACTGAACTGGTTCACCAATGGGTCAAGATGGGGGAGAAGAGTAAAGTTAGTACAGAGATTATGGCCTAGAAAATAAATTAGGGGTAGAGAGACTGAAAGTCACATTAGGAGGAAAGAACAGGGTTAGGAGTCTAAGACATATGGGAAGATGGAATGATAAAAGATTATGGTAAGATAAATGAATTTCAGAGTTCACAAACATGCAAATAGGGCACTTGTGCACAAATCAAGAGTATGACAAATCAAGGAAAAAAATCTCTGTGTGTAAGTGAGGTCCATGAGTAGGTGATGGGAAACGAGGAAAATAAGGAACCAGGAAGTTAAGAGTGTTTGAGAGAATAATAGTATTTATGTTGAAGTCCTTTAGTATGAACATCATAGAGAAGACTGTGAGCCCATTGAGGAAAGAAGATAAGTGCTTCAATGTATTGAATGTTGGAAGATAACAGCTACTAGAATCTTGATTGGGGATGATTATGAATTGATCTGGACCTTGGAGGAAAGTTTACCGAATAAGGGTAATAGAGGGAAAGTTCGAATGTAGCAAAAGGGAGCAAGAATTATTTTCTCTCAAGACAATGTGTGTGTGTGTGTGTGTGTGTGTAATAAAAGTGCAATGGGTACTAAAAGGGTGGCCAAGGATGCGGCACATCAGGAATGAGGCAGTTGTAAGTGCAAGAAAATGGTAGTGAGAAAGGAAAAGGTTTAAGATGAAGGTAAGTATGTTAATTATGGAACAGTCATTCTAGAGAGCACATTGCAAGGGATGGGTAGATTTGAACTGGGTCATGGGATAAGGTGGCTAGGGCTGAGGGGACATCGAAGGATGGAGAACAGGATTTGTACCATGAAAACTTCATGGGGAAGAGTGTATAGGAATAGGAAGTAGACTAACCACTGAGAAAGAAGTCCAGGAATATTATCAGTGGCTGGAGAGAAGCCTATTGAGGGAGGAATGTCATTAGATTGCTAAGGCCTACTACATTGTGGCAAGTGATAAAGTGTCCTGTGAGGCCCAGGAGGCATGATTCCCTGAAGGAGCTAGACAGAAAGCAGGAGATGGTCATTTGAGGTAGGGCTAATCTAGAAACCGCCTCCAAAGCAAAGATGGCCCTTTAGTAAAAACAAAAGCCACAGGTCCAGTCATGCTGGAACAGGGTAACATAAATAAAGATGCATTGTGAGAAGGAAGGCAAAGTTCTAATTCTTTTAGCATATGTAGTCTAATTAAGTAAGAAAGAGTTGTTTGGACTTCTTTTGGATTGAGGAGAGGGTCTTCAGGAATCAGGAGAAGGAAAGACTCCAAAGAGCCCAAACATTTTTAAAATACTTTTGATTTTATTAAACAAAGTACAAAAATGTTCTAAGATGTCTACATCTTTAAACATTATATTGACAATTGAACTGTCACTTCACATGCAAGTCAGATTTTCTCTACTTCCATTCAGATCTGAACTTTCAATGTTCAATCAGGAATTTATAATACTTTTGTTTCCTGACAATATGTTAAAAAAAAAAAAGCAACACCCCCCCCAACTCCGGAATCATCTTTTCTCTGATGTCTTCCAACTTGCTCATTGTTTAGTTTTTGCTAAATTTAAAGTAAGTTGTTCCTTGGATTCCATATGCTTTCTAAGATCAATAAATATTTTTTGTCTTTCCATGAGTTCTTGTCATGTTTCTTTCTTCATCTTTTTTCTGCTTGTGTTGTTTATATCGTTCAGCCATTAATATAAGCTCATTTGGAATTTCCTGAAATAATTAAGTGCATTAGATTACCTGTGTTTTATTAAAAATTTCTTTTTTGCAGTGCTATTCCACATTCTCAGTTATAATTTGAGGGGAATTTTTAAAGAGATGTTAATGACTGAGATTAAAAACATAAAAAAAACTGATTTCTTAGTAGTAAATGTGTAGATCTTATCATAAAATCTTACAAAATTAAATTTACTCTCACATTTAACTAACATAACTAAAACATTTGTTTCATATTTGCTAATAAGCAAAAATTAAAAATTAAAGAAATTAGGAAATACCAAATTATATCTTCTCACCTGGTTGGCTCTCTCCAAAATATTGATTAATTCACCAGCTATTTTCCAATCATTCCTAGTAATTAGGGTAATTGATTCCCCTGTATGCCTTTAAGAGAAGAATCTCATGTAAACAAACTCTAACCATGTTTTCTATCTAATATTGAAATAAAGTATATTATGGTCTTGTTGATTTACTAATAGAGTTTCAGGTTAACAGGCAAGTTTGAAAAGGACATGAAGTAGCAGAATATTAGAAAGAGGAGGCCTGTTATATAGTTAGGTAGGAAAAGGCAACTTATGTGCAAGGAACAGTAAAGAGATTTGCGTGGCTAGGAGTAATGAAAAGTGATTTTCAGTTGTAACTGTTAAAGCATAACATTCTTACCCAGCTCTTCCAGTACGCCCTACTCTATGGACATACTCCTCAAGGTTTCGAGGAAAATCGAAGTTAAAAACATGGGTGATGTCTAAGACATCAAGACCTCGTGATGCCAGATCTGTAGCTATCAATATTCTTACCATTCCTAGAAAAATTGAAAAACCCAAAACAGGGATTTAATATATATATTTATATGCAAACCAAGCTGTTCAATTTACTAAGCACCAAGGGATACATCTTCAATCAACATCTGAGATATTTTTACACTTTTTAGGTAGGTACTATTTTTTGTTGGTGCTTACAGGTCTTATGTATCTCATCAATAGTATTTAATTAGTTTAAAAACACAAGCATGATTCAGTGGAATAGTAATCATTGTACAAACACACCTGTTTTAAACTCATTCAGTGCTCGTTCACGATCACTTTGTTCTCGATTACCGTGTAATGACTGTACAGGTAAACCCTTAATGCTCAGGTCACTGGATATGTCATCAGCACTAAAAATAAAATTGACAATTTAAAATGCAATCTGAACTACTAAATCACTGGAATTTCTAGCAGTACCACTACCAAATTAAGAGGGTGGTATCTTATCAATGCCATGCTTTCCAATTAGATTTTGGCTTTTATCACTAAAAGAGACATAAGTAAGATCAGTAAAATTTGCTGTTTCTGAGATAGGCAGACAAATGAAAGATGTTACTCACATAAGTTTTCTCCCTACAAAAATAATTACTTTATCTTCAGGCTTCATTGAATCAATGAAGGAATGTATAAGAGCAGGCTTCTCTTGTTCTGTGGTTATGATGATTTTCTGCTTTACAGTATTCACAGCCTACACCATGCAAGGAAAGAATATTCCAGATTTAGAAAAACAGGTAAAGTAAGATACAAATGTTATCAGTTTTATAAGTTATCACCTGTTAGCCCTCATTCATACAAAACATAAGCAATAGACTTCTATGAACAGTGTCATAGCTTCCTTTAAAGCAGTTTTTTTTTATTCCTACTGAAAAACATGAACAAAGCATGTCTTATCCCTTGATTTCTTCTGTGGGCCTTAATATGTGAACTATGTCCCTCTTCTTCCTGAACTGGAAAACAATCATTGTATTATATTTTAAAAATTGGTCAAACCATGCCATTTTTTTAGGCTGGCCAGTTAGGAGTCTCAAAGACTAGAGTTCCAAAGGCCTGAGGTAGAGATGGCAGGTATATATAGACCCCATTGTAATCCTGTTTCACTAGGGACCTATACATACCTGTCATCTAGTGGTTGGAGCTCATCCAAACCCTTAAAACACATAGAAAAATGGAAGGATTATACCATGTGTCCCTGCTTAAAATGTCTTCCTAACAGCATGTCAATGACATGGTCTCATTCTCTATGTAGGATATGGAAGCTATAACTGTCTTCACTGACTTGGCAACATAAGCTACCTTACACCTGCTCAAAAGAAGTGACACAGGGGTGGCCAGGTGGCGCAGTGAGTAAGAGCGCCAGCCCCAGAGTCGGGAGACTTGGGATCGAATCCAGGCTCACATACTTAGCACCCACCCAGAAACACAGGCCATGTAACCTTGAACAAGATACTTAACCCCAATTGCTTAAAGGTGGCCAGGTGGCTCAGCGAGTAAGAGCACGGCTCCAGTGTTGGGATGACCTAGGGATCAAATCTGGGCTTGGATACTTAGCACTACACCCAGAAATAACTGGCCATGTAACCTTGAGCAAGTTATTTAACCCCGATTGCTTTAAAAAAAAAGAAGAAAAAAAAAGAAGTGACACAAATCCCAAGCTAAGAAAGCTTACAGCAAGATCCAAGGTTCCAACATAAACAATCATTGGATTGTTCAAATATTTTTGTGAAAGTCGACGTACAGCATCAGGCCAAGTAGCACTGGATTTAAGAAAACAAGATACATAGAAACATGTTAGGCTTCTAGATAGTGGTCTCAAACAAAATATGTGATTGTGTGAGCCACTGTACCATGTACTAGAAGAGGTAACAAAGATAATGAAGATATGAGTCATAACCTCATGGAATCTCTATTCTAGTAGGGCAAAAATAGGAAGTGATCTTTCCTTTTTTTCAATGTCTGGGGAGGGGGCAAGAGGTAATTAGGGAAATTTTCATGAAGGTATGTAGCATTTGATCTGAGTCATAAATGGAGGGATAAGATTTCCTTAGACTGAGAGTTAGGTAAGGGAATTTAGCTACAATGTATTGAGTAAGAATAGGTGAAAGTTTAAGAAAACAAAGACTGAAAAGGCAGGGTGGCACCATATTGTAAAGTATTTAGGTAAGCAACAACTGAATGGTTTGAAAAAGCAAAGACAATCACTTCTATGCATAAGGAAGATTAATTTGACAGTCTTGGGATGGATGGTTTGGGGTTAGGTGAGTAAGGCTAAATGTGGATAGACAAAGAGGCAGTGGATAAAGTACTGCTATGACATTAAGGCCTGGGTTTGAATCCTAGGTCAGACACATACTAGCTATGTGTTCTTGGATAAATCACTTAATCTCTGAGCCTCAGTTTCCTCATCTATAATATGGGAATACAGAGGTACCTATCCAAAATGATTAATGTGAAGTTTAAGTGAGATAACCTACTCTTCTCCCCCACAAACCCACACACATGGGTGGTGGCAGTAGGAGTTAAGGAGAAAAGATATGGATATAGAACACAGAGTGGTAAGAGATGAAGGTAAAAGGAGGTGTCTTGCATAAGTGACTAGTAATGCCACTGATAGAATGTCATAAAGAACATTTTTTTGGCAAAGAAGAAGTATGACTTGAGATGTTACATTTCAGGTCAGAAGTGAAATCAGGAGAACATGAAAAGAATTGGCAGTTAATCTAAAAAATAGTTTCATTATGTAGTTGTTAAACTAGGGTTAGCATTTACTTTGCTAATACAATTCAAGGGAATAACTTAGAACTTTAAGAAATGGCCTTCACAATACATTAGAAAATTGTGAAATCAGAAGGAGCCTACAGATTCCATTCTATTTTATGGATAGAAATAATGTAATTTACATACCTGGTCATAACAGTTTGTCTATCTGGCCGTACATCTAATAAAATCTTCATTATTTGAGGTTCGAACCCCATATCTAACATTTTATCTGCCTCATCTAGAACCTGAAAAAAGTTGGAAATATTATTTTAAATACTTCTTTTATATTCCATTTCTCCCCATGCCCAACCTAAAACCTACTAATTATTTAAAACAGTGGTTCTTAACCTTTATTTCATGGACCCCATTGGTGATCAGCCTATGGATTGGTGAAGCCTATGTATCTTTTCTCAGAATATTGTTTATTGCCTGTATCATAATTAAAAGAAGTGCTACATTTCAGTTGGAGGTTAGTGAAAATAAAAACAATTTCTTTTATCATTCAAATTTATGAACCACCTGATAATCTATCCACATATCCTAGGTTAAGAACTTCTGATTTATGAGGATTTCTCAACAAAAGTTATGGTTACTTCATGTAATACACAATAAAATCTCCTTTGGACTTCTAGTAATTTGATTTTGTAATTTGCTTAATTTCTAATGCAATAAATATGTTCCTTTTGTGGCCATACATACTTAACAGAGGATAAAATGAATGGTTGTTGGGGTCTTCCATTAACAAAAGTTAAAAATGATTTGGGGAAGGTAATTTTTTTTCATTCCTCTACCTCCTGCCCCAGTTTGAAATAGACTTACCAAATATGTGATGCTATTCAGGTTGATGAATTCATTCATTTGAAGATCACTGAGTCTACCAGGGGTAGCAATGACAATATCTACTCCCTTAGTTACATATTCAATCTGACCTCTTCTGTCTCCACCACCGTATATACAAATGCTGCCAAGAGTCCACAAGCTTTAGTTACAAAAAAAAAATCTTCCCAACAGAAATACTATTGAAATTTAACCAGCAATACAAAATTACCTTTTGATCCCTTTATAAGTATATTTTTTACATTCACTCTCAACTTGTAGAGCCAGTTCTCTGGTTGGTGTCAGCACAAGCATTCCGGGACCGTCCCTTTTCTCCCTGGTTCTTTAGAGGGCAGATCAAGAAGGGTTAGTTATATTCAACAGGAACCAGGCTTTGCTACTCTAAAAAAAAAAAAAACATCAAATCTTAGCAATTTAAATTAGATGAGGGCAGAGAGTTGGAAGATGGCAAGGGAAATCTAACCTGACCAAAGCTTTAAACTTGGATGTGAGAGAATGGTGATTGGATCCAGAAACAGAAAGTCAGGCAGAAGATTTTAGTACTGGAGAAACTTATTCAACAAGTCAGCTGAGAAGTGAGGGGTGGATATGGTGGTGGTGGTGGTAAAGATTAAGATACTGGTATACCAAAATCAAGTCTAAATGGGTTCATGATCTAGGTATAAAGGTTGATACTGTAAGCAGTCTGCTAAAACAAGGAATAGTTTACCTATCAGACTTGTGGAGAGGGAATGACTTTATGACGAAACAGGAATTAGAGAACATTATAAAATGTAAAATGGATAATTTTGACTACATGAAATTAAAAAGTTTCTGTACAAATAAAGCCAATGTAACCAAGATTGAGAGGGAGGTGGGAAATTGGGAAAGAATCTTTACAACCTATGTCTCTGACAAAGGACTCATCTCTAAAATATACAGAGAATTGAGTCAAATTTATAAGAATACAAGTCATTCCCCAATTGATAAATGGTCAAAGGATGTGAACAGGCAGTTTTCAGAGAAAGAAATTAAAGCTATCTATAAGCACATGAAGAAATGCTCTAATTCACTATTGATTAGAGAAATGCAAATCAAAACAACTCTGAGGTACCACATCTCACCAGTGAGTCAAGATGACAAAACAGGAAAATGACAAATGCTGGAGAGGATGTGGGCAAACTGGAACACTAATGCATTGTTGGTGGAGTTGTGAACTGATCCAGCCTTTCTGGAGAGCAATCTGGAATTATGCCCAAAGGGCTATAAATACTTTCATACCCTTTGATCCAGCAATACCACTCCTAGGGTTATATCCCAAAGAGATCATAGAAATGGGAGAAAGACCCATATGTACAAAAATGTTCATAGCAGCTCTTTTTGTTGTGGCAAAGAATTGGAAATTAAGGGGGTGCCCATCAGTTGGGGAATGGCTGAACAAGTTGTGGTATATGCATGTTATGGAATACTATTGCGCTATAAGAAACGGGGAGCAGGCGGTCTTCATATTTACCTGGAGAGGCTTAAAAGAACTGATGCTGAGTGAGAAGAGTAGAACCAGGAGGAATTTGTACACAATTACAGACACAACGTATGTGGTGATGACCAACTTTGATAGACTGGACTCTTCTCAACAATGCAGGGATATAAGTCAATCCCAAAAGACGCATGATGGAGAGAAAAACGTGCATCCAGAGAAAGAACTAGAAAGAACTAAATTTATATCCAGGTGGAAGCAAAATACCTGATCTTTTTCATTCTCTTATTTGATTTTATGTCCTCTTTACCATTTTTCATTCCAGCTGGTACAATCCGTCCTTATAACCTGACCATTGTATAATGTGAAAGTATTTACAGATCCTATACTTGATAATAAGCCGCCATGGGGGGGAGGGGAGGGAGGGGGACAAAATGTGAAATTCAAGGAATTGTGGAATTGAATCCTGTAAACTAAAAGGAAACAAACAAATTAATAAATTAAAGTTTAATTAAAAAAAAGATTAAGATACTGGGAGTAATATGCATGGGTGATAGTTGAAGATGTGAGAATGGTAGATTATCAGGTATGAGAAGAAGGGTAGAAGAGGTAGGAGGAAAAACCTTGGAGAAAGTCTAAAATTTAAGAATAGGGTCTGATACTAAATATTAACTTAGGGTTGCAGGTGACGGATATGTGAGAAAATATTTTGTCTTTTTGGTAGTATTTTACCAAATATTTCAATTATTTAAGTAATTACTTCTGTGGGGTCTCTAATTTCTAGTTACAAATTCCCTAAAACTATACCTGGCTTAAATCTACTGTGGAAAGATGCAAGTGTGCTTTAAGACTTGATTTTAGACTAATTCACTAATTATCAAAGATTTTAAAATCCTTCATAAAAGATGACTCCTATCTTAAAAAAAAACACCTCTACACAATCAAAACATGAAAATAGGAATCCTTACTCTGGCTGAAGGTCAAGATGAATAAATCCTGGCATTAAATAGGCCAAAGTCTTTCCTGTGCCAGTCTGGGCAATGCCAATTAGATCAATTCCTTTTAATATTATTGGCCATGCTTGTGACTGAAAAAAAATGACAAGCATTAAAACCCAAACTACAGCTTTAAATATAATCTCCGTACTGCAACTGTCCTCTCCCTCCCCCAAATATTATACCCCAATCAATACACTGAGCAATTTATAGAATACCTGTATAGGTGTAGGTCTTGAGAAACCTACTTTCTTTATATTAGCCATAACATCAGGGTAATGATCAAATGCATCTTCAAATGTACATACTGGATTGGGAATTACACGTTTTTCATTTTCTCTTAAGTCATCACACATTATATTATTGTTTTCTTCCCTTTAAAGGAAAAAGAGAAAGCTTAATAGCATGGTCCCTTTAGAGCTCACTAATCTGGAGCATGAATAAGCACTGACCCAACCTTCTCTTGTGTTTAAAAAAAAAATTTGCATATTCAAATATAAATGAGTATAAGAGAGAGATTGTATATAGAACCATAAATTCCTATCTTCTTTGACAAAGCATAAAAGAAAGTAAAACAAGGCCAATCAAAACTGTGTTTACAAATGATGATATATTTAAAGAAAGTTATCCCTGGAAAGCTGTCAAAATTTTGACAGATACATAAAAATTCATATAATGGATGCCTAAGACTTTCATTCCCAGATTAATCTGAGGTGGAGCTGAGAAATACTTTTATTAGCCTGTGTGGTAATTATCACTTTATTCTCAGTCTAGTAGTTTCAATTATTATAGAGATGAAATTATGCCACGTTTTCCATTTCAACTTGCTGGCATCTGACGTCCCTGATACATTTAAGCCAACTACAAACAACCATACAGTGAGGTCACTTGAAGTACTTCAATATATAAAAATTACTTACCTCCACTTATCTACTTGTGTTTGTGACATTAATTTTGTCTTTGAAGATTCTATGTAGAAATCTTTCTTAATTGGGGGAAGACCTTAGTAGAAAAAAAAAGAACTCCATTAGTCAAAGTACTTGGACATTCTAATTAGAATTAAGCTGTATATAAATATAAGTGCCTAAATATGTAGTAGATAACCATAACGTCAACTGGACACCAAGCTCACTAAAGGAAAATAAATCTCTTTCACTGTGACATTTTCAATCATTTTATGACTTGTCTCAACTACAGTTATCATGCTTTACAAAAGAAGTATTGATTCATAACAATCATGAAATCAGAATAGGTCACAGAAGTCAACTATCCTAACACAGTCAAACCTGCCTTGTTCATCAATGACCTCTCCAACAACCATGGCAAATGGTCATCTAGCTCTATCTGACATTCCTATTACCTCCAAAGCATCCACTTTTAAGATACTTTGCTTAAAAAGTTTTGCTTCTCCTCCGGCCCTCTGGAATTTAGAGTAATTATTCCACATGACAACTCTTTAAATATTTGAAGAACTCAGTAAACCTTCTCTTCTGTAGCTGTTTCAATGTTCCCCATGACATGGTTTCTAGACCCTTTTTTATTCTTGTTACCTTTTTTTTTTAAGATTTCTCATTTTTAAATTTATTTTTGTTATTTTTAAGTTCTGAACTGGCTCCCTCCCTTCCCACCCCACACTAGAGAAGGCCACCACTTGACTAGAATTTATAAATATATGTAAAAACATACTATGCATGCTTCTATTTATCAGTTCTTTCTGAGGTGGAAAGTATCTTCCTTCATATGTCCTTTATAGTTGATTTGAATATTTATGGTACTCAGAATAACTTGGTTCACAATTATTCTTTGAACAGTATTGCTGTTACTGTATACACACACACACACACACACACACACACACACAATGTTCTCTTGGCTCTGCTCACTTCACTTTTCATTATTTCATACAAGTCTTTCCATGTTTTTCTAAAATCAACCAGCTCATCATTTCTTACAACATGGTATTATTCCATCACAGTCATATACCACAACTTGTTCAGTCATTCCCTAACTGATGGGTATTCCCTTAATTTCCAGTTCTTTGCCACCACAAAGAAAGTTTCTCTAAGTATTTTAGAATACACAAGTTCTTTTCCTTTTTCCCTGATCATTTTGGAAAACAGATCTAGCAGTGGTATTGCTGGGTCAAAGTGTATACACAGTTTTATAACTCTTTAGGCATAATTCTAGATTGCCTTCTAAAATAGTTAGATCGGTTCAAAATTTCACCAACAATATATATTAAAGTCCCAGTTTTTCCACATCCCCTCCAATATTTGTAATTTTCCCTTCTATCATTTTAGCCAATCTGACAGGTGTGAGATGATATCTCAAAGTTGTTTTAATTTGCATTCCTCTAGTCAATAATGATTTAGAGCATTTTTTCACATGACAATATATAGTTTTGATTTCTTCATCGAAAAATTGCCTGTTTATATCCTCTGACTATTTACCAATTGGGGAATGACTCATATTCTTAATTTTTTTTTTGAAGGGGGGAAGGCAAGGCAATTGGGGTTAAGTGACTTGCCCAATGTCACACAGCTAGTTAAGTGTCAAGTGTCTAAGGCTGGATTTGAACTCAGGTCCTCCTGATTCCAGGATCGGTGCACTGTGACACTTAGCTGCCCCATGTTATTAAAAATTAGACAAAGTTTTCTGTTTGAGATATGAGACTTTTATCTGAGATAATATCTATAAAATTCCTCTCTCCCCCCATTTTCTGCTTTCCTTCTAATCTTGGCTACACAGGTTTTATTTGTACAAAACCTTTTTAATTTAATGTAACCAAAATTATCCATTTTACCAGTTCACATCTCACAGTGTTCTTTATCTCTTGTTTATTCATAAATTCTTTTCCTATCCATATATCTGATAGGTAATATGTTCCATATTGTCCTAATTTACTTATGATATTTCCCTTTATATCTAGGTCATGTATCCATTTTGACCTTATCTTAGTAAATGGTGTAAGATATTTTCAGTCTACACCCAATTTTTGCCATACTGCTTTCCAGTTTTCCCAACAATTTTTACCAAATAGTTTACTCTTATCTCAAAAGCTTAAATCTCTACATTTCTCAGACACAAAATTACTATAATAATTTACTTCTGTGTACTATATGTCTACTCTGTTCCACCCTTCTATTTCTTAGCTAATAAGAGATAGTTTTGATAATTACTGCCTTATAATACAGTTTTAAGATCTGGTATTGCTAAATCTCCTTCCTTTCCTTTTTTTTTCATTAATTCCTGACATTCTTAACCTTCTGTCCTTCCAAATGAATTTTATTATTTTTTTCTAGCTCAATAAAACAAAAATTTTTTTTTTTTGTAATTTAATTGGAATGGCATTGAATAAATAGATTAGGAAGAATTGTCATTTTTATTCTATTGGCTTACCTTACTTTTTCAAACTCAGATCCTAGAACCAAAATTAAAGAAGATAGGGCAGTTATCTCCTTATCTGGAGTTTATTAATATGACCCAAGATTGAGAAGCTCAGTGGAGTACTGGATAGAAAGCCTGCCAGGGGCTAAGGAAAACCTAAGTCCAAGTACTAACCTGGACACAGAGTGGGCCAAATTAAGACTACTTAACCTCCCAATGTCTCCGGAAACTCTCTAAGACTACAAATCAGAATGTAAGCACAAAACCTAATTTAGTACCAAGAATTCTCTATGCCAGTGAAATTATAGGTCTGCATTCCCAAAGTCCTCTTCCTAAATATATATAACATTACTAACTACATACATTACTAACACACATGCCTGCATACATGCGCATGTGCAAACATACACATACATACTCTAAAATATTTTGTGAAAAAGGACTAGAGAGTCGATATAGTCATATCACACTGTAGTCAGTTACTGCCTGCCTTACCCTTTAGCAAGCAACTTGCGCAAAGGGTTATAAAAGAAGATCATGTCCTAGAAAACTGTTTATATTCCTTTTTCATAGAATTCCTCAATGATGGGTAAGAGAAGTATATTTTACCAGAATTATTATTTACATTTAAGAAAAAAGTTACAAAGAAAGTTACAAAGAATGTTTATGTTGTACTAACCGTCCCACTTTGTTTTAATGTAGTGGAGGTGGTCCTGTTTAATAGCCTCCCAATCAATCACTGGCACTTTTTTCTCTGGGCCATTTTCATTACAGGATGATTTCAAAGTGTTTCCTTCAGAGTGCAGAAGTTAAGAAGGCAGTCATCATAAATTTTAAAAAATTACTTTGTAACAATTTCTGCTTTCATAAACACTGTCTTCCATTTACTAATAAAGAAAAAACTCTTCAGCATAAATTACTTTTACTAGTTCAATATGAAGTATTGGTCATGAAGAATAACAAACATGCCTTATAGTTGGATTTGTTTTCTCTCTCTTTTTTTAAGCATTTGGGGTTAAATGATTTACCTAGGGTCACACAGCTGGTAAGAGTCTGAGGCAGGATTTGAACTCTGGTCCTCCTGACTCCAGGGTCGTGTTCTATTGGCTATGCCACCTAGCTGACCCCTTTTAACATTTTTCTTTCCCATGAAGTGAGGAGTAATACATTATTTACTAATTATAGTACTTACCTTGAAGGGTTTTGAGAACACTTTGTATACCTTAAAATTATTACATAAATGTGAATTATACAGTATCATCTTTCTCCATTCTAATGGAATTAAAGAACAACTCTCTTTAAATGAGTATAACTAATTCTGTAATTCCCAAGTTAAACATACATGTCTAACAAACCCAGGTTTTTTCTACCAATTAATTATGTGTACCTCATTTTTCTCATTTACAAAATAGGCTAGTGACTGTATATACTATCCAATTCATTGTACTGTTCTGAGAATAATAAGGTATATGAAAACCCTTCAAAAACATTAATAGCAACTCACATTTCTATAGCATTTTAAAGATGACATAGTATGCTCACAAGAGCCTAGTGAGATGGATTGTATAAATATCCTATTACATTTATCATAGGGTCTCAGCTCTAGAACTTTAGAGGTTGATAAACAAGATGATCCCATTCGGAGGGAACTAAGACTCAGGTAAGCTAAGTCAACACCACTTAAACTGTGGGTCTCAATCCCATATGGGGTTGTGACCCACTGAAGGAGTCAGGAGTGGAATAAGTTTAAGAAACCCCGGGCTAAGTGACTAGCCCCACGTCACACAGGTGATCAGATCACATACAGGATTTAAACCCAGGACATAATCACAGAACATATTTTTGCTATTCTATCTTCCAAAAGCCTAAAGCACTACTATGTATCAGAGGTGTAATGCTTATTAAATAAATGTTTAAGTTTGTACAAAAATATAGCTTATATTACATATGATTTTACAACTTTATATATCACATAGACTTAATAGTGCTCTCTTTTGCTGGTCATTAACATTATTAAGGTAAGTCAGTATGCTCAAATCAGAATTTGGGGAGTAGTTGTGGATACAAATACAAAGTGTGACAAACATCACATTCTTTGTGACAGCCAACATTGCTTCAACTAAGGAAGCTAGGTGGCATTGTAGATAGAGCACTGGGTCTGCAGTCAGGAAGACCTGAGTTCAAATCTGGCCATGGGTAAATCACATTCTGTCTCATTTTCCTCAACTGTAAGATGGAGACAAGAGCACCTATCTCGAAGGGTTGCTGTGAGGATTAAATGAGAAGATATTTAAATGCTTAGCACAGTCCCTGGCATACAGTAGGACACTTAATAAGTGCTTTTTTCCTAAGGGCAAGGGGTATAGACTAGAGAAACTGGGAAAACCTCTGGAAGACTAGAGATTCACCGAAATTTAGTAGAGGAGGGGTGTTATGGCTGTTAAAGTCCAGCAACAGGTGAAAATTCATCTAATGGCTTTTGCATAAAGGATTCTGTTAGAGAGGTTGATTATATTTGTTGTATAAAATTAGCTTACTCACCAGTTTTTGTGTCCTCTTTAGAAGACTTTTCTATTTTTTTTACTATTTCCTCTATCATTAACTTAGCTGATTTCTGGTTCTCCTTGTTGCCATATATTCTGGTTTCTGACTCGAGATCCCCTTTTACTATCTAAAAATACAGAAAGACATCAATAATCATAATCTTATTATGTTCACAAGTCTCCAAATTCAGAATGGTAAAAATTTAAGTAAATATAACAAAAGTGCTAATGGATCTGGATTATCAAGTTTCAGAAGCTGTTTGGCTCCATCTCCTGGATCTTCCAATTTCATAAGGGATATATTTCTAATAGTTGAACTAGTTACGCAGGATGGACCCTAGAATAAGGTCTAATCCTCTAATAAAGGAAATGTTAATAGAACTGTTCCGTGAAAGTATAATTTTTTTAAAGTGTTTCAGGGTGATAATGGTCAATTAAGATAAAAGTATCACTTCACTCCTTGCCTAGATGCTTTGAGTTTGGCTGCTAAGTCTCAAGATCAAGTCACATTCTTAGCAGGAGGAGCTGAAGACTTTTAGTCTACCTCCTCATTAAATGTCCACCAATCACAGTTGAGTTCCATTTGTCAGTGGAGTTCCCTTTCAGAAGGTACATATCTGATTTAAGGTGTTTCACTTTCCCTTCTAGTCTTTGGTTACCATGAGAAACCACTGACTATCAATTTATTTATTATTAGCAAGTCTAATTAAATTATTATTAACTACCCAGAAAAAAAAAAGAATATCATTTCACTTAACAAGGCAATAACAAAAAGACAAAAAGCTTTCCAAAGGGCCTCTCTCTCTTTTAAGATAGAGTAAGGGGGAAAGAGATCATGCAGATCTCTTCCCCAAATTTGAGAGAGTAAGGGATTACAGAAACTAAGGCAGAGCACCTAATTAGCTATATAAGTTTAAAATTTTTATTGATCTTTTCTGTTTCTTAATCACCATAGCATCCCATTCCACATATCCAATCCTTCCCTCCCCCCCCAAGAACCATCTCTTATGACAAATATTATTTTTTCCAAGAGGTAAACAAAGTCAGTATCAAATCAAAGTAAACAAAAAAACTGAAAAATCCATTTAAAAAGTCTGAAAGTCTGTGGAATTGTAACACTTTAGACCTCCCACCTCCACAAAGGGGATGTCTTCTCATATTCTTTTTTTTTTTTTTGGAGGGGGGAAGGCAGGGCAATTGGAGTTAATTGACTTGCCCAAGGTCACACAACTAGTAAGTGTTAAGTGTCTGAGGCTGTATTTGAACTCAGGTCCTCCTTACTCCAGGGCTGGTGCTCTATTCACTATACCATCTAGCCACCCCATGTCTTCTCATATTCTCCATTTGAGTCCTATTCAATCTTTATAATTTTGTTACTTTTGCTTTTTTTTTTTTGGTGCATTGTTGATCTTTCCATTTACATTGCTGAAGTTCCTGTGTACACTGGTTTCTTGACTGTACTCATTTCACTCTGCATCAGTTCATGTAGCTCTTTCCAGGCTTCTCTGTATTCCCCATACGTATCATTTCTTACAGCACGGTAATGTTTTGTTACATTCATGTGCCACAATTTATTTAACCATTCCCCAGATGATAGGCATCTACTTTGTTTTAAATTGCTAGCTATCACAAAAAGTACTGCTATAAATATTTTGGAGTACAGGGGAGACTTTCTTATTGATGGCTTCCCTGGGGTATGTCTAGTAATGGAGGTTCTGGTTCAAAGGTTATGGACATTTTAGTCACTTTACTTGCATAATTCCAAACTGCTTTCTAAAAATAGTTATAACATTTCAAAGACAATGTATGCACATTCTTCCCACAATCCCTCTAACAATGACTATTGCCATTTTTTTGTCATTTTTGCCAATTTGCCAGGGTATGAGATGAAACCTCAGAGTTGTTTAGATTTGCATTTGCATTTCTTATTATTACTGATTTGGAGCATTTTTTCATATGGTTGCCATATGACTTAAGTAAACTTTTGAATTTTACCTATAAAACAAGTTTAATTTTGCCTCACAGGGTAGTTATGAAGAACACAATGAAATAATACATGTGAAGGTAATTCGATATCTAGACTGATATAAAAATGCAAGGAATTGCATGACAAATTATTAAAAGCAGCAAAATTAGACATAAAAGTGGAATAAGCGGTTGTCAGTTTACACTTTGCTCAAAGTTCACCAGCAACATTATGCCAATTCCTTTTCCATTACTACATTTCAAAGAATACCTATGATGATCAGATTTTTGTTTAGTTTCAGAGCTTTCATTTCAAGATGATGAAAATTAACATTTACCTGAATTTTAGAACCCGTTGATTCTTGAATTTCCTTTATTTTTGCTCCACCCCGACCTGTTAAAACATTTATAAATTATACAAAATAAGTATGATTTATAAAATTTGGACAATTTGTTGGGTTAATTATTGGGTGTCTAAGACTACTAGACTAAATAGGGACTCTCTACTTTCTCCTTCCAAACTCTACCTTTATGGCTGAGTATTCTGCCCACATACACATTTTTTTAAAAAGAAGAATGAACAAATATTTCTCTGACCTCCCAAAACATTTGAGATAAAAATCAAGCCTGAGTTTCTTGAATTGGGTGTGATTCTGCTTGTTTTACATACTGCATGTACTCTTCTCCCCAAACCATTAGAGTAAGTTCCTCAAGGACTGAGACTTTTCTTTCTGTAACCCTGTTGCCTAAATAGTGCCTTCCTCAAAAGTTGGACTCAATAAATGCTTGTTGTTGTATTGGACTGATAAAGGGACTAAATTGCTATACTGAAATAGGTAGTTTAAAAGATTTTTTTTTTCAGTAACAAAAGATCATAAATTTAGAGTTTGTCTACCACCTCCAAAAAGAAAGATGATGGGCTTAGAATGAAGATTTTTTTGTTAACATGGGTTTTGTTTTTCTTGCTTACTCAATGGGGGAAGAGATTTTTATTTGTTGAAAAAAATTAATGCCTATGTCTTTCTCTTTTTAAAAGAAACTGATACCAAGGCTCAGAGTTTATCTGACTTGTTCAAAGTCATACCTGGTAGGGAGTAAATGAGTTGGGACTTGGAATTAGCTCTTTTTGACCATACCAGATCTTCCCCTGTTTGTTATTTTACCTGAAACCGAACTGGTTTAGGCCTGCAGGTTTTATAGTCTCTAGGTTTAAAATCCAAAAATCTCAGGGAATCGTAAACACCTTTATGTGTTAACAGCCAACACCCACCTGGGTGTAAACAAAAAATGACAGCTTTGGGGATAGGCTTGGATTACCAATTAAACCCAACCTCTTCCGAAGGCACTCTTCAGGCAAGAGCGATAAGCAATATACAAGCAACAAGAACCCTGTACAGGTACCAGGCCCAAAGCTTATAGTCCCTTTCTTGGAAAGAGGAGCTTCGGTCTCTCCTTTCTACAGGGTATGTATGCATCGATCTTCTCCCTCCCCTTCCTACCCTGAAGCGGTCCCAAGAGGGAAGCGAGGATTAGGAGGGGGGGAGGGGGAAGAATGCAGCCCGAGGGACGGAACAGGGAATGAATGGCCTGGAGTTGGGGTCAGCCCTAGACGAAGCTGGGGGCCCCTGCCCAGGAAGGGGGTCAAGGGAAACACAGGTTCACAGTATCAGGGGGAGGGCAGGGAGGCCACACCCTCTTTGAACTCTGTTCCTCAAGCCAAGTCAACCAGCATGTATTAAGCTCCTACAGCATACCAAGTGCCGGGTATACAAGCAAATCTTTTCTAAGTCAATTCCATTACAATCAAAGGGCGTGTTTCAAGAGCCTACTGCATATGACAGGCGCTGGAGAGCCCCGAGATCATCAAACTAGAGAAAGGAGGAAAAGGAAACAGCCCCTGCTTCCGGGGCAGGTATCTAATCCTCAAGGGTCTGGGGTCAAACCCAAAAGCCAAGCAGATGACCCTGCCCTGCCCCCTACCCCATGGTCCCCCCCCTCCTGCCTCAGCCCCTTACCTATGACCGCCCCTACGACAGAGCTGTCGAGTTTAAAACAGAGCGGCGCTTCCCTGTAGCTGGAGCCTCGGGCCCGGTACTCTAGGGCTCCCGAGGGCCCTCGGGAACCTCCGCGGGCGGTGCCACCGCTCTCCCGCCCTCTTGCACTGCCGCCCGCCGCCCGAGGGGGCGCTGTGAGCGTTTTCCTGTCAGGGGCAGGGCCGCGAGAGGCGGTGCTGGGGTTGCGGGAGGCGCAGTTGCTGCGAGTTTCTTTGGTGGACATCGCGGGGGCGGGGCGGGGGATGGCGGGGTAGGCGAGGAGGGGGAGAAGTTAGAGGGGAAAGCGTCGGGTTTCTCTTGTCTTCGACGTTAGGCGCCTTCCCAGAGGTGGAAGAGCCCGGAGAACCAAAGCTCTGTCCAGCAGTGAACTGGGCCCAGCCTCGCCGACACGAGGCCCACGTTTACATACCCGAGACCTGCCTCCGCCCCTCTTAGGCCCGAACACTACCCGAGGAAGCGATTGGCCGGCGGGTGAGAAGGGGCGGTGCCTCTGGGGCACGGCCAATCAGCTCTCTTGAAGACCTTGGAAGCCCTGAAAAGTTGTCCCTTAAGGGGTGGGGCAAGCGCACTGGGGCTTGTGCTTTCTTTGCAGTTAAGACTTATAACCTGTGTATCTACGACTAGATAATGATAATACTTTTAAGGGGACTTTTCGGGTTTGCCTTTCCTCCTAATGAGGCACCATAAAATAGGGTAATGCAAGTCTATTTTTTTTAACAGATCTGGAAACTGAGGCTCAGAGTGTAAATGTTGTGTCCTCTTTCAACAACACCACACTTCCTTCTCAGTGGACTGCTCAGTAGATCCTCTATCCCCATGCTACCGTAGCCTTTTCTGGTCTACTTCAGGAAAGCGAGCTGAGCCCCTGAGATTTATTTAAAAATAAAGGAAAGCAATTGGAAAGAATGGAATATACTCGTGGCTTGGGGTGGGAACCCGAGATTTCTTCTTCTTTTTTTTGGGGTGGGGGCAGGACAATTGGGGTTAAGTGACTTGCCCAAGGTCACACGGCTAGGTTTGTGTGTGTGTGTGTTAAGTGTCTGAATCCGGATTTGAACTCAGTTCCTCCTGACCCCAGGGCTAGGGCTCTGTTCACTGCGCCACCCAGCTGCCCCAAACCCACGATTTTTTGATAAGTGGAAGTATTTTGCCACTTTTAGGGGCACAATGTGACTTTCTATCAGTCGGTGCATCATTCTGTGCCATACCCTTTTCTTATTCACCCTAGTACAGGGCTCAACAGAGTGTTTGGCCAGTGTTACTTTGAATTGCATTTAAAGACAGTCTGAGCTATATCTAGACCTAGTAGTAGTGGTATTTCTGAGTCAAAGAGTATATACATAGTTTTAAAAATTTTTGGACATGGTTCCTAATTAACTCTCTAGAGTGGTTAGACTAATTCACAGCCCCACCTGCAGTGAATTAGTGTATCTAGTTTCCTACATCCTGCTAGCATTTCATTTCATTTTCTTTTTCTGTTATTTTAATCAATTTGATAGGTGAGAGGTGCTACCTCAGAGTTGTTTTAATTTGCATTTATGTAATTAATAGTGATTCAGAGAATTTTTAAATATTACTATTGGTAGCTTTGATTTCTTTCTCTAAAAACTGCCTGTTTATATATCCCTTAACCATTTATCAATTGGGGAATGGCTTTTATTCTTATAAATTTGTACCAGTTCCCTATATATTTGAGAAATAAGACCTTTATCAGAGAAACTTACTGCAAGTTTTCTCCTATGGTTTTCTGTTTTTCTTCTAACTTTGACTGCATTAGTTCTGTTTATGCAAAAACTTGAAAAAAATTATATAATCAAAATTAACCATTTTTGTCTTCTGTGAATCCCTCTATCTTGTTTTGATATAAATTCTTCCCCTATCCATAGATCTGACAGGTACTTTCTTCCATGCTACCCTAATTTATTTGTAATATCACCCTTAATATCTGAATCATGCACCCATCTTGAAACTATCTTTTTATATAATATGAGATTGATCTATTCCAAGTTTCTCCCAGACTGCTTTTCCAGTTGTCCTAGCAGTTTTTGTCAAATATTCTTGTCAAGATAGATGATAACTTTAGGTTTATCAAACACGAGGATACTGTGTTCATTTGCTTCTGTATATTATATACCTAATCTGTTCCACTGACCAACTACTCTTATTTCTTATCCAATATCAAATTATTTTGATGATTATAGTTTTGTAATGTAGTTTGAGATTTGGTACTGCTAGACCCCTTTCCTTCACTTTTTTCCCCCATTGATTCCTTTGATAGTCTTGATCTTTTGTTCCTCCAGATGAATTTTGTGATTATGGCACTAAGTAAATTAATTAATTAAAAATTGTCATTTTTCTTTTATTGACTCAGCCTACCCAGGAGCAATTAATATTTCTCCAATTATTTAAATCTATCCTTATTTGTGTGAAGAGTGTTTTGTAGTTGTGTTGATATAGTTCCTATGTGTGTCTTGGCAGGTAGAATCCTAAATATTTTATGCCATCTCCAATTATTTTAAAAGAAATTTCTCTATCTTTCCCTGGGGAGTTTTGTTGGTAGCATAGAAATGCTAAAGATTTACAAAGGTTTATTTTATAGCCTGCAATTTAGCTGAAGTTGCTGATTGTTTCAACTACTTTCCTTTTTAGTTGATTCTCAAGGGCTCTCTAAGTATACTGTTATATCGTGTATAAATAGTGATAGTTTTAATTGCCTACTTTTGCTGGGATAGCAAATAGATGTTTAGAAACTGGAAAAAATTATTGTCATTCCATTGTGAACCCCATTTGAGCTTTTCTTGGTAAAGATACTGGAGCGTTTTGCCATTTCCTTCTCCAGCCCATTTTACAGAGGAGGAAACTGAGGCAAACAGAATTAAGTGTCTTACCCAGGATAACATAGCTAGTAAGTGTTTGAGGCCAGATCTTAACTCAGGAAGGTGAGTCTTTCTGACTTTAGGCCCAGTACTCTATCCACTGTGCCACCTATCTGCTCCTTGGCAGCCAGACTCCCAAATATTTTATACTATAAAATTTCTAAGGGGTGACTAGGTGGTGCAATGAATAGAGCACCAGCCCTGGAGTCAGGAGGATCTGAGTTCAAATCCGGCCTCAGACACTTAACACAAAACTAGCCATGTGACTTTGAGTAAGTCACTTAATTGCCCTACCTTCCGCCCTCAAAAACTTTTTTTCTAATAAAACTTCTCTTTCCATCTCTTCCTGGTGAGTTTTGAACTGAGACTTCCTGACTCCAGGCCCAGCACGCTATCCACTGTGCCACCTAGCTGCACATGATAAAATTAGGCAGAGTGATAATGAGGATGCACAAGCACTGGGAATCAATCATAAAATCATAATTTAAAGGGTCACACAGCCAGTACATGTCAGAGACAGGACTTGAATTGAGGTCTATTTTTGCCTTTTTCTTTTTATCCTCCACTCATAGTACAATACCTCCCTCCACCTTCCTATCCCCACACCCATAGGATAATGCTTAGCCTATAGTAAGTGCTTAACAATATTTGAAAATTGGGAAATTAATTGATGAGCTGATTCTTGACTTGAAGATCTCTGCCTTCTATCAACCCACTGCCACACTCTGCCCCTCATTTATAAAAGAAAGATAATAACACTTATACTGCCTACTTCACTCAGTTATGATCAAAGGAAATAGCACCAGGGGAGTCCTTTGTAACCATAAAAAAAAAAGTGTTGTCAGGGAGAATGAAGCAAACAATAAAAAGCCATATTGTCGATTAGAAGAAAAGTCAGTCCATCAATTTTCATGATCAGAGTACCCATACAGAAAGGTTAATTAGGGAAATAAGGTCATAATAGGTACACAGGGGCTTTAAGGTTTGCAAAATACTTTAGAGACATTCTCTCATTTGACTTTCATTAAAAGCCTTCAGGGAAGGAGGTGCTATTATTACTATTGAGGTTTTGTAGATATGGAAACAGGGTCTGAAAAAATGCTAAATGAGTTGCCCAGTTAGAAAAAGTGCTGAATTAGCCAGTGCTCTGTCTACTATGCAACCTAATTGCCTCTCTTTAAAAGGTGAGAGTTAATTTCCTTCTCTGAGTTAAACACACAGTGTGTGGGTAAGATACTCAACATTTTGGAAACAGAAAAGGGGAAAGCCCTAAGAAGTTGGTGAACAGTTGAGAAAAAGGGTACTCTCTTTGGTAGACACTTTGAACCACCTACTTGGGTGCTTTCAAGATGCCAGGATAATCTGATAACATTTTATGAGATCCAGTCTCCCCAAAGATGCAAATGGGAGGAGAAAAGAAGTGTGTGTCCTCGGAGGGCTGTATCAAATTGGGAGGCTAGGAATTTTGCTCTTTCTTTTGAAGTTTATCTAATACCTTCAGACTTAGAGTGGAGACTTCACCCTTATGCTAGGCAGGGGAAAAAAGGATGAAGAGAAAGGAATCTTGTGGGTTCCTGGCACAAAGAAGATTCTCAGCAAATGCAGAACGGATTTGATTAGACAATATACCTCCAATTTCAGGAAGCCTAGTTTCATCTAAGTAGTCCTAAGTGCTGCTGCTGAGGCAGAGGGGTGGAGGGAAGCCCTTCAGCATCCTTCGCGAACATAGGTGGAACTGGCTCCAAATCTGAAAACGAAGATTGGCACAACCCAACCCTGCCTTCCTGGGAAAATGAGCGCCACAAAGCGACCAGCCTTCTGCCCTGTGAATTAGAATTCACTCCATAATGCCTTCAGTCCCCCTTAGGAGCCCAAGGGCTTTATCTGACCCTGGTGATCATGGAGACTTCTGTTTTATACTGTGGTTTCAAAGAAATTGTGGTTGAAGGGGAAGATACTTTACTTTTAGACATTCGGGACAAGTATTGAGACATGATGCCAGAGGAAGAAGAAAAAAAAAACCGATGAAGGAGCTTATACCCATTCAGGAAAATATTTGCTCCTAACTGTGGCAGCCAGGTATTACTGTGTGAAGAGTGCTTGGCCTGGAGTCAAGATCTGAATTCAGATTCAGCCTCAGACACTAGCTGTGTCAATCTAACAAATTACTTATTCTCTGTCTGTCTCAGTTTCCTCAACTATAAAGGGAAGATAATATATCCTATAATATAGCGCCTCTATCCCAGGGTTGTTGTGATGGTCAAATGAGATATTATTTATAAAGCATTTAATGAGGACCCTAATGCCTTGTTAGAGCTATATAAATGCTTATTTTCTTTCTTTTCCCTCTCTCCTACTCTAACTTGATGAACAAAATCAGTAGCATTCCCAAAATTCAACCCACAAAGACTGATAGTTCTTGCTTAGTAGGAGTATCACAAGTGAACAGGAATTCTTCCTACCATTGGTGTCCCTTCTGTCTCAGTCACAACCCTTCCAAGAATCTACTTTAATTGCTCAGGGTTCCTATTCAGACTACCCCCAAGAAGCTCAGGGAATACTGCTAAAGGAAAATCTGAACACTGCAGTGACCAATCACGCATGAGTCCACAATGCTGATAGTGAGGCATCCTGCCCACCTCTTGGTGTGGACCTTTTGAATTCTAAGTACTGATGGAGAGGTACATTTTTAGTCATGGTTAAGATATTAATTTGCTTTGCTTGACTGGACTTATTTCTCACAAGGAAGAATTGTAACAAATTGTCATTGAGAAATGACAGTTCTGTAATAAAAAGAAAAGAGATGAAATATTTTTAAAAGGAGCCTCCTTTTGTCCAGGAAATGTGAATTAGATGAATGTAAATGAATGTATTAAAAAAAATAATTTGCTAAGTGTTTACAATATGCTAAATACTAAGTAAGTAAAGTTGGAATGCAAATACAAATGCAAAGAGAGTATATGAGGCAAAGTGTTCAGAGAGGGAGGGATTTCAGGAAAATAGATTGACACATCCCATCCAGTAACAATGGCATAGGGGTGGCTAGGTGGCTCAGTGAATAGGGCACCGGCCCTGGAGTCAGGAGGACCTGAGTTCAAATGTGGCCTCAGACACTTGACACACCTATTAGCCATTTGATTTTGGGCAAGTCACTTAACCCCAATTGCCCTCCAAAAAGCAAAAAACAAAAAACAATGGCATAGTTGATGATGATTTGCAGCTAGGAAATCCACGGAAGCTTGTGGTACATTATTACAGTTGTTTTTATGTTCAGTGTTGCCTTTACATTTTTTAAAAATCTTACCAGGGTTAAAGAAATGAAACAATATATATGCAGTGTTTACGTTTTGGGAGGATAGAATTTTTTACAATTTTTTTTTTATTGTTGTCTTTTGTTTGTACATCACCCTAATCTCCCAATCAGAGGCAGCATGGTCTCTTACTTAGAGAGCTGGCCTCTGAGTAAGGGAGACTGGATTCAAGTCCCATCTCTGACAAATGCTTACCAAGTGACCCTGTGCAAGTCACTTAGCCCTTCAATATTCCTGGCAACCCTCTAAGACCCTAAGTTGCCTGAGAAATCCTTACCTGGAACTCCCACTAATGAAATCACAAATCTGGGCAAAGACAACAAACAACAGCAAAATTTCCTCAAATATTCTTTGCCCCTCCCAAGTGTGAATTTTGAATCTTAAGCAAACAGACTATAAATTATCCTTGGTAATTCTCTTGTTTGTTGAAATTTATCATATAAAAAATCTCAATCAGGAGTTGATCTATTTTTATTTCATTACCAAGGTGCTGTCTCCTCTTCCCTCTAGGCTTAAAAAACAAACAAAAGTCTCATCCTACCAAGATGGATCATGGGTTTTTTTTTTTTTTGGGGGGGGGGGGTTTAGTATTAGATCTGATAGATTGAAAAAAGAGAGAAGAAAGTTTAGAAGATGCTTGTAACAATTCAGTTCAGCAAATATTTCTTTATACCCCCATGTGCTAACTGCTGAGATAAAAAAAAAAACAAAAAAAAAACAAATAGTCTCTGACCCCTGAGAACTGAGAAATCTTATTGGGGTAAAACATTGTATAGATAAGAATATAAATAAAAATATATGCAGAGTAAATACAAAGGTGTTTTTTGTTTTTGTTTGCTTAAGGATAGTACTAAAAACTAGAGGGTTAGGGAGGAATCAGGAAAGTCTGACTATAGGAAATGACCGACATCTTAGCTGTGCTTTGATGGAAGCTAGGAATTCTAAGAGATGTAGGTGTGAAGGGAGAGATAGAGTATTCAAGGTATTGGGAACAGATCAGTCAAAGGCCCAGAGACTGCAGATTTAACCTCTTAGGATAAACTAGTCCAAAGGCATCCTTTTCAACCTTCATCAGGGGACCAAAAACAAAGCTATCTAAGGAGCAGAAGAGCTTTGGGTTGGTTCAGGTGGATGATTTGGGGACATTCAGTAGTGGAGGAGAGGAGATTTGTCACTTTTCTCCATGGGTAGATAAGTCAGTCTGATTCCCAATTTTCCTGGATCTAATCATTTGCTTTATACCCCAAGATTTAAAAAATCTGTTGATTAAAGGAGATGATTCTGTGGAGATGGCAGAGTAAGTCAGAAACTTTCAGCTCTCCAAATCTCCTCCACAAAAAAAGACAGAACATTGCCTCAGAACAGTAGAAATAAACATGGGGCAAAGCAGTTACCCTCCTAAGGCAATTTGAAAAGACCCCAGGAAAGACCTGATCTCCTGTAAAGCCAAGCACAAGCAGCTCTCCTGAGGACCGCTGCTGTGAATAACTACAGTAAGGTTCTGATCACATAGTATAGTGAACTGTTTATCAATAAGCTAAAGTAAAATATTCACCAACAATACAGCATAACAATTTATTACTAAGGTGGCCACATAGTCCTAAACAAAAGATATCATTCAGTAAGTCACAATCTCCTCAACATAAAGTATCCATCTAAAGTCATCTTTCATCTTGATTGGAGACTGGCTTTCAAATCATCCTTAACTAGATCATCCTTAAGGGGTAGTGGAAAGTACAAAGGTCTTCCACCCCTAGGTCAAGATAATCATAATCTCATTAGTCAGCACTAAGTACCCAAGTAAAGGTCCTTTCATCTTGGCTGAGGCTGACTTCCAAAACTCCATGGCTCCTCCTCCAGGCTCCCAGCCTGGATTCACAGGTAGGCAGCTCTCCCAGCTCTTGCCTGGATTCACAGGACCATCACCTGGATTCCCTGGTAGGCAACTCTCCTAACTCTTGGTGCAATTCCCAGTCCAGCTCCACACATCAAGCTTAGCAGAGTTACAATAATACTCATACACATTGCTGGCACTATCATCAATTCACTTTCTGCCTGTGAAATGAAATCAACACAGAACAGACAGAGTGCCAGCACCACAGGCATCATTTTCAGTTCTGCTTAGTCCTAGCTTGAGCTTCAGCTTTTATTTGCTCTCCTCTTTCCTGTTCCACCCTTCCTCTTACATCCTTCCTCTTCCAGTCTTTGGCAAGTTCCTCCCACTGTGGACTTCACAGGTTCTGCTTCTAACAAAGACGATATAATCGCGTCAGAATTTTTGATATGTAGGTTCATTTAGCTAAACTGTTTTTCCCCTCTTCTCTGTTCTTTGTTAAAGCTAGAGCTCTCTGGGAAGGGAAAAGAAGAGGAATTCTATGGAGAAATTCATGTCAAGAAAAATCTGAAGATATCCATAAAATATTTTAATAGATTTCATTTTATTTTTTCAATGAATAAAATGCTGTTTTCCCTCCTACCCCCCTTTCTTGGTCTTTTAGGGAAAAAACTCCTTAATACCAATATCCCCAGGTAGGCAAAATGCTATGGCCCAAAATATATGTTTCATTGTTCATATTGAGCCCCTCCCTCCCCTCCAGAAGGCAGGCAATTCTTCATCCAGGGTCCTCTTGTATCAATGTTAGTCATGGCATTGATTAGGAACAGTCCATCTTTGTATCTTCAGCTCAGAGTATGTCATTAAGAGACATTTCTTGAAATTGAAAAGGACTGAAATAGAAAGACTCTACTAGAATGGAAGGACTCAATGACAAAATGTGAGATGCCCTTCATTTATCTGCAGGCAGTTGTATTCTTCATTCCTTAAAATCTACTAAATCGGGGTGGCTAGGTGGCACAGTGAATAGAGCACCGGCCCTGGAGTCAGGAGGACCTGAGTTGAAACGCAACCTCAGACGCTTAACACAAAAAATTAGACGTGTGAATTTAGGCAAGTCACTTAACCCCAATTGCCCTCCAAAAAGCAAAAAAAAAAAAAAAAAAATCTGCTAAATCCATATTATTTGAGTGCTGGTTTTTACCAATCAAGTACACATCCCACTACATTTTGTCCTCTTCCACAGGTTTCTTAGGTTCCATGGATGTAGACAGAATGATTATTTCCTTTTTCTGCTTCGTTGCTTATGGCGGTGCTGGTGAGCCTGCTCCATTGGCCCTTATTGTTAAGAGCCCCTAGAACCTGTGCAAAGAGATTGGAGGAAGGGTTAGATATGGGGCCCTGCTTCCGGATGGGGGCAGCAAGATTTCTGAGGGGGAGGAAGAGGAGGAAGTCGGACTCAGCCCAAGGATTCCGGAGATTGCCTAGCAGAATGAAGACAAGTAGCAACACTGGGTGTCCAGGTGGGGAAAGCCTACCTGAGTCCTGTGGCTGGTGATGGGACCCTACTTAGGCTCTGCCTGCCTGCTGGAAAAACACAAGGAACCACTTGGGACTTTGGAGACCATTGGGAAGGATGCGCACAGGGCAGGGAAGACGGCCAGCAGAAAGGGAAAGCCTGCTGAGAAAGGGCTCGGGTATGGGATCTCTCACCAATTAGGGCTCCTACGAGACTCCTATACAGTATTAGACGAAGTGCTGTCTTGGGGCATAGTTGTGTCCTTGGACTCTTGGACCTCGGCTTCTGCCTCTAGACCTTCCATTTCTTCCTGGCATGCTCCTGCCCCTCCCTCGGATTTGGCTTGGGCTTTGGCGTCTGCCTCGAGAGGCTCTTCTTCTGCCTCGAGAGGCTCTTCTTCTGCCTCGTGCATGTCTGTATTCCTCCTCTTCCTGGAGGTCACTCATGTTTCTATAAGTATTTGCAGTTCCCTGCAGTTATGGCAAGTTTGAAACGCACTATCTCTTTTAAAGGTCGAAGCAAGAGCTCTACCCCTTCATAGTCCCGCCCCCCACTCTGGCATTGGGTAGAACCTCTGGAGCCATCCAACCCCTTTTCACCTCAAATGATTTTCACACTTTCACTCTCACTGCCGAAATCCTCACTCATACACCTTTTCCCTCTTCCTCTCTTTCTCACCTCCACCCATCTCTTTCTTTGGGTGGACTGGTGAAAATGGTTCTCTAGTTTGCAAGACTGATACCTCAAGATGAGGAGGAGGTCAGGAATAGGGAGAGGTGAGAAGGGAAAAATTCCAATTTTCAGATTAGGAAAGGAACAGCAAAGGTGCAAATGTGCCTTTTGAGTAGGTCATCTGGTCCTCTGCCCAAGAGAGCGTTAGCACTTCCTTAGTGCTCTTCAATTTAATTACATATATAATATATATTTTACATATTATTATATATAATTACATATACATATGTACACACACATACATGTGAAATGCATACTAGGCTCAAAACTGTGTTAGGCATCTGGTATAATAACAAAGGCAGAAATTAAAGTATATCTTTAACCTCAGAGAGCTTACATTCTGTCTAGTGAGGTTGCAACCTATACTCAGAGAAATTTTTTAAAAACAATTTTAGAGATGGAGGAAAATATAAAACTAACTCATAACTTTAAATGTGAATGTATTAAACAATCTAACAAAACAAAAAAGTGACAGATTAGATAAGAAGTCAAAACCCTACAACTGATTGTTTAGAACAAACACATTTTAAAAATGAAGACATGCACAAAATAAAAATGAAAGGATGGAAAAAAAATTACTATGAATCAAATGAATCCAAAAAAGCAGGAGTTACCATCATGCTATCAGACAAAGCAAAATAAACAATCAAAAAATAAAAAAGGATTAACAAAGAAACTACATTGTGCTTGAGGGCACCATAGAAAACTAACCAATATCAGTAATAAACTTACACATTCCAAATGCCTTAGCATTCACATTCATAAAGGAAACATCTGACCTTCAAAAAGTTACAGACAGGGATAGCTAGGTAGTGCAGTGAATGGAGCACCGGGCCCTGGAGTCAGGAAGACCTGAGTTCAAACTTGGCCTCAGGCACTTGACACACTTACTAGCTGTGGGACCTTGGGCAAGTCATTTAGCCCCGATTGCCTTGCTTTCCTCCCCTCCAGAAAAACAAAACAAATAAACAAAAAAGATACAGATAGTAACACAACGGTGCCAGGAGACTTCAATATCACTTTATTATTTTTGAACGTTTAACAGGAAGATAAACAAAAGGGAAAATATGGAACTGAAAAAATTCCTGAAGAAAGTAGAGTTAAAATACATGGCACCTTCTAAATGGGTCAGTAAAAGAATATACATGTTCCTCCTCACCACATGGAACTTTTACCAAAGTTGACCATGTACTAGGGCACAGAGATATTGCCAACAAATGTCCAAAGGCAGAAGTAATTAATATATTCTTTATAGTTCTAAATGCAATAAGAATAAAAATTGGTTCAGAACCTTTGGACAAAAAATGTAAATCCAAATGGAGACAACAATGAAATCTTAAATAGTGAGTAGGCTAAAGAACAAATGAGGGAAATAATTTATAACTACGTAAAAGAAAATAATAATGATGAAACAAGATACCAAAATTTTTGGGATGCAGCTAAAGCAGTCCTTGGGGAGAATCATATGCTTTTTTTTGGGAGGGGAGGGCAGGGCAATTGGGGTTAAGTGACTTGCCAAGGTTACTCGGCTAGTAAGTCTTAAGTGTCTGAGGTTGAATTTGAACTCAGGTCCTTCTGACTCCAGGGCAGTGCTCTATCCACTTTGACACCTAACCCTGAGAATCATGTTATTATAATCAAACATTAACAAGATAGAAAAAGAGGATGTTAATGAACTGAATAATCATTAAAAAAATTGGAGAATCAACAAAAAAACTACAATAAGCACAAAAGAAATATTAAAAATTAGAGGAGAAATAGATAAATTGGGGGCGGCTAGGTGGCGAAGTGAGTAAATCGCTGGCCCCAGAGTAAGGAGAACTGAGTTCAGTCCGGCCTCAGACACTTAACACCCACACACACACACACAAACTAGCCGTGTAATCTTGGGCAAGTTACTTAACCCCAATTGCCCTCCAAAAGGCAAAAAAAAAAAAAAAGATAAATTGGAAAAAAAATCATAAAAATAACTAAAACTAAAATAAAAAAAAACTTAAAAAAAGACTAAAAATCATCAAAACCATATGGTAATATTTAAAAAATAGAGAGGTAGATATCAATGGAACAGGTTCTACATGGGATATCTAGAAACAACAAAACTCAGCAGTTCAATGTTTAAAATACAGAAAAACATAAACTGCTTTGGAAATAACTCCAAATTAAAAAAAAACTTTAAAATCTGAGATAACTGGAAAGTAGTCTGGCACTTTTTGTGATAGTTAAGAATTGGAATAAAATGGATGCTCATCTATTGAGGATGGCTAAATAGTGATATGTAAATGGAATGGAATATGTACTATAAGAAGTGATACTTATGATGAATGAAAAGTGGAAAGCTATATATGAACTGATGCAGTGTGAAGTAAGCAGAGTCCAGGAAACAATATACACAGTAACTATAAAAATGTAAGTGGAAGGAACAATAATATGCAAAAAATAAAAGTAAATATAACAAAATTACAAAAACTAAGAAGGACTTTAGTGAAGAGATATAAGAAGACACCCACAACCTACATCTTTGTGGAGGTGGGAGGTCCCACAGGTGTTACACATGGCACATGTATTCTGACTTTCTCAATAATTGATCAGTTATGCTGATTTTTTCCCCCTTTCTTAAAAACTCTCCCTATTTGTCATATGGGATGGCTCTGGGGGAGGGGAGAGGAGATGGATACATGGGATGCTATGGTGAAGTAAGAAACAGTAAATAAGTGGCTCATCCAGTAAGAGCACTGGCTCCAGTGTTGGGATGACCTGGAGATCTAATCCCTGGCTCAGATACTCAGCATCACACCCAGAAATAACTGGCCGTGTAACCTTGAGCAAGTTACTTAACCCCGATTGCTTATAAAAAAAAGTAATTGAAACAATAATTTTGGCAGAATGGCAGGATATAAAACAAATCCACAGAAATCATCAGCATTTTTGTAGAGTGACAACAAAATTCAGCAGTAAAACCTAGAAAAAGAAATTCCATTTGAAATAACTACAGAATGAATAAAGTACTTGGAAGTCTACTTAACAGGTTATACAGGAGAACTATATAAATACAAGTACAAACCATTGTTAACAGGAATATAGACAGACATAAATAAATCATGATGAGCATGATAGAGGAATAGATATAATAAAATGACAATACCACATAAATTAATGTATTTATTAAATGCCATACCAATCAAACTCCCAAAGAATTCCTTTATAGAATATTAATGAAATGTACACGGAGGCCCAAAAGGTCAATTGTCTCAAGGAAAATAATGGGAAAAATGGGAATGAATGGGTCCTAGCAATATCAGATTTCAAACTTTGCTACAAAGCAGTAATTCTCAACATAATCTGGTAATGGTTAAAAAAGAGAAAGATGGATCAGTGGAACAGACTATTTATACAATACACAGAAGCAAAGGGAACCTAATAGCCTAATGGTTAATAAGCACAAAGACCCCAGTTGCTGGGAGAAAGATTCCCTATTTGATCAAACACTGTTTGGGAAATTGTACAGCAGTCTGGAAGAAATTAGATATAGATCAACACCTGGGGCACTAGCTAGGTGGCACAGTGGATAGAGTGCTGAGCCTGAAGTCAGTTGTGTGAACCTGGACAAGTCACTTAACCCTGTTGGCCTGTTTCCTCATTGTGGGGGGCTATTGATATCCCGTCCTCTTACTTACCCATGGTAAGTCTTCGGTCGTCACCGGCCTCCTAGGAGGAATTACCAGACAGAGCACCCGAGGTTTAAAGGAGTTGTTTATTCAGGCTCAGCTACATCGCCACTGCCCTGAACTTCCGCATCAGGGCAACTTATAGGTACACATAGCCAATCATCTTCCACAACTCTATTCATTACCTTTTAAGGTCATACATCAAGCAAGCAGGCACTAGCCCATATACCATTACTTCCTGGCCCCCAACACCTCATCTTTAAAATGAGCTGGAGAAGGAAGTGGTAAACCATCCCAGTATCTCTGCAAGGAAAATCCTAAATGGGGTCACAGAAAGTTGGACATGACTGAGCGACACCTGACAACATAAAGTAGAATAGTTTCTAATAAAATCAGGAATGAAACTGTCCATCGTCACCACTTGGAGGAGTGGATAGAGAACTGGCCTCAAAGATAAGAAGACCTGGCTTTAAGTCCCTCATCTTGACACATCCTGGCTGTGACTCTGGTTGAAGCATTTCACCCTTCAGTGCTTTAAACTCTTAGAGCAACACTTAAGTATCAGAGAAGATGCCTGCTTACCTACAGTTGTAGATGGAGTTTCCTCACCTGAGGGTTCCTTATCCCCATAAAAATTACAGGTCTGGTTCCTATCCCCACCCCTGTTGTGCTAGTTACTTTCTTCCTAGGAGTCTACAACAGTCATGGCCAGGAGACAGGCTAAATACTTGTCCTTACAGTAAAATTTAATATGAAAGAGACAATATGTGGCCAATAGATACTTGCCTAAGTAAAATGCGGTTGTGAATCATGGCTGTCTGTTGTCATTTATTGACTCTGGTTGCTCTACCTATTTTCTTGTCTTGATTTTCTTGCCTATGTCCAAGTCTCCCTGAATCCTTTAAAACAAAACAAAAAGCCTAAACAACCTTTCACTAGATGCTCTCATTGCAGTTATCCTAATTTCTCTTCCATTTTTCATGTTTCCACACCTTAGAAACTACTACAGAAATACAAGCCCCTTCTGCTTTAAGGCAATCTTCCACATTCTCTATGTAGAAAAGTTCATTGATGGACTTTTTTTCTTCCCCATTAAAACATGAGCTTCTAGAGGGCAGGGACTATTTTGTTTTTTTTATCCCTGGTACTTAGCATATTGTCAGGCACTTACCACTTCTTAAGTGCTAGTTGATCTTATGATTATTTCAGGAAAAACCCCTCCATAGCACAATGGCTCCCCACTATTATACAGGGTATACACAGACAGTTTTAGTAATTATGTGTTGATTGACTGATTAGAGAGGGGAAGAAGTTGTTTGGTGTGGATGAACTGAAATTAATGCCCCATTTGATTTGTTGCTTCATTTAGAACTATTTTTCTCCCTCTTTTCTGTCCTTGTTTTAAAGGAAGGCTCTCTGGGAGAAGGAAAGGGGAAGATTCGTTCGGGAAAAGTATATCATGAAAAGATAAAACAAAATCATAAAATTTTGACAGTTTTATTTTATTTTTATCAATGAACAAAAATTTTTTTGACCCATTTCCCCCTTTCTACCTCTGAAAAGAAAAAACAAATCCCTGAAAACCTAATTGAGCAAAATGTCCACTTTGGTCTCTTGGTCCAAAATGTCTCATAATTCATATGGAGCCCTACCTCTTGTCAGAAGGCAGGCAATATCTCTGGGATGAAGGTTGGTAATGTCATTGACTAGGAGCAGAGTCTTTGAGAAGTCCATCTTTGAATGTCCAGTCCTACTCAGCTAAGAGTAGGTCATTAAGAGATATTTCTTAAAATTGAAAAAGGATTAGAATAGAAAGGCTTTACAGGGATGGAACTCCAGGAACAAAATGTGAGATGTCTTTTCATTTGTCTGGGGGCAGCTGTATTCTCTTTTAGAGCTCAGATTAAGTCCTTTTTGTGTGCTGGGCTAGTACCAACTGAGCACACATTCCACCACAATTCCACCCTCTTCTGAAAGTTTTGTAGATTCCATAGATGTAGAGGACCAAAATGAGCTCAGTCTCTTCTCTGAAAAGGAACTATTTTCCTTCAGAGCCTCCCAAACACTGATTCAGCTCTGGCAATGAGTGCCTCATTTTCAATGTGTAAATTCCTGGAGAGTACTACCACCTAGGTAAGTGAACTAACTAACTTATCCACAGCATTCAAGAGAAGTCTCCTACGGGGGAAATGGTGTTGGAAGCAGCAATAGCAGTAGTAGTCACTACCGAAGACTTGTTCATCACATCATCTCTCATCACCAAAACTGTCTTCATTTACCTAAACACAATAAATTTTAATATTATATTATATTAATTATTAATAATTAATTATATTAATAATTTTGTGAATGCACTCTCAAGCAAACATTAGCATTTAATAGACTGATTTTGTAAGGACAGACAGGATGTGGTAAAGAGGAAGGCCAGACTGACCAAAGACTTATCCTCTCCAAGGTATTTCCATTCAACAAAAGCAGGTGTCCCTGCAAATGACTACCAAAAGAATTAGTGTCAGTAAATTAGAACAAAGTAAGTTTGTTGTTAACTTGGAGGGACAGTTGGGCCAACACACAGTTGGCAACAGTGAAGCAGAAAAGGAGTGGGTAGAGATTTGTTGTAAAGCACTGCATTTGCTCATCTGGGTCAGAACATTCAAACACCAAGACTGGTTTGATGAAGATGGAGAAATTCAGAAGGTGTTAAACGGAAGAAAAGAAACTCAGGGCTTACCGGAATGGTAATTGATCTCTAATACTACATCAATTCCATCAAAAGTAACTTAGAGCCCTTAAGACCTGTACAAAGAAAATGGAGAACCGGTTAGACGAGGGGTCCTGGCCAGGGGAGGACAAGGAGTAAATTTGGAAGGAGAAGGGAAGGGAAGGAGGTAGGGGACATCCTGAGAACTCTGCTAGAACTTGGCAGAGGGAGGGAAGGCAGAAGTACTGGGTGTCCTGGGGGGAGGTGGAGGAGAGATGGGGTAGTCCTATGTTTGATGAGAATTTAGGTTCTCATGCCTGCTGGAGAAACACAAGGGGCCTGTTTGGGCCTTGGAGAACTTTGTGGAGGATGACCACGGGACGGGGGAGGGCTAATACCTCAACACCTTGCAGGGGGTAGGTAGCTGAGGAAGAAATCACTCACCACTGAGAGCTCCTCGTCAAGATCGCCGCCTCCAGGCTCTAAGTGTTCCGGCTTGTTTGCACCGCTCGCGTAGGCACCGCTGCTGGAAGCTCCGCTCCCGCAGTAGGCGGCAGGCCCGTAGGCTCCGCTCCCGCAGTAGGCGGCAGGCCCGTAGGCTCCGCTCCCGCAGTAGGCGGCAGGCCCGTAGGCACCGCTCCCGCAGTA
>NW_027187327.1:12816883-12902450 GCF_028583685.1 Petaurus breviceps papuanus
AGGCGGCAGGCCCGTAGGCACCGCTCCCGCAGTAGGCGGCAGGCCCGGAGGTACCTCTCCAGTAGTAGGCATCGTCTTTGGTTACCTCGGCTGCCTCGGAGGCTTCGGTGCCCTTGGCGGCTTTGGTTTCTTCGGCAGCCTCTGTCCCGGCTGCTTCGGCCTCAGCCTCTAAGGGCTCTGCCCCTGCCATGGGCTTTCTGCCTTGTTGTGCTTGTTGGCGGCGGCTTAAGCCTTGCTTAGTCGATCCTGCTTCTTTCTGAAGGTCGTTCATGTTTACAGCACCATGCAAGTATGGCAACAGTTTAAAATTTTTAGATGTGATACCTCTTAAAAGGTCCAAGCAGGAGTCCTGCCCCTTCACTGCTCTGCCCTCTGCCCCTTGCTATTGGCTAGACCCACTGGAATTATCCAATACCTTCACACCTGAAATTACACCTCTCACCACTTTCTAGTCTTTCAGTTTCTCTCTCATTATCCCATCTTTATCCACCCTTTTCTTTACAGTTAACTAGATTAAAAACGTTTCCTGATTGGAAAGACTGATTGAAGAGGTGAGAAGGAAGGAGTTCAATTTGCTGAATAGGAAAGGAGTATCTGAAGTATGATTGAACCTGATGATTAGGTCATATGCTTCCCCCCCCCCCCAAGCACTTCCTTACTTTTCATACAATTTAATTATATATACATTTATGAAGTACCTACAAGGTTCAAAAATTGTTAGGCACTTGGGATGCAAAGACAGAAATGAATTTAAATCCTTGCCCTTGGAGAGCTTACATTCTATAAGGGGATTGCAACTTGTACCCAAAGAAGGAAATACATGTTAATTTCAGTAGGGTTAATGCACTAGCTGGAGTAGGAGAGTCAGAAACTACTTCACTAAGGAAAAATTCCCTCAATTTAATTCAATTTGATTCAACAAGCCTTTATTTAGTATTAGGGGGTCTACACCAAGCATGTGAAGACTTCCCCTAGCAGAATGGGCTGATGAGAACAATTTGTTTCAACATCCACGAAGGTAGCTGAAGCAAGCATTGTAGAGAGCTTAGAGCTTGGTCAGACATCAAAGACACCAAGGCCATACAAGAAGTCCAGGCCATTTGCAGTCATCCTGACTTTTGTCTTGTCTTTGGACTTTGATGATTCTGGGAGAGAGAGTGAGGCCAATGACTTTGTACAACTGCTTCACTTAAATCTAGTTCAAGGAGGAGTCAAAACATCATCCCAGCCAGGCATTGGTCCTCTTCAAAACGAAGGACAACAATTTACTACCTGCTGTGTGCAAGGTACCATGTTTGGAGCTGAAGATACAAAGACAAAAATTAGTCAATAGCTCCAGAAGCTTGCCTCTTATTAGGGAAAAATGGAATTTGTACTTTGGAGAGTAAATCTAAATGGTTTAAAATAACATACAAACATGAGAAGGGAGGTATTAACTGTGGGCATCAATAAAGATCAAGATCTGACAAAGACCTTACAAATAGCCCATGGAAGAAGCTAAAAATTCCCTAAGGGAGGATTGTTATGTTATCACCACACTCATTTTCCTTTGACAAAAAAAAAAAAAGCACTTAAGCAAAGATCCTCATCTTTTCTCTCCACTTCAACCTCTTCCCTCCTGGAAGAAGCAGGAAGTTAAATCAATCAATCAATCAATCAATCAACATTTTATTAAGTGCCTACTTAATAGACAGACACTGAACTAAGCCCTAGGGATGCAAAAAAAGAGGCAAAATTTTCAAGCCCTCAGGGAGCTTAAAATTTAATAGAAGAGACAATTTGCAAAATATATACAAGCAATCTAAATAGAGGATAAATACAGATTTATTTTTATTTATTTATTTATAATACAAATTAACAGAGTCAAGGCATTAGAATTCAGAGGGCTTGGGGTAGGCTTCCAGTAAAAGAAGGGATTTTAGTTAGGACTTAAAGGAATCCAGGGAGGTCAGTAGTTGGAGCAGAAGATGGTGAGTATTTTAGGCCTGGGGGACAGCCAGAGAAAATGCCTGGAGAATTAGTATTTTGTTTGTGGAACAGCCAGGAGGCCAGTACCACTGGATGAAGAGTATGTGGTGGGGATTGAGGTATAAGAAGACTGAAAAGGTAGGAGGGGGCTAGGCTCGGAAAGGCTTTGAATGCCAAATAGAAGATTTTTAAAATTTGATACTGGAGACTACAGGGAGCCAATGGAGTTTATTGAGTAGGGGATGATGTGATAAGACCTATCTGTGCTTTAGCAAAATCCCTGGAACAGGAATTGGAACTCATGACTTGAGTCATATAGACTCACCAACAGGTTATTTCAGTAGTTTAATAAAAAGGTGGTGAAGGCCTACACCAGGGTGGTGGCTGTATCAGGACAGAGATGTTGCAAAGGTGAAACCAACAGGCCTTGACAACATATTGGATAGGAGGTGGTGAGAGGCAGTCAGGTGCTGAGGATGACATCTATGTTTAGAATATGAGAGACTGGGAGAATGATATTGGCCTTTACAATAACAAGGAGAGTGGGAGGAGGAGGGGGAAAGAATTTATTGGGAAAGATAATGAGTTTGTTTATTTTTGGACTGGTAGAATTTAAGATGTCTGCTTCCAATCTCAGGCATCTGAAAGGCAGTTGGAGATAGGAGATCAACATTGAAAAGAGGCTGGGGCTGGATAGGTAGATTACAGAATCATTAGCATAGAGCTGGTAATTGCATCCCTGGGAGTGATGAGATCATTAAATTTTCCCCCAGGAAAGAAGCCTGTGGGACACCCACAGTAAGATTCAGGGTTTGGGATAAATAAGGTTTCCGAAAAGGAGGCTGAGGAATGAGGTAGAAGGAGAATCAACAGAAGAGCAGAGTTCTAAAATTCTAGAGAGAAATGAGTATCAAGATAAAGAGGATAATTAACAATGTCAAAGAAGGCAGAGATGTTGAAAAGAATGAACGTTGAGAAAAAGCCACTAGATTTGACAATTAAGAGATCACTGGTAACTTTGGAGAGAGTAGTTTCGTGGAAAGATGAGACTGTAAGCCAAATTTTAAGGGTTAAGAAGGCAGTGAGAGGAAAGAAAGTGGAGGTCCTGTTTTAGATTATCTTTTCAAGTAGTTTAGCCATGAAAATCAGAAAAAGATAGTATGACAGTAAGTGGGGAAGGAAGAATCAAGTGAGGGGTCTTTTTTAGGATAGAGAAGAAATGAGCTTGTTGATAGATAGGCAAGAGAGAAGAAGCTAGTAGACAGTGAGAGAATGAAGATAAATAATAAAGTGGGGATGACAGAGAGCAGAATGGATTAGAAACCAGAATCCAAAAATATGTTGTTTATAAGAAGAGAAGCAGAGTATTAAGAACAAGAACAGAATATTTTATTATGCTTCAGTTGAAGTAAAAAAGGCAGGCTGGCAAAGATCTCAGACAAAGCAAAAGCAAAAAAAAATATACCTTTTAAAAGAAATAAACAGGGAAAATACATTTTGCTAAAAGGTACTATACAAAATGAATTTGTGCCAATAACAACATAAATGTACCAAGTTGTACATCATCTAAATTCTTAAAGGAAAAGTAAAATGAGTTATTTTTAAATTGCAGGATGAAATAGACAGTAAAACTGTAAGGGTGAGGGACCTCAATTTACACCTCTCAGACTTAGATAAATCTAATCATAAAATAAACAACAAAGAAGTTAAGGAGATGAATAGAATTTTAGAAAAGTTGGATATGATAGATGTCTGGAAAATACTGAATGAAAATAGAAAGGAGTATACCTATTTTTAAGCCCTTCACAAAATTAACCATGTATTAGAATGTAAAAACCTAACAAACAAATGTAGAAAAGCAAAAGTATTAGGTGAATCTTTTTTTTTTTTACTAAAATGCAATAAAAATTATATTTAGTAAAGGACCTTTGAATTAAGAGTTAAAAATTAATGGAAAACCAAATAAGTTAATCCTAAAGAATAGCTAAGCAAAGAACAAATTACGGAAATAGTAAAAAAAAAATTCATCAAAGATAGTGACAACAGTAAGACAGCATACCTAAATTTTTGAGATACAACCAAAGCAGGACTTAGGGGAAAATGTATATTTATAAATGCTTACATCAATAAAAGAGAAAGAGCAGATCAATGAATTGGGCATGCAACTAAAAAATAAAAGCCCAGGAAAAACAAAAAATTAAAAATTTTCAATTAAATACCTAAATTGAAATCCTGAAAATCAAATAAGTGATTAATAAAATTAAAAGTAAAACATACACATATAACTAATGAATAAAAATAGCTGATTTTTTTTATTAGTAAATGAACAAATTTATCTGCTAAATAAATAATTTGCTTTAAAATAAAAAGTATGCTTTCTTCAACTGAGTTATTTACAGTCACCATCAGTGATAAGGAGTCTTTTCATACATTATTAATGAATGTTTTAGTCACATCCAACTCTCCCATGACTCTACTTAGGGCTTCCTTGGCAAAGATAATGGAGTGGCCTGCCATTTTCTTCTCCAGTAGGAGCTGATTTTTGAGGGAGAAAACCCATAATAAAATAGATGAGTCATTAGTTAATTTGATTGAAAAAGAAAGAAAAAAAACAAATTTTCAATATAAAAAATAAAGTGAGTACAAAACCAATGAAGAAGAAATAAATGCATTTCTTAGGAATGATTTTGCCCAAGTAAATGCCAATAAAATTGATAATTTAAATGAAATGAATGAGTATTTATAAAAAAAATATAAAATCGCTCAAATTAACAAAACAGAAATGGAATACTTAATTCTATTTTAGAAAAAGAAATTGAATAACTATAAATGAACTTCCAGAGGAAAAAAATCTCAGGACCAGAAGAATTTATAAGGGAATTCTACCAAACATTTAAAGAACAATTAATTCCAACACTTCACAAACTGTTTGAAAAAATAGGTGAAGAAGGAGTCCTACAAAATACTTTCTATGATACAAATATGATCTTGATATCTAAACCAGGTAGAGTCAAAACAGAGAAATAAAACTATAAATTAATTTCCCTAATGAGCAAAAAAATTTGAATAAAATACTAGCAAGGAGATTATAGCAATATATCATAAAGATCACACACTATAACCAGACTGGATTTATACTAGGAATACTGAACTGGTTCAGTATTAGGAAAACTATAAAAATGTTGATAACAAAAATAATATAATTATTTCAATAGATGCAGGAAAAGTTTTTGACACAATACAATATCAATTCCTTTTAATAACAGTAAAAAATATAGGAATAAATGGCTCTTTCATTAAAATGTTAAGTAATATCTATCTAGAATCAAGAGCCAGAATTATTTGTAATAATGACAAGCTAGAAGCCTTTCCAATAGGATCAAGAGTGAAGCGAGGATGTCCATTATCACCATTACTATTTAATATTGTACTAGAAATGCTAGTTATGTCAATAAGACAAAAAAAAGGAAATTATAGGAATAAGCATAGGTAATGAGGAAATAAAACTATCACTTCTTGTATATGATATGATGGTTTACTTAGAATAGGAAGACAGAATTAGAAATTCCATTTAAAGTAACTACAATGTCCTATACCTGGAGTCTCCCTTCTAAGACACACAGAGTAACTTATATATATGTATATAATTATATAAATACAATTACAAAATAGTTTATAGAAATAAAGAAAGATCTAAATAGTTGGAGAAACATTAATTGCACATAGGTAGGTTTAGTCAATACAATAAATGACAATACTACATAATTTACTTATTCAGTGCCATACCATTCACCAGAGTAATATTCCATCACATTCATACACCATAACTTGTTCAGTCATTCCTCAATTGATGGGCATCCCCTCAGCTTCCAATTATTTGTCCCCACAAAAAGATCTTTAATTTGGAACTGTGCCCCCCAAACTATTAAACTGTACATACTCTTTGACCCAAATATCTCTACTAGCTTATACCCCAAAGAGATTAAAAACAGACAAAAAGTACAAAGAATTGGAAGCTGAGGAGAGGTCCAACAATTGAGGAATGGTAGAGCAAGTTATGGTACATGGAATATAATTGTGTTATAAGATATAATGATTTCAAAGAAACGTAGAAAGATTTCTACAAGAAAGCTCAGGGCGGAGCCAAGATGGCGGAGTAGAAGCAAGACCTTCCCGAGGCTCTGGCTTCCACCCCCCCTCCCCAATCCATGTAAAAATGGGACTCTAAACAAACTTTGGAGCTGCAGAACCCACAAAATGACACAGAGAAGCTAACCTCCCGATGAGGACAGCCTGGCAAGCCGGCAGGAATCGGCCAGCGCAGCGCTCTGGGAGGCAAGCCCAGCCCCCCACGCCAAGGCTTTAGCCCCAGGGCGGGCCTGACTATCCGCCAGCCAGAGGGACTGCAGATTAGCAGCAGCTGTGGCGTTTCCAGATTTATCAATACATAGATGTGAAGGACAAGGTGAGAGGCCAGTGCAGTCTGGACTTTGGGACCCAGGAAGTGGGAGTGCGTGGCTTTTACCCCTGGAGCAAGCGAGAAACCGCTGAGACGCCAGCACAGCCTGCCAGCACCACGTGGAGGCTTCAGCTCCTGGCCTGCAGAGTGTAGGGGGACCAAGCACCAGTCTGAGGGGTCATCGCTCTTGCTTTAACCTGCTTGGATCTGGATTGCAGTCTAGGGTGGGGGTCCTGGGGTGTGTGTCCAGCTTGCCAGAGCGTGTGGAGACCTCAGAGAGGGCACCCATCTAATACCTCCGGCAGCTGAGAAAACCCCAGCGTTTGGGACGAAAACTCCCCTGTCTGGTGGCAGAGTCCTACTGTGGCAAAAAGCCCAAAAGTCAAATCATTGAGTGGCAAAATGAGCAGGCAAAGGAAACAAAGCAGACAGAAGATTCCAACATTACACTCCTATTTTGGGGATAAGAAGGAGCAAGGCATGGAACAGGAGGAAAACAGTGAAGTCAGAACTCTTGCACCAAAAGCTTCAAAGGAAAATACAAGCTGGTTACAGGCCATAGAGGACCTTAAGAAGCAGATAAGAGAAGTGGAGGGAAAATTGGGAAGAGAAATGAGAACAATGCAAGAAAATTATGAAATGAGAGTCAACAGCCTGACTGAAGAAAATAATACCTTAAAAAACAGACTGACTCAAATGGCAAAGGAGGCTCAAAAAGGCAATGAGAAGAATGCCTTAAAAAGTTGAATTTGCCAGATGGAAAAAGAATCTCAAAAGCTCACTGAGGAGAATCATTGCTTCAGAATTAGATTGGAGCAAATGGAAGCTAATGACTTTATGAGAAATCAAGATGCTGTTAAACAGATCCAAACAAATGACCTGGAAAATAGATCCAGGAGACATAATTTAAAAATTATTGGACTGCCTGAGAGCCATGACCAAAGTAAGAGCCTGGAAAGCATCCTCCAGGAAGTTCTCAAAGAAAACTGCCCTGATGTTTTAGAACCAGAGGGCAAAATAGAGGTTGAAAGAATCCACCGATCACCTCCTGAAAAAGATCCCAAAAAGAAAACTCCTAGGAATATTATAGCCAGGTTCCGGAATTCCCAGATTAAGGAGAGAATATTACAAGCAGCCAGGAAGAAACAATTTGAATATTGTGGAAACACAATCAGGATAACCCAGGATCTGGCAGCTTCTACACTGAGGGATCGAAGGGCCTGGAATGTGATATTCTGGAGGTCAAGGGAGCTGGGATTAAAACCAAGAGCCACCTACCCAGCAAAACTGAGTATCATGTTTCAGGGGAAAATATGGTCATTCAGTGGAATAGAGGACTTTCAAGCATTCTTGCTGAAAAAACCAGAGTTGAATAGAAAATTTGACATTCAGATACAAGAAGCAAGAGAAGCATGAGAAGGTAAACAGGGAAAAGAAATCATAAGGAACTTATCAAAGTTGAGCTATTTTTTTTTTGGAAACAATCGGGGTTGAGTGGCTTGTTCGGGGTTGCATGGCCAGTTGTTGTTTCTGGGTGTGGGGCTGAGTGTCTGGGCCTGGATTTGATCCAGGTCGTCCCGGCACTGAAGCCAGTGCTCTTGCTCGCTGAGCCACCTGGCCAAAGTTGAACTATTAACATTCCTACATGGAAAAACAATAATTGTAACCTATGAAACTTTTATCAGTAGTTGAAGGGATTAGAATATATATATATATATATATATATATATATATATATATATATATATATGTCTTTATATGAGGGTATGCGGGCATATGATGAATACATATGTGAATGTGTGTATATACGTTTACAGGTATACATAGATAGAGGGCACGGGACCAATTTAACAGGAAGGGATGATACTTAAAAGGTGAAATTAAGAGGTGAGAGGAATATAATGAGAGGAGATGGGGAGAGACAGAGTGGGGCAAACTATCTCATACAGAAGAGGCAAGGGAAAATGGTTACAATGGAGGGGAAGAATAGGAAGGCAAAAGGGAATAGGTCAACCTTATTCCTATTGAATCTGGCTTGAGAAGGGAGGGAAATACACACTAAATAGGGGATCTCACCCTCCAGGAGAATAGGGGGGGAAGGGGATGTGAGGGGGATGATGGAAGGGAGGGCAGGCTGGGGGGGAGGGAAGTTGGAAGCACCCACTTTTGAAAAGGGACAGGATCAAAGTAGAGAATAGAACAAGTGGGAGGTGGGATAGGAGGGAGGGGAAAAATAGTCAGTCTTTTAGAATACATCTACTATGTTATTGTTTTGCATTAGCCACACATGTACAACCTATACTGAACTGCTTGTCCCCCCAGTGGGGGTGGGTGGCAGGGGGGGGAAAGGAATGAATCTGGAATTGAAAGTTTTAAAATCAAATATTCAAATATATATATATATGTGTGTGTGTGTGTATACTATTATTAATACCATCTTACATGTAATTAAGAAAAAAGATACAGGCACTGAGGCATAGAGATCCACTGGAAAAGTTGAAACGGGTATGGGAGAAAATATGGCAGAGAGCAGATTGGAGGTGGGGATATCCTGTGGGACTGCTGTTTTGGGGGGATGGGTGGGGGAAAAACGGGGAGAAAATTTGTAACTCAAAATCTGGCGGAAACGAATGATGTAAATCAGAAAGATTTCTACAAACTGATATATAATGAAATGAGCAGAGCCAGAACAATTTATATAAGAAAGATGACATTGTAAAACCAAACAACTTTTGAAAGACTTAAGAAATCTGATCAAACATGATTCCAGAAAACTGATAAAGAAAAATACTGCCTACCTTCCATCAGAGAGGGGATAATATTCAGAATAAGATATATATTTTTGGACATAGCCAATGTGGGAATTTGTTTTCCTTGACTGAATATCTGTTACAAGGCTTTTCTCTCTCTCTTTTTTTCCTTCCAGGGGGAGTATTTTGGGAGGAGAGAAAATAAAATGTTAATTGAAAAGAAAATTTAATTAAATGAAAAGAAAGAACATTTGGGTGACTGCATCCTGATTTATTTTTAGTTTCTTCAAATCCACTGGACTGTGAGAATTTCTTCACTTTAGTTGGTGTAGAAGTTATTTTCTCACACACTCTGATCTGATTGTAATAGGCCCTCTGAAAATGATTACTTTTGCATGTAGAAGTGAGACTGAGGAGCAAGGGATGGACAGTCTAGAATTGGGTTCTTTGCTAAGCCCAGAAGTTGTCTTTCCCCTGTGAAAGCCCACTTCTGCTTTTCTATTTCTCAGCAACAGTTCTTTTTTTCTCCTCCTGAGGGAAGAAATGGCAACATCCTGAATTTGAGGGTGACAGTTTTTCTTTGGAAGGAAGGAAAGAAGAAAGAAAAAAGGAAGAAAAAAGAGTAGAATAAAGGAAAAGAAAATGAAACTCTTTTTCTCCCTTCACCTTCATTAGGTAGCTTTATCCATTGTTCCTGTGGTCCTGAATAGGTCATTCAGTGGGAAAAAAGCTTCTACAAGTTCTCTTCTTTCTCTGATATATTCAACTTTCATGTGTTGTTAGCTCTGGGAATACTGGACTTTTTTGGAGATCGTGGATCATGCTGGCAGATTTCCTCTTTTTTCAGAAACCAACCAGCTATTGACCTTCTTCCAGGACTATTGTATTTTGGAAGCCTGAATATAATAAGCCAGTGATGATTCCAACCTTCCAAAACATGGTGACCACAAAGATCTCCACACCTTGGATGGATTATCATGCTGGCTTTGCCTTTGAATTGGTTCTTCATCCTACAGTTGTGCTTTGTTGCCAGCACATTCTAGTAATCCAAGCTGAGATGTTAGTTTGAATATAAGGCGATTATGCAGGTGGTCAAAACAGTGTGGAACATGGAGAAGACTTCAACACTGACCATAAGTTTCTTCATATTTATATTCTAACCTGAGGAAGTAGAAAACATATTTAGTGGATAGGTTTCTATGATGAGTTAATGAACTCAGGCAAATTTCTGACTGTAAGTCTCAGATGAGTTGCCTAACTACACTGATAATGATAATAATAATACCAACAACAATAACATTGATATAGTGCCTTAAGACAGCTAGGAGGTTCAGTGGATAGAGTACAAGGCCGGGAGTCAGAAACATTCATCTTCCCAAGTTCAAATCTGGCCTCAGATACTTACTAGCTGTGTGACCTTAGGCAAATCCCTTAATCCTGTTTGCCTCAGTTCTTCACCTATAAAATGAACTGGAGAAGAAAATGGCAAACCACTCTGGTATCTTTGCCAAGAAAACCTCACATGGGGTCATGAAGAGTCAGATATGACTGAACAACAACAACAATAATTACAGCATATGTCAGGAGCTGTGTAAAGTAATGGGAATAGGAAGGAAGGCAAAAAGTTCTTACTCTCAAGGAGTGTACAGTCTAATGTACATTCTAATGGGGGAGACATCATTAAAAAAGAAAGGTCCACACCAGACATATATACATAGTAGATTGAAGGGAAGATAGCATTTAAGGAGGAACAGGAAAAGTCTTCCTATAGAAAATGAAATTTCAGTTGAATCTTGAAGACAGGGAAACTAAGAAGCAGAGTCAAAGGACAGAGCATACCAAGTATGGGGAACTGCCAGTGCAAATATGGGAAATAAAGTGTCATATTCAAGCAACTGCAAGTAGGTCATAGTAGAGTATATTGAAGGGAGTAAAATGTGAGAACACTGTTATCGTTCATTCTTTGTTTTCAAATAGGACCAATGACATCACTGGAGATGTCTTGACTCACTCATGAATTGTATTTAAGTGAGGCAGTTTCATAATGTCATCAGCATAGCTCTCTCTTCCAGAATCACTGAAGTCCAGGACAAAAGTCAGGACAACTAGTAATGGTGTGGGATGCAGTGGATGACCTTGGTGTCTTCAATAAGTCTAACCAAGCTCTAAGCTTTCCACAGTGCTTGCTTTAGTCACCTTCCTGACTGTTGGAACAAATTGTTCTCATTGACCCATTCTACCAGAGGAAATCTTCTCAAATACTAAATAGTTTTTTTGAATCAAATTGAATAGAATTGAAGGGATTTTTCCTTAGTGAAGCATTTTCTGACTCTCTTAATCCAATCAGCATTTTCCCTACTGCCTGGGGAAGTCTTCACATGCTAGGGGTAGACATTCCCCTAACTCACCAACAGGTTTGAGGACCATCAGTTACCCTCAACTTGGTTTAGCCCATTTATTGAAATGTTTTTGCCCAGGTGTGGCCACTGTACCTGCTACAGCCTCTTGGAGCCAGAGGTGAGAGTTGGGCCCTGGAACAATCTGGCCATCCCATCACTCTCTGCAGTTGAACTCGAATGCTTGGCAGTTCAGCTTGAGAAAGGACCTCAGTGTCCTGTACCTTGTCCTGCTGGTGATCTTCAAAATCTTCCTAAGACAATTCATATGTAAGCAGTTCAGTTTCCTGGCATGGAATTGGTATACAGGCCGGGTTTCACAGGCATACGACAATGAAGTCAGCACAATGGCTATGTAGATCTTCGGTTTGGGAGTCAATCTAATTCCTCTTCTCTCCCACAATTTCCTTTGGAGCTTCTCAAACCCTGGCAATGTATATGTCAATCTTATCATCTATGTGTATATAGATGGATCTTCTATGTATAATAGTATATATGTGGAAAGTATACTGCCAAGGCAAGTGAACTTACCCACAGCATTCCAAATTTCTCCATTTGCTCTAACTGATGCTTCCACTTATGATGGTGTGGTGCTGGCTGTTGGAAAATCTCTGTTTTCTTAGGCCAAAATTAGCACAAGAAGCAGAGAACTGATCCATACTTTGTTGTATCTCAGCCTCAGAGGCTGATTTGTATATGCATATATGTATATAAGTATAAAAGCTTATACATATACATGTATACACATATATGTGCACGCGCGCACACACACACATATATAATGTTGTGAAGGTAGAAACAAGATTTGGCAACAAACTGTATGTGTTGTATAAGTAAGAAGAAATTAGGGGTGACACTAAAATTGTAAGCCCGAGTATCTGGGAGAGTATCCTTGATAGTAAGAGGGGAATGGAAGAAGTGAAGCCTAGGGAGGTTTTTTCTCTTCTGAAAAACTCTTCCTTTTCCTCCTCTTTATAAGTAGCATTTATATAACAATTTTAAATTTGCTATCTCATTTTATCCTCATAACCACCCTGGGAAGTAGGTGTTATGTTATTATCTTCATTTTATATAGATGGAAACTGAGTTAAGCAAAGGTGAAGTGACTTGTCCAGGCTCATACAACTAGTGTCTCAGGTGGGATTTGAGAAAATCAATTTTTGTTGATTGAAAACAATAAAATAAAATGAAAAAGGAGTTGGGCTAGATGATCTCTAAGTTTCTTTTCAGCTTTAAATATATCATTCTGTGAAAGTCAAGGGAAGGAGGATCAAGTGAAGGAATTCTTTGATTGTAGGCATCAGAAAGATATCATATGAGCAAAAAGCAGCTAATTGGGAGAAAAGGAACAGTGGATTATATAGAAATCAAGAGTCCTTTAAGTCAGACCCTGGAAATGGGACAACTCTAAAGTATGATATCATTATCATGACATTCAGATTTCACAATCTCAAATGTAGGGCTGTGGTACATTTGAGGTGCTTCATTCCAGAACTGTATCGTATAGCTTACTCTTGCTTTTCCCCCATAAACTACCACTAGTGTCCATTTAAAAAATTTTTCAATTAAAAAGTATAACTTTGCTAAATTTCATTTCTTTGTTTGCAAAAGAAACTTAAAAAAACACACAAAAGCATTTAACTACGAAAATGATTCAAAGGGATCGTTTTGAAAGTATTCTTCTAAGTTAGAATTTAATATCACCCCAACTACTAAAAGTTCTTTTGAGTTCTTGAGTTTTCTGAATGAAGTTTGTTACCATCCTATTAAAACTCATAATAATTTCTAAAAGGAAATGACACAGGCAATTTCTATAATAGGGTTAGAGTTCTTATACCATATACTTTGGTAAGCTCAAAATACAGATACCACCTTAATATTAAAAGTCACATCAATTTTTAAAAAAATTAGAAGAGAACCTTTCACAGTTGTGGTAATAGAGATAACTTTTTTAAAATTTCTGCTTCCATTTGATTTATTTTCACTTTTAAATAATTTTTATTGTTATCTTTTGTTTTATATCAGCTATACAGGGTATCTCAAAAATCTTAATCAAAGTCTAAGTCTTTCAGGACACTCTATTTCCCACTGTGCTTCTTCCAAGAGAAAGTCATCTTTTATAACAAAGAAGAAACATGAGAAAGTTTCTCTGTAATTTTTGTGCACATCATTTAAAAAAATATACATTGATTATGATAATGTAAATTGGAAAGAATAACCACTAAAAAAATCAAAAGTGAATGCTGATAAATTATAAAGAACAAACATAAATAAAAAGAAAAAAATATGAGAAGAAACCCTTACCCCTTTGTGGAGGTGGGAGGTCTACAAGTGTTGAACATGGAATATATTTTCAGACTTATTCAATGTATTGATCAGTTGTGTTCCCCTTCCCCTTTTCTTTTTCTTTTTGTCTTAAAAAATACTACTTGTTATAGGGGATGGTTTTTTGGGAGGGGGAAATAAAATGATACTAATGGAAACCAACGATGTAAAAAACAAAAGACCTAAATAAAAACATTTTAAAAAATGTATTCAGAAAGGTCCTGTATTTTTTTTCTTGTTTTTACATCAACTATATTTCCCAATGAATTCTTCCCCACCTCTCGTACCTAACCAAAAATAAAAAAAATAGGGGAGGGGAAAAAGTTTGGCAAAATTAACCAACATATTGAAGAAGTCTGACACTATATGTGGTTTTTCCATGCCTCCAATTCTGCAAGAGAAGTGGGGAGGGTTCTTCTATCTATTTTATACATATTTAGACGGGTATTATCTTGCCCTACACCTTATAAGTACCTTAAGGGCAGGAACCAGGTTTTGGCTTTTTTGGGGGAGTAGCATTTAATGCCCTTTTCAATTTGGCTCCAGATTTTTCAAGTCTGATTTTACTCTCAGTCAGTCAAGCAAGCATTTATTAATTTCTTCCTGTGTGCCAGGCACTGTGCTAAGATACAAAAGAGGGAGATAAAGTCTCACAGTCTAATGGGACAGACAACATGCAAACAACTATTTACAAACAAGATAACTACAGGATATATAAACCCACACTCAGTGTTCCAGTAATCTCCTGTCTTTTTACCTTCTCACAGGGTGTTTCTGCCCCTCCCCCCTTACCTGAAATACTGTCTTCCTTTCAGTTTCTCAGAACTCCTAACTATCTCAGTTCAAAAGCCAATTTCCACCAGAAGGCCTTCCTGATTTCCTAGAGTTGGTAGTGTTTCCTATCCCTCCCCCCCCAATTCTGTATTTATTTTGTAGCTTGGACTAATGGAAGGAAGGCTGGCTCTGATATCAGAGGAAGACACTTGAAATTCCACTTTGTGACTTCTGTGGCCTTGGCAAACTATTTCTCTGAGTCTGTTTTCCCATCTGTAAAATGATGGAGTTGGACTAGGTGATCTTCATATTATGTGTTACATGTATGTACATACACATATATTATACATGCATATTTTATATAGGTATATATTTTATATGTATTTTATTTGTATTATATACATATATCATATATTATTTACCTATCTGTGTACTGAGAGGATGTAAATTTCTTTGCCACAGCCACAATTTAATCTTTATATCCTCAGGCGCCTGCTACATAATAGGTTTAATAAACACGGTGCAGAATTAGATTGAATCAATCAACCCATTCAATTCTACTGAGTCATTCATCTACTATTCTGCAAATGGAGGCTGGGTGCTACAGTAGGTTGCAATTGCCTGGGGTTGCAATTCAGAACAGACCTGAGTTTGAATCCAGCTTAGATTGGAGTTTGAATTCAGCCTCAGTCCCCTAGCTCCATGACCTGCTCTAAATTACTTAATCTTTCTCGTTCCCAGTTTCATAATCTGTATATTGGGGTTAATAGTTGAAGTAGGGTGGGGTGAAAGGCAAGAAAAGAGGGAAAGCAGCTAGGTGTCGAAGTGAATAGAGCCTGTCCTCCCAAGTTGAAACCTGGCCTCAGACTCTTACTAGCAATGTGACCCTGGACAAGTCACTTAATCGTTTGATTCAAGTTTCCTCATCTGTAAAATAAACTGGAGAAGGCCATAGGCAATCATTCCACTACCTTTGCCAAGAAAACCCCAAATGGAGTCACGAATGTTAGGACACGACTGAAACCACGGAACTTCACGGGGTTTTGGTGAGGAACAAACGAGAAAATACATAAAGTGTTTTTGCAAACTTTAAACCTGCTAGCTATAGCTGTAAGGATCAAATGAGATAACATTTGCAAAAGCCCTATATATATGCCAACTATTATATTAATTAGTAACAATTTAACGGCTTAATAATAATAAAAATTAAATATCTTTCTCCCCTTCTTCTCCCACCATCTCCTTTTCTGCACAATCAAGTCACTCAATGAAATTCTAAAGACAAATATTTTTCTGAAGACAAATGTCTTTCTCATTAGAAAGGGCTGGGTGGGTGGGCTGGAAAAAGATGGATTCCGAAGCCTGGTGGGGGTGAGGAGTGGGGGGGTTGGGGGGGGGGGGGCGCGAGAGGCACCGCCTCCAGAGACTGAGACGAGAAGTGATTGGCTGATTCCGAATCGGCTCGGGCCAATGCTGGGCGGTCTGTGAAGAGGCGGGCCTCTTACCTGTGCCTTTGAAATTGGACTTGAGATTCTTAAAGCCCAGTCTTTTCTCCTCTCTTGGTCTGGTTCACCTTCGTTCCAAGGCCATCATGAGTAACCAGCATGTTCGCGAAGATTATAACCAGTATCGTCCTCGGAGACCGAGACCCAAGCCCCAAGAAAAAGGCCCTCTGCGGTTCCTGGTGGAGGCTCGGCTCGTAGGGGCCCTCATAGGTGAGTGCTCTGGAAGCCGCACCCCAGCTTTCTCGCCTGGTCCCATCTCCTACCCTTTGCTCTCCGGTGGTCTCCCTACGCCACCGCTCCGGGAGAGCCCCGGGAAGCGAGCCCGCGCTCCGGCCGCTGCCCACGTGGCCGCCTCCCGGCGCTGCCTCCTCCCGCCCGGAGGAGGAGTGTGGGGTCCCGGGACCGAGCCGTCCCAGCCAGGGACTCTCGGTCCTTCCCCAACCCCGGTGCCACTTCGAGAACCCTCCTTTCCCGCCCCTTTGTTCCTGTGGTTTGGGGGGGTTTGGTCGCCTCTCTATGAATGAATACTTAGTGTGTAGCCCATACCTGGCACGTAGTAGGAGCTTAATGGACGCTTGTTGACTGACTCAGGGATAAAAGGATCCAGAATTCGAGCCATGGAGACCCTTTCGGGAGCTCAGATTAAAATAGATCTATTCAATCAAGAGGAGGACGGTGAAAAGCCCGAAAAAGCAGAGGTGCAAGTTTTCGGAAGTAACCACTGTAGAATTAGAGCAAAAGAACTGGTTGAATGTATCATCAGATGGTATCCACCGGCCTCCCCGGATGGTAAGTGACTTACTACTGGTGGGGTGGCAGCAAGCTTCCGGCCCCCAGGGTCTCCAACCCACATGCCTTCATTGAAACTCAACTCAAATTCAGCTCCTGGAAAGTAGAGATTGTTTCATTCTTAGCATTTGTATCCCCAGTGTCTTGTACATTGCCTTGCACATGGTAGCCCCAGTGGAAATTTAATAAATTGCTTTTGCTGCTTGATTTCAAGAGATGGTTTCATGCATGGCCTCTTGGCTTTGGGGATACAAAAATAGACAGTAACACAAAGACTGCTGGTTAGGTCAGAATTAGGAGTCATTGGCCCCCTCAATTCAAATTCCAGCTCTCTAACTTGATTTACTCCTGTGACCTTGGGCAAGTCTTTTCTAACAGGATAAAATGTGTATGCATACATACAGTATATGTGTTTTATGTGTGTGTACATATATGTACACACAAACACATACACACTCCCCCCCCCCCAATGGAATGAGTAACTTTTGGAGTCAGGAAACTGTCATCCTTCAGAGTTTTAAGTCCAGCTGCAGACAGTTATTAGCTGAGTAACCCTGGGCAAATCACTTAACTCTGTTTGCCTCAGTTTCCTCATCTATAAAATGGGCTGGAGAAGCAAATGGCAAACCATTCCAGGATCTGCCAAGAAAACCCCAAATGGGGTCACACACATGAGTTGAACAGGACTAAAAAAAAGACTGAACATTCTTTCTTTCTCTCATTCTCATTTATTTTTATTTCCTTTGTAAACCTGCAGTTAGCTTTATCATCTGAGATGAAGGAGCAGGTGGATTTCTAAGGCAACTTCTAGGTTAAAACTAGGATTTTTATGATCCTATATATACATAGTAGAGGGAAGAGCCTTCAGGTAAGGTTCAGTGAGTAGGAAGTCTTGTAAGCCATTGAAAACTTTACAAGAGTAGTGGTGAATTATGTGAACCCAGGTGTGTAGGGTGATTTGGAGGAACAGCAGGCTCAGCAGTCAAGAAGGCCAGTAAGAATGCTGTTCCTAAGAAAGTCTAGAGGTCAAGTGATTTGCTAAAAATCTTGGAGCAGGGAGATGCTCAGTGACAGAATTGGCATTCAATTAGGATTTCATATCCCTAGCTTTTCCTTTTTTTTTTTTTTTTGAATAGGGTACAGTTGATGGATGTTCCTTATTCCAGGAGTTTTTGAACTTAAACTCATCTTGAATTTTGAGTTTGACATCCTGGATAGACAAAGGTGTTACATTTATAGCAGGCTTTTGGAAGTACCTATACACCCAGAGTCCAGGAATGGACATATGAGATTTGGAAGTCACTTAAACATACTTTTAAAGCCTGGGAGTTAATAAAGCTTTTAAGTTGTGCAAGCCTGGGAGGGAAGTGGATGCTATGCCCATTTTACAGATTAGGAAACTAAGGCTGAATGATTTAAGAGACTACCAGGTTACTCTTTTTAGTGTCTGAACAACTCTTCCCGAACCCAAGCCCCAGGGCTCTAGGCATTGTGTGCCACCAACTAAGCAATGGGAAAACCTCTATTTTTAGGGCTGGTAGGAGGAAAAAAAAAACCAGTAGAATGGAATATGTCAAGTCAGCATATTTTGCTTATTAAAAAATTAAATTAAGAACTGCCTACTTACAAACATAGGTGGATTTGGGGGTCTGGACACAGGGACCTGAATAAAGAAATGCATTAATTGAACTACCTAATCTTAGGGTATTAAAACACTCTAAAGAAATGAGGACTCATATGACCTTCCTTTCAGTCACAGGATCAAATCTTTTTCTTTCAGTTGCAGATGAAGCACAGAAGGCTGTTGCCCAGATGTCCATTCAGGAAAAGAAGTAATATGCAGCCCAGTTGGTTTTTGTTAAATTTTATGCAAATAAATTATGTTTGTTTTCTATCTTTTCTTTTTAAGGTTCTTTTCTTTTTAAAAGGCAAGTCAGCCTTAAATGATTTGAGGTCCTCTATCCACTGTACCACCTAGCTGCTCTTGTCTTGACAAGGTCTGATCAGTCCTTTCTTGATCATATCCTTTTCTTAAAGATTGCTATCTGACACATCTTTTTTCTTTTCTTTTTTAATTGTACCTAGGAGGGAAGGATTCAAAGAGGATAGTCTTTTGCCTGGGATCACAACTAGGTCAAATTTAGTATTGTAATGGATACTGAGCTTTCAAGAAAAATGATTGGCCAGAGGAAGGTTTTTGTTTTGACTACAGTTCTCATGGCACAAAAGGGTATAGGTCCTTCCCAAATGAGAAAATTGGAAATGGATTATTTCATACATTTTGATTAACCTATGAGGGCAAATGAATGGGGTGATAACATAATAGAAGAAATTTAATCTTGTCTCTAGGGTTTTGTGAAGAGGGTGCTTAGGCACTAAAGCTCATTTTTTGGGCCAAAGGTTAGATTAAGAGAACCTAGGATTAAGGGATGGGGTGGGATAAAGAAAACAAGGTCTCAGGAGGTGAGAACTCCTACAATGCAAGGAACCATCAGAGTTTTACTGCTTTGGCTCAGTGGGCATAGCTAAGACATTCACCCAAAAGATAAATTAAAGCAAAGTGAAGTGAGCAGACCAAGGAGTGATCTGAATACTGGTCAATACTGAATACTATAAGAGTAATAATATTATAAGAGTGATCTGAATACTGATCAAAATGAATATTTCAGTCTTGGTCTGGGAAGAAAAGTTAAGAAAATACACTATGTAATTGGGAACAATGAAGTTAAACAGTTGGTTAGTTTAGTTTGCTGAATTGTTTCTGTTTCCTTTTTTTTTTTTTCTTTTTGGAGGGTTAAGTGACTTGCCCAAGATCATAGGGCTAGTTTTGGATTTGAACAGAGGTCCTCCTGACTCCAGGGTGGGTGCTCTACTCACTGCACCACCTAGCCACCCCCATTGTTTCCTTTTTTATAAAGGGATAGCTCACTGGGTAGAAAGGAAACTGCATTTATTAAGCACCTACTGTATGCCCAAGCATTTTGTAAATATCTTTTTTTGATCCTCACAACAACACTGGGAGATAGGGAGATTTTTATGGTACCTTTTTTAAGATAAGGAGGCAGGTTAAGTGACTTGTCCAGGATCACAGTTAAGAAATCCTCTGAAATTTGATTGGAACTTTGGTCTTCCTGCCTAGTGCTTTATTTACGGTAGAGGCTGATAATACAGCAATAATATTTTTATAAGGTGTCTCAAAGAACAGGGAGACACAAAGGGTCATAGTGGACAGAATAGGGGATTTGGAGTTGGGAAGATAGTGAGAAACAATCTGATCTTGGCATATCCCTTTTTCAGCTTCATTGTTTTCATCTCAAAAATGGGGCAATAGCATTTGGAGTTGTAAGCATCCAGTGAAATAACATGAGAGCATTTAGAAATTCTAGCTAATGAGAGTTCAGATATCTTATGTAAGTTACAAACTTATTACAAGGAGGTATTTTTTGCTTATGCCACAACTTAAGCACACAACCAAACCTCAAAACCCAGGGAACCTCTAGGGTCCTGATGAACATGTACTGTTACTGGTAATATGATCTTCAGAAGTCTGATTCCCATTCATTGGTACCATGGTGCTATTATATCTTTGGTAGAAGTGCTGTTGGGATCTAGGGAGGCTCTACCTATTGGGGCTACAGGAGGCACTGGAGGGATTCACCTCTGTAGCCTTTGGGACAGGATTTTTTGAGAGACAGAGACAGAGAGATTGTCCAGTCCTGTATGTATTAAACACCTTGCATGCCTGAGGTACAAGCAGTGGTGTTGGGCATTCAAAGACAGTCTCTGCCCTTTTTTTCTTCCTGTCCCACATAGTGCAGATAATATTATAGTTAGAAAAATCCAATTGTCCCTGCCCTTGAAGAGCCTACATTCCCATGGGGGAGACAATACTTGGGGGAGTGGTAATCTGGAAAGGTCCCTAAGATGAAAAGTGGAACAATTAGGGCAATCAATCAACTGTCTAGTTGTCTTGATGCTATTAGATTTAGATTGCTGTTCCCTGGGAAAGAGTGTGTGAGGGAGGTGGGGGGAAGGTGAGAGGGTAGGGTGGGAGGGTGGGGAGTAGGTGGGAGGGAGGGGTGGGGGGCAGGTGGGAGGTAGGAGGTAGGGAGGAGGCTAGGTGGGGACTGCTGACTCCATAGAAAATGGCCCCAGTAGAAATGGGTGCTGGATGGCCCTAGGTAGTGCTCAGTCCTTCGGCTTAGTTCCTTCTTGTCTTATGGTCTAAGAGAAGCAAGTATTCAAAGTCATTCAAATGAAGTACACCAGAAATACCACTTGAGGGTGTAAAAGATTCACCATAAATCAGAAAGATGGCGATGGGCCTAGAAACTCAGCTGAATTTGTAGTCTGCAAAGAACTTAAAGTAATTTTAATTAAAGTAATGAGAAAACACACACACACACACTCTCTGTCTTTCTCAAAAAGAGAAAATCTGAAAAGATAATACCTATAGATACTCAGGTTTATATAGAAGTGTAGGGACTCTCTGTACAATTCTGAGCTATGCTACTAATAGCTGATACTTAAAATAGAGTGTACCAAAATTCTTAGTTTGGTTAAGTAGTTAAAGCTTAAACCTGTACTAAGACTTTTAAGACATTTTGTATTGTGCTTTAAAGTTTACAAAATTATCAAGTCAGGTCTGGATCTCAGGTTGTAGTAGATGGAAGATAAATATTTCAAGAAGACTTCTATATAAATATGACATTATTATATGTAGTTTTCCATAATAGCCAGGCCATTTCATTGCTCACCAATTCACAGCTGTGCGGGTTAAAACCAGTTTAAACCTCACCTATCACATTTCCAAATAATAAATCATTTATATAGGATTCTCCTTGAATTATTGATTTCTCATCCATCTAATAAAAAATCCAAGTCCAATAAACATTAAATGCTTGCTGTGGGTAGCAGGGTGACATAGTGAATAGAGTGCCACACCTGGAGTCAGGAAGACCTGGATTCAAATCTGGCCTCAAAACACTTACTACCTACGTCACCCTGGGCAAATCACCCTATTTACCTCAGTTTCCTCATCTGCAAAATGAACTGGAGAAAGAAATGGCTAACCTCTCCAGCAATCCAGATGAGATTAGATTAGTTCCTGGTAGGCCCTTAATAGATGCTTGTTAATTGATTGCCACTAACAGCTGACCTGCTTACTCAATTAGCCAGAGACTTTATTTCCTTGTAAAAGATGTAAACTGAGAAGCCTGTTAATTTATCTCTGTTTCATTTTCTGACAGAAAAGTTGCCTGTAGAGACAGACTTTCTTGGTGCTAAAATCTTCGGATTCTTTCTTTTAAGGATGCTAGGAAAGGAGGTTTGAACAGCTAAAGCTAGAAAGGATAAAGCTTGTAGATCATTTCATAGATGATAAAGTAGAGACCCACTAGAATGAAGTGACTGCCAAATTTCACAAAGTAAGGGACAGAGATGACATTTGACCCCAGATTGTCTTAACCTTTGGCCTTTCTTTGTAGCCTCAGTGGTTGGCACTGTGCCTACCTAGTATATTGTAATCAATCACTCAGTCTATAAACATTTATTCTGGCCTGCTATGTGCCAGGAACTGTGGTAAGTCCTGGGGATACTTTGTTGTTGTTCAGTGAGGTCAGACTCTTTTGAGATCTCATTTCGGGTTTTCTTGGCGGAGGTATTAGAGTAGTTTGCTACAAAAAAAGACAAAAGACAGTCCCTGCCTTCAAGGGACTCACAGTCTAACGGAGAAGACAACATGCAAACAAATCTATACAAAGCAAGCCATGTATGGTATAAAGAGGAAATAATTAAAAGAATTAAATGCCTGGGAAATGCTTCATGTAGAAGATGGAATTTTAGTTGGGACTTGAAGCCAGGGAAGCCAGGCAGAGTTGAGAAGGGAGAACATTCCCCCTGAGGGATGAATTTGTGGAACACCCCAGAGGCCAGAGACACTGATTGAGGAATGTGTGACTGGAAGTAAAGACTAAGAAGAGTGGGAAGGTTGGGGGTGGGTAGATGATGAAAGGCTTTGAGAGCCAAGCTGAGCATTTTGTGTTTGATTACAGAGGTCACCAGAAGCATTGGGTCTGGGGGAGAGTTGAGGCAGAAGACCCACTAGCAGGCTATTGCTATTGTCCAGGTCTGAGTGATGAGTGGTTGGCGGTGTCAGAGGAGACTAGGGGGCATATTCAAGAGATGCTGCAAAGATGAAATCAACAGGCTTTAGCAATAGATTGGATATGGGAGATGAGAGATGGTGAGGAGTTAAGGAAGATTCTTAGGTTTTGAGCCTGAGACACTGGGAGTATCGTGTTGCCCTCTACAGGGAAGGTGGGAGTGGAGTGGGGTGGAAGGAATGGTTTAGGGGGAAAGATAATGAATTCTGTTTTGACTATACTGAGGTTAAGTTGTCTCCTGGACATCCAGTTTGAGATATTTGTAAGGCAATTGTAGATGCAAGATTGGAGGTCTGCAGAGTTTGGGGTAGGACAGGTAGATTTGAGAATCATCCACTTTAAGATGGTAATTAATGTGATGATTAAAGTGATGAAGTTATCAAATGTTGAGGACTCTGGACCTAATTCTCCCTGAGGGACACCTATACTTATGGGGTGTGGTGTGATCTGGATAAGATTTCAGCTGGGGAGACTGAGGAGGAGTGATCTGATCAACAGAACTAGAGGTCAAGCAAAATGAGGGTTGAGAAAAGGTCCACTGGATTTCCCAAGGGCTTGATGTTGATTGACTTCCAAGTACAGTATACATTTAACTACATTCTTTTTTTTTTTTTAAAAGCAATCAGGGGTTAAGTAACTTGCTCAAGGTTACACGGCCAGGTGTTTCTGGGTGGGTGCTAAATGTCTGAGCCAGGGATTCCATCTCCAGGTTGACACTGGAGCCGGTGCTCTTATTCGCTGTGCTACCTGGCCACCCCTAACTACATTATTCTGACTCTCTAACAAAGGCTAGCATTTATATTTAAGATTTACTAAGTGTTTCATATGTGTTATTATTAGTATTATTTGAATCTCACAGACCTGGGGGATAGTTGCTCGTATTATCCCCATTTTACAGATTGAACTGAGGCCGAGGTTGTGTTAAGTTCAACGTTCAGACACAGCTAAATGTCTGAATCACATTTGAATTTAAGTCTTCCTTATTCTAAGTCACATGCTCTATGCACTGAGCATCTAGCTGGCTTAAAATCAGTTATTTTCTCAAAAGGGGCTGCAATCAAAAAGATGAATTGAGCAGCAGGTACTGTACTCCCAGTCCCCTATATATCTTTTTTGTACATAATTGTTTATATAAAAAAATTTATCTCCCCTATTAGAGCTATTTTTTTTCTCTTCCTTTTATCTCCAGGACTTGCCATAGTGCTTGGCACATTGTAAACAATAAATACTTGTTGACTGTGAAGCAAGAGATTAGAGTTTCCAGTTCATTCTCCAAAAATCATGCTGGATTTTTTTCAGGAGAGCTGGGTTCAAATACCCACTTCGCTACGTACTAACTTTATGTTGTTGTTTGGCTGTGTGCAGCATTTTGAGACCACATTTGGGATTTTCTTGGCAAATTCCTAGAGTAGCTTGCCATTTCCTTCTCCCTGTCCATTTTTACAAATTTTGGAAAATGAGGCAAACAGGCTTAAGTGACTTTCCCAAGTTCACACAGCAAGTAAGTGTCTGAGGCCATATTTAAACTCCGGAAGATGAGTCTTCCTGACTTCAGGCTAGGCACTCTACCTCCATCTAGCTTCCTTTGTGACCTCAGGGGAATCATTTGACCTTTCTGGGTGGGTCTGAATTTCCTATCTTGTTAAAACTAGATTTGGTTGAGATGACCCAGGAGGTACCTTTCAATTCCAAATCTGTGCTGCTATAGCTTAAATCTGTCTGAGCCCAGTTTCCTCACCTGCAAAATTATGATAAATTATTACGATCAAATAAATTATTACTAAGCCCCTTCCAGTTCTAAATATATGTCTCTGTGATTCTATTAGATAATCATTTTCCTATTGAAGTAAGTGACCTCTCTCTAGAGAAATACTATTCATCCTATAAACTTAATTTAAATCTTAAATCTAATTTAAATCTTTTTAATACCCTTATATATAATATCAGTTTAAATTAAGTGTTATAAAGTACTCTCCTCACAACAACTCTATGAGTTCTATACTATAAGTAATTTTATTTCCATTTTACAGACAAGGAAAATGAGCCTAACAAAACTTAAGTCATTTTGTCTCCTGAGGCAGGATGTAAGCAAACTTTTTTTGACTCTTGCTATTATTCCACAGTGTCTTTCATTAGTCAAGTCTCAGCCTGAATAGTATTTGTCCAAGAACTGACCAACATGGGAGCTTGGAAGGGATCTGGGTTCCCTAGTGTACTTTTAATTAATCAATCAATGAATGGCAACTAGGTGGCAGTGAATAGAGCAGGCTGTATTGATTCAGGATTGAGTCACAGACATTTAAGTCACATTTAAGGGAAGTCACTTAAACTGTTGTATGCCTTAAGCTTCCTCATCTGTAAAATGGGGATAATAATAGTACCTACTTCTCCTGCTGTGGTAAGGATAAAATGAGATAATATGTGGAAAACATTAACTGTTAAGCACTGTGCTCTGTCTTGAGTTTAAGAAAACAAAACCAAATAACCCTCCCCCCCAACCCCAACCAATCCCCACCCTCAAGGAGTTTACTTTTGAGTGGGGAATGACCTTGGGCAAGTCACTATCCCTCTCAGACTCACATTTCTGAACTAACAAAATAACAAAAGTCTGAGGGAAATGCCTTATAAAACTAAATGAGATATTAATTAGGAAAATAGGGAATAATATAATCCAGAATGTTTGTATGTCAGTTCTACTCCAGAAGCTTCAGTGGTTTCCCTTTGCATAGGATTAAATAGATTCCTAAATAGGTATTTAGAGTTCCTTACAATCTTGCTCCAACCTATCTTTCTGGACTGATTACACATTCCTCTCCCTCAGGTACTCTATATACTTCTTTCAAACTGGGTTATTTGCTTTTTTCCCACCTGTCATATTCCATCTTCCCATGGTGCTTTTGGGCAGGCTTATTATGCTTGGAATTCTCTCCCTCCTCACCTGAACCTCTTGAAACCCCTCGTTCCCTTAAAGGTTCAACTCAAGTTTGATCTCCATAAAAAGGCCTTCTCTGAGTTCCTTTGCCCATCTCCCTCCAAATGACTGTGTATTTGTTTTTTTATATATGCTGGACTTGTTTTAGGCTACCATGTTGTATTTTTCCAAGTAGAGTACATTCCTTGAGGAAAACAGTTGTACTTGTCAAGTATTTACCCTGTACTTAACAGTTTAAATCTGACTATGCCCTAGAAGTTATAACAAAATCCCTTTTAAAATATCTCTCCTTCCAAGCTATCCCTTGAAAGCCTTTGTTGCTTTCAGGGCCAATGGACCTGGTGTCTGGGGATTCCGTCAACCCAAGCTTGGATTATTGATTGTTATGCCTAAGGCAAGGCTTTAGGACTTCTCTAAAAACCAATCTTTTGAAAACATCTGGGGTATTTGAGGAGGGTAGCTCAATCTCTGTCTTGGTAGATTTTTGGAGACCTGGTCTTCTTCCACTGGATACTCTTGCTGGGTATCCCCCTTACTTAGATGGAAGTTGAATCTCTTTGAATTATTTATTGCTTGAGAGAATGGATGAGAAAGCATGCTACCCACCTGACTCAAGATGCAAAATGAGACATAGGTGTTTTGAATATGGCCAATGTGGGAATTTGTTTGGCTTCAATCTGAACATTTATTACAAGGGTTTTCTTTTTTTTTTTTTCCCAGTGAGAGGTGGAAAGGACAAAAATAGTTATTTGTTATTTGAAAAGAATTAAAATAAAAAAGTACCTATTGATTGAATTCCTTTGTTAAAAATCAGTTTTATTGTTACTTAAAAAAAACACCATGATACTATCAGTTCTCAATGACCTGCCCTGCCCCTTCAACACCTTTAACTCTCCCTTGTGACAAAAAAGTATAGCTAAACACAACAAAGCAAAACACTGACCATGTCTAAAATGTATGCCTCATTGTACATCTACTGTCCTATTTCTCTAGGTCAAGAGTAGGGAAGCATGCTTGCTTTACCATCACTTCTCTGTAGGGAAGATCAATGAATTAATTCCAGTTCTGATCATCTTTTTTTTTTTTTAAGCAATTGGGATTAAGTAACTTGCTCAAGGTTATCTACTGGATTTGATCTCAGGTCATCCTGACTCTGGGGCTGGTGCTCTTACTCGCTGTGCTACCTGGCTGCCCCTCTGATCATCTTTCATTGTTTTACATTTTTGTGTACATTATTCTCTTGTTACTGCAGACCTCCATGGTCATCAGTTCCATACAAATCCATACAAAATATTAGTTGGCTAAATTCTATTAGGATCCATAGGTGGGTGTTGGTTGGACAATAGGGGTTTTGCTCTCTGGATTTGCTGAAGATTTGTATGCATCTACAACAGGGAATAGGAGGGAGTTGGAGGCTTGCCCAGAGTTTCCCTCTGATTTCCTCATTTTGGCCTCAACCTTTTGGCACAGCTTGCTTTATAAAGTTAATTAACTTCATAGGTTCATAGATTTAGAGCTGGAAGGGACATTAGAGGAAATTTAGTTCAACTCTTTCATTTTACCGGAAAAAACCCCCAAAACCCAGAGAAGTTAAAATCACACAGTGGCAGAGCTAAGATGTTAATCCTGGTCCTCTGTCAAGTAATCAACAAGCATTTATTAAGTGATTGCTGTATGCCAGGCACTATACTAAAGCACTGAGTCTACAAAGTGTTACTGTGGGCTTTGTAATGTCTATACCAACCTGTCAGAGTTACACAACAACTAGCCAATGAGAAAGGCTTCTGAAGCCCAAAGCTACTTGACATACCAGTGATCCTTTCCTAATGAACTCTAGCCAAATTTGGAGATGCCTGTAGCTGCCAGAAACCAAAGAGCTCTAGGGCAAACTTGAGCAGCAGCTTCCCTCTCTAGACCAGGGGTGGGGACCTTTTGCCTCAAGGCCACTTATGGCCTTTAGATCCTTGGGTTCGTCCTTTAGACGATTCCAAGTTTTACAGCATAAATCCTTTTATTAAGGGGATTTGTTCTGTGAAGTTTGGATTAAGTCAAAGGGCTGTACTTGAGGACCTAGAGGGTGAGGCCACAGGTTCCCCACCCCTGCTCTAGACCTTACTCAAGACTTTCTTTTCTTTTTTAAGGAGAAATCATTCTGAATTTTATTCATTCTATTGTAAATCACAGAATTATGAAATTTGACAGTTGGAAGAAACTTCAGAGGCCTTGGGATCTAATCTCCAGCTTACTCAGGACTTTCTAAACATCCTGTCTTATTGTGTCTACTGATGTCTTCTCCCTTGACACCCACCCCACCCCCTTTTCTTCCCAAGCCTCTAGAAACTATATTATTTCACCCTTTTTCACTCCCCTTTGAGTAGCTGGGAACTCTCCCTTTCTGCTGCCTTGCTGGATCCTTCTCTCCCCTGCAAGCCTTTTGTCAGACAATAAAGCTTTGTAATCTGTGATCAGACTTCTCATTTCTGGTCCCTTTATGGACCTGGGGGTCTTTTGTTAACACGAGGAAGGCTATAACAGTTCTTGCCCTCATGAAGCCTACATTCTAATGAGACAGACAACATGTAAAAAAAAAAAAAAACTAAAACTACCAAACCCAAGAAAGACAAAACTAAGAACATACAAGATGGAACTCCTTATTCCCACCCCCAATCTTGTCCTAATTCAGTTGTCTCCAACTCTTTGTGTTGGGGTTTTCTTGACAAAGATACTAGAGTGGTTTGCCATTTCCTTCTCCAGCTCATTTTACAGATGAGGAAACAGAGGCAAACAGGGTGAAGTGACTTGGTCAGGGTCACATAGCAAGTAAGTGTCTCAGGCTGAATTTGAACTCAGGCCTTTTTGATTCTAGGTCCTAGCCACAGTGCTTCCCCCAACCTGATCCTCCAGTAAACTCTATTTCTATTTTTTTTTTTCTTTTTGGAGGGGGGAAGGAAGGGCAATTGGTTAAGTGACTTGCCCAAGGTCACACAGCTAGTAAGTGTTAAGTATCTAAGTCTGGATTTGAACTCAGGTCCTTCTGATTCCAGGGCCAGTGCTCTACTCACTGTACCACCTAGCCACCCCATAAATCCTATTTCTACAGAAGACATCTAGTCTCCCAGTTAGAATTGTTAGGTTATCTTTCAGTTTTCACTCTTGTCCAATAATTTGATGAGTACTGGCCATCCTGCTTAATTCATATCTCTTAAATTCATTTTTCTCCTATTTCCTTGGTTGCTCATTCTTTCTGGCTCAAATCACCTCTTGCCTGATCTATTTACCTGGCTTTTCTGCCTCCGTCTCTTTTTCCTTGAATCCATCCTTTACGTCACATTGAACATGAAATCTTTCTAATGTAACACTATGGACACATTATTCCTCTGGTCAAAAGTCTTTAACTGGCTCCCCCTACATTACTAAAATAAAGAAAAAGGATCAGGATTAAAAAAACCACTCATGTATCCCTTTTAACATTCTGTTTCAGCATTGCCTCATTCTATACCCTTTCTCATACTCTTGCACAACTGGACTACTCACTAACCTCCATTCTCACTCTTCCCTTCCCTTTGTTCCTGCTATCCCTTATGTTTAAGATAGACTCCTCCCCAAGATCTGGTCCTTGGAATTCTTTTCTTCCTTCAAGGCCATATCAGATGCAACTTCCTCCATAAATTTTTCTTTGTCTTCTCTGGCTACAAATGCTCTTTATCTTTTATTGGTCATAGCATCTTTAGCTCTTTTTATTTTCTGTATTTACTGTGCATTTTACAGTCATTTGTGTACACATCTCTCCTATTAGATTATAAACTTCTTAAAAATAAGGAGTGGAGAAGACTTTAGAGAGTTTCTTGGACAGCAAGGAGGACAAATCAATCAAAACTTAAAGAAATTAATTCAGTCTATTGATTGGAAGGTGAAATACTGAAACTTGAAGCTTCAATAATTTGGCCCCATAATGAGATGGGGCTCATTGGAAAAAAAAAAAACCCTGATGGTGGGAAAGACTGAATGCGAAAGGAGAAGAGGATGGCAGCAGATGAGATGGATAGATAATGTCATGGAAACAATGAACATGAACTTGGACAGACTCTGAGATGGAGTGGAGGAGTCTGGCATGCTGTGGTCTGTGGGGCCACACAAAGGGTCAGACAGAACTGAATAACAACAGCTAATAACCAAAGGCAAGGGTCGTCTTAGTTTATATTTGTATTCTCAGTGCTCAGCCTTATGTAAATGCTTTTTCAGTGAAGGGAGTAAGTCTAGTGGTCCCCAGTTTGCTGCAGAGTAGCCTAATAACAATGGTAAAAACTTTCCCCAGGCTTTCTGGCTAACAAGATCTTGGCGTGGGTGACACCTCAACATCATAGCCTCCATTTTAGGGATGACCTCTGCCAGCCATTCTTCATTCCCCTTCTGGCTCTGAATCTGACTTTCCAGACTTTGTGATTACCTTTCCACCCACATGCTTTTCAGTTTCCTTTGATGTGTTATCTTCCCCCATTAGAAAGTAAGCTCCTTGAGGGGAGGGACTATCTTTCTTTTTGCTAGTATTTGTATTGTTTATTAGCACAGTGCTGGGCACTGAGAAAGCACTTAGTGATGTCCCTTGTCTTCCTGGCTCTTCTTTCCTGTAACATGGCTCTTCCTGTTGCCCTTGACCTTGCTCTGGTCTTCCTTCTTTTACTTTCCTCCTGCTTTTTTTTTTTTTTCATGTTTTCCAGGGCTTTCCTTATGGACAAGCATTCAAACTTACTTAATTATTAAGGCGGATTTAAAAAAAAATTGGAGTGTCTTAACATGCTTTTTATTAGCCCTAACATCACATCACTTGCAAATGAATTGCTTGGGAATAACCCAGCTGAAGCATCACATCTGTCAGGTACCATCTGGAGAAAAATGTTCTACAAGAGTGTAGTCACCACCCCCAATTTCAGTTCTCATACTGTTGCCACTTTAGCTAATGTTAGAATAACTGGGCTTGAGAACAATAATGTGTTTGATTTTTTTAAAGGTCATTTTATTAAGTTATTCATCTGTTACAATGCAAAGAATAGTATCCACCAGAGAGCATGGAGAGCTAGATTAGAAATAAAGAAACACAGATGCTTAGGAAGGACTGCAAGAGGCTTCATTATCCAGTACTGATTATGCAGATCTTTTCAGCTGTTCATATTGTAGGACAATATAAAAAAGGCAAAAGGGATGCACAGTTGGCTTTCTTGAGGAAAGAAATACTCCTGTTTACAATATTGTTTGTCTATGAAGTACAAGATCCATTAGTCTTCAGGGGACAGATGTGACTCAGGAACGAAATTATATCTGAAACCTACAGAGTGGACAGTTTTCTTATTAAGTGACATTTCTATCAGCTGGAGTATTTATAAATGAGATTTTACTCAAAATCCCAACATCAGATTTCCAAACATGGAAACCAAGGTTTTGTTTCTTTAATATGTGAACAACTTGATAGGGCTCTGTGATGGTAGCTGAGGAACAGACAACTCTAAAATAATGTTTAGTATGACTATATGTATAGCTCCTGGACACTCCCCTCTCTTACTTTAAGTAGAATCCATATTTTATTCAGAATTCCTAATAGTGGGTCATTTCTCTGAAATTTCTAGAATTTTTTTTTTTACATAAACATTTAACTCCCAGTTAGATTTATTCCCCACATCCCACACCCTTCCTTTGCCTTAAGTGTCTGACTTAAGTTCTTAGTTTAACTGAATATACTCTGATAGCCTCAGAGAAGACCTCTTTTAGTGTGTACTGAACAAAAAAGGAGGTTGTCTGGTGAAACATAAAAGAGAGAAAGCAATAGAAAAGTCTCCTGTTGTGTTTTGGAATCTCTTGTTTCTTACTCAAAATCAAATCCATTGCACATCTGGGAATCCTGGACACATACACTTGCAATGCCAAGTACTGAACTCAAGCATCTCTTTTCCTAAAGCCATGTGCCTCCAAACCAAGCCTGTCTGAGAGAAGGGGACAGGAAGGAGAGGCAGAGGCCCAGGAGGGTCATCACCGGCTGGGGGTGGGACTGGATACTGAAGGCAAAGGTTTTTGCACATAAATTGTAAGAACAATTAAAAATTTTTACGTTTGAAAACATTGTGTTTATTAAACTAAAAGCTACAGAGCAGACACCCTTTTCCTTGTCAGCAGGGAGCTAGAGCATCGTGTCTTGTTTGGAAATGTTAATATGTGAAATATCAAACTAATATTTCAAAGAATGTGTATATATGATTTAGTACATTCTGATTTTTCAGACATCCTGCTTGTAATTTAATATAAAACTAACTAAACTAAAAAAAAAGGAAAAACTGATAAAAAAAAAAACAAGCAATCAATAAACAATAACACTTTCTTCTTCTCAAGTTATTGCCTTCACAACTTCCTCATAACCTCCTTTTAGCCTACACTGGAGAACATCTTCTGGAGAAACTGCTCTTTCTGGGGTTCTCTACTTGGAAAGTAGAAGATTGGTGACTAGTTTTCCCTATTGTAGTTTCAGGAAAGCTCCAGTGATGATTCTTTTAAGCCCTTTTTCTTTTTAGAAAATTTTAAAAAAAATTTTGCTTTTTGGAGGGGATAAGCCCTTTTTCTAAAGGCTCCTCCTCCGAAAAATGCCTTTCACTTTCCTCTTTTGAGTCTTGGAACCAAGAATCATGATCAAATCAACTCTGCCATTGTTCCTGGATGGGGGTGTATCGATGCATTCCCCTAATCTGTTCCCTACTGTCATCCCTTTAATTTAGTATTCACCTTCTTAATTTAGTCCTTCCCTGACTACCACTCTTCTATTTTCTCCTCCTTTAGAATGTAAACTCCTTGAGGGCTGAGACTGTTTTTACTTTATTTGTGTTCCCAGTGATTAGCACAGTGCTTGGCACATTCTTTCAAAAACAAAACACACTGCCACAATAGAGTGGGCTCTTCAAGAATAAAAATCTATATGTGGGAACTGAATTTTACTTATATCAATCTTTTCTGAACCATTATTGGGGATGAGTTCTATGTTAATGCTTCCCATCCCCTCTTCCCCCAAATATTTCATAATCCCTTTGTTTTGGCTACCTAAGAAAATAAGATATTTCTACCCAAATAATTTTGCCCATGATGAGGGTTTCGTGTTGAAACAGAAAATGACGCTTATACAGGGATGAGGTTGTGCAAACACTTTGTGGGTAGGGCGGAAAAACCTTTTTTTTTTCTTGTCATTTTTTGGGTTTGCAGTGAATGAACTCACAGAAAATGGTAAAGCTTATTTGACTAGAGAAGGGGAGGGGTATCAGTCACAGTTTGAGTAGTCTTAACCCAGTGCCTTGAGGGAGTTCTGAATTTATGGGGCTTAAGTGCAAGGTCTGAGAAGGCCATACTCCACTAAGATCTGCAGTGATACCATGATAAATTCCTTTAGTTGCAGCAGGTCTTTTCTAGGCTTCTCTTAAAATTTCCCTCAAGGAAAATAAGATGTTGAATCTGAAATATCTTAATGTTAATGAATTTATCAATTCCTGTTCCACCTGAGTGATTTGACTAGAGAAATTCCCAAGTGGCTTGTTAGGGAATTAAAAGGGTCCGAAAGGCAAAGTAAGAGGATGGGGGAGGGGCCTTGAAGACCTTTACCACTGCAGTTTTATCTGGTACTAGCTCTATTCTAGATAGATTGTTCTTTGTCAGCATATGAGACTCATGTCACCTTATCAAAAAAATTCAAAATTAAAAAAAATTCAAAGAAATTGGGAGATAATTTATCTCCATAGTACCTTAAAATTTTTTTTTTTTCCATAGTACTTTTTTTTGTATTGTCTGCCTTCGGTGCTTTGCCACTCACTGCCCATAAGATTCATTTGGACAGGTCACCTAATGTTTCAGGGCCTCAGCTTCCTTATTTGTAATGAGAGGATTGACAGTGTGGTTTTGTGGCTGGAGTGCCAACCTCAGAGTCAGGAGGACCCTGGGTTCAAATCCTGTTTCTGAGATGGCTTTGTAATTGTAGACAAGTCATTTAACTTTGAAGTGCCCTAGGCACTTCTGAGTTCAATGTGGCCTCTGATACTTAATACCTGTGTGACCCTAGGCAAGTCAAAGAACCTCTATATGCCTCAGTTTCCCTATCTGTAAATTGGGGCTGATAATAGTCCCTATCTCCCAGGGTTGTTATGAGGATCAAATGAGATAAAAATTATAAAGTGTTTAGCACAGTGTCTGGCACAAAGTAGGCACTATATAAATCTTAGCTGTTGCTGCTGCTGCTGCCTTTTGGGGTTTATAAGATGCTATTTGGTCATTATTTCCTCTTTGCTGTTTCTGTGCTCCAACATAGCTCTCACAACTATCAGTTAAAAATCTCTAAAAATACCACTCTCAAAACTGTCTTGGTAGTTCAAGGAATTGTGGCACACTGAGAATACTTAGAGAGAATGAACACAAGGTTTTGGGGGCATGCTCAATGAAGGGATGAAAGATGTTTTAAAATCTTATTACTTCACAATTATTTTGAGTAAAAAGGATCTGTATATATGTATATATATATATTTTTTTTTTGGATGGGGGAGGGCATTATAAGGATGGAATAATTCCTTAAAAGTCATCTTTGCATTGTTTTGGTAGGAATTTGCACAACAATTTTACTCAATATAGCCCTAAGTGCTTTTCATATCTAAGAAAATGAAACAAAACTCAGTTCATATATGCTTTAGATGCCTTATGTTTACTACAGTCTATTATTGTATGTGTTTTATGAAGTCTCGAGTTTTTAATTTTTTGGGATCATAGGGACCTTATAGGTCACCTAGTCTAATAAACTTATTTTAAAAATTAAATCAAAATTTTGAATTTACAAAAAGAAATTTTCTTTCTCTCCTACCCCTCCCTGGAAAAAGAGAAAAAAAAACCCACTTGTAATAAAGACAACATCTTTATTTTAAAGACGAGGAAACTGAATTCCAGAGAATTTAAATGACTTGACCAAGGTCATATAACAAGTGTCAAAGTTGAATTTGAACCTAGGTCTTTCTGACTCCAGGCAGCTAGGTGGTACAGTGGATAGAGTGCCAAGCCTGGAGTCAGGAAGACCTGATTTCAAATATGGCCTCAGAAACTTACTAGCTGTATGATCCTGGACAAGTCATTTAACCCTGTTTGCCTCAATTTCCTCATCTATAAAATGAGCTAGAGAAGGAAATGGCAGGCAAATGACTCAGTATCTTTACTGAGAAAACACCAAAATGGGGTCATGAAGAGTCAGACACAACTGAAATGAAAGAACAACCACAAAACTTCCTGACTCCAAGTTCCGTGCTCTTGGATATTGCTTACCGCAGAATATTGCTTTTTCTCCAGGTTCTTGTTTACTTCTTTCATTTTGCTTTGTTTTAAAAGTCATATGATGTCATGGATAACTCATAATTTAATTTTATATTTGTTGCCTTTAAGGAAGAAGCTGGATTATCACATTCACATTCAGTTATATGCCTATCAAAACAAAAGTAAACCTCAGCATCTCCCACTTTGTTCTAAAACTAGATCCTAAATATTTTCTATTAATTATAGATTGCCTCTCAGGTAAAAGATAGGAAAATCTACCTCAGAGATAATATAATAGCATTAGAGTAAGGAGAACTGCTCCTGTGAGGGTTATCTATCAGTAAGTAAGCCTGGTAGCTTTTGGTTCTCTGCTATATTTCTCCTAGGATTTTTGAAAATGATCAAATTGTGTATTCTTTTTTTCTTCCTTCCTTCCTTTCTCTCTCTTTTCTTTTTTCTCTCCCTTTCTTCCTTTTTTTCTTTCTCTTACTTCCTCTTCTTTCTTGTTCTTCTTTCTCTTCTCCCCTTCCCCTCTCCTATTTATAAGATAGAGAGAGGAATAAGGAATGGATCTGTGACTTCATTAGCACAGGGCAGCAGGTCTCAAACTTTTTGGTCTCAGGACTCCTTTATAACCTTTTTTTTTTTAAAAGCAATCGGGATTAAGTAACTTGCTCAAGGTTACACAGCCAGGTGTTTCTGGGTGGGTGCTAAGTGTCTGAGCCCAGGATTCGATCTCCAGGTCTTCTCAACACTGGAGCCAGTGCTCTTACTCGCTGTGCTACCTGGCCACCTCTCCTTTATAACTCTTTAAAATTATTGAGGATCTATCAAAGAGCTTTTGTTTATGAGACTTATATCTCTTGCTAGTTGTTGTATTGGAAATTAATAAGCCTTGGTATTATTAGCAAAATTACTAGTAAAATATTAACAAAATTTGATCTCATGGACCTCCTGGAAGGGTCTCAGGGACTTCCAGTGGTCCTTGAACTAGACTATGGGAATTACTGGCCTAGAGAACTGCTGGATAAGGAAACTCCCTATACTAATTCAGGTATACACCTTTTTTTCTTTGCAACTTTAAGAGTTGCCTCTAGGTATAAGACTAATTATTGAGTCTTAAGGGTGCTGAAGAAAGTGATGTTAGTTAATGCTTATTATACATCTATCCAGAGGAGGATACTGCTTGAGTGCAGAGTAATAATTAATATTACTTTAAGAGGATATATGATGATGATAAATTTGATAAAGTTGTTGATGAATCTGAATTTTCAGCTCCTGTATTCTATCTTATGGCAGAACTGTGTTCAGTCTGAAAGAATCACTACATTTATAATAGCAATGAAGAAAATGATATTAAATGGAGGAAAGAATAATGTATAAATACATACAGATGCCATTGGGTCATAGATTTAGAGCTGGAAAGTGACTTCAGAGGCTATATAGTGCAAAGCCTTATTTAACAGAGGAAAACCTAAGTCTAGGTAAGGTAATTCAACTCATCCAAGGATACCTAGATATTAAGACCTGTGTGTTAATAAAACCAGGATGTGAATGAATACAGGTTTCAGCTTTGTATCTTGTGTGCTTTGCCCTAAACTATGTTTCCTCCCATTAAGTTCTTCAATTCTGTAAACAGATGGTGCTTAGCTACCAGACTAAGCCTCTTAAAAAAGGCATTTTGCTGCCGATTAGGTGCTGTTATGGAGACTTGGGGGAGAGGGGAAAAATTAGAGAGGCATAAAGGTGTAGTGGGAAGACATACAAGACCTAATAGTTGGTTCATGTGCTCAGCAAATACTATTACTATGAAGAATTTCAAAGTAAACTTCTTACCAGCAGGTGAATAAAGTATTATTCATTTTAAACTAATACAATTTTGCTGCAAAATAAAAAAAAAATGCTTGCCTTAAAAATAGTTTTGGGACCACCAAAGACTTAGTGAATTGACTGTTTTTGTTGGGAGTTGGAGGGAGAACTGTGATTTTATCTGTGTGGAGTGTCCCTCTATGAATGCAGAGTGACTTCTGTAATTTGTAGTCTCAGAGACTTGTCTCTGAGAGATTGTTACTTGTCCATAGTCACACAGAAGGATTTGAACCCAGGTTGTCCTGATTCCAAGGCTGGTTCTCTTCACTACAATGTAGTTCATCTTATCAGTTGAATAAACTACTATAAAATATTCTTTAAGACTTTGACTATGTGGCCAGGCATGGTGACCTACAATCCAGGGAGGCTGAGCTTGGTAGATTTCTTGAGCCTAAGAGTTCTGAACTGCTATGAGCTAGGCCAGTCTGGTGTCCACCCTAAATTCAGCATTAATAAGGTGAGCCTTGGGGTAGGGGTGGTTCACTGGGTTGCTCAAGGAAGAATCCAGGTCAAAAATGGGATAGGTCAAAGCTCTCTGACCAACCATTGTGGGATTGGTTGGTATAAAGTTGCCCATGTCGGTGAGATAGAGAGACTCAGTCTCAAAAATAAAAACAGAGTTCATGTGTAAGATTGAAACGACCAGTGAATTTTACCAACCATCCAGTCAATTTAGCAGAAAAATCTTGTCAAATTGGTTGTAGAGATGTCTTTAAATGCTTCCATTAAAAAAGCAAACCAACATTTGACCCTTAAATGATAGTGAAGGAGGCAACTAGATTTCAACAGTCACCTGAATTGGTTGTGATATTCCTGATTTATTTGTTCTTGAGAAAAAGACAATTCCATTGTCATACATGAATTTTAGAAATGCTCATTGAAGTGCACACAATTATATTAAATAAATTAAGTTACTCTTAAGAGAACACAAGCATGTTATTTAAGGCGAAAATACCAACTTTTGTGAGATAACTTAATGTGAATGACCCTTTCTTGCTCCTGTTAAATGAAAGGAAGGCCTAAGAGTAAACTCATTAGTTTAGCTGCCCTCTGCCCAATTCTCATCATAAGTCTAAGTTCATCCTCACTAACTAGCCAGAGAATTGGGCTCTCTAAGCCCAAGTTTCTCCTTTCCATTCACTTCCTCTTATCTGCAGATTTAGAATTCTCTGACCTCTGTGGGTATCAAAGGAAACCAAGGAAGGCACCTTAAAACACAAATAAAAACAAAGCCTTAAAAGCCTGATAAAGTTTGTTTGAACAATATTTGAAATCTGCCAATTGGTTCAGATGGACAGAGGTGTAGTATTCCAACGAGAGATCTGAAATGTTTGAAAACCTTGGTCAGAACACAAAAGTGGTGTTTGTGATCAGATACTATCATGCCCAAATGGACATATAGAAGCAGGTAGGAAAATTCAAATTTAGAAAAAGTCAAATGGTTACTCAGTGCTTGGCTAATTGTGCTTCGAGACACCCTGTGGAATTTCCCAACTGGAATTTGTCCCAATGTAAATCTGGGACCATCACCCACTTCCCATAGGATCTGTGGACAGCAATACATTATATATAATCCTACAGGATGCATATACTTTCACATAATAAGCCTATCATGTAATATCCAATAATTCTTGTGTAAAAAGAAAGATGGAGGCAGCGGTGATCACATATTCAAAGTAAACAGTTCAAGTTCTTCACAATACAGTTTACAGAGCTTAGCCATGATTAAGACTGCTGGGACAGATGATTTTTTTATTTTCCTTTTTCTTAAATGAATTTTAAAATCTAACCAGGTCTGGTCCTTGGGTTAAACTCATAGGCATGTACAGATTATAGGCCAGATGTGCCGGCATACCTGGCTTGGGTGCTATACACACCTATGGTCAAACCTGAGGCCTAGGCAGGTGTCCCCATACATTCATAATTCTTGCTGCCAGTGGGGGTTTGATTCAGGACAGATTGTCCAGAAATCAGTGCTACCTGAAAGTTGTGTCTCCTTTTTTTCTTCTCCTATCCATTAATATGTGTTGATTGCTTATTTGTTAATAACTCCATTAATATTGAGAGCCCATTAAGTATATGGAATATGTGAGGCTTAAGGTAGGGCAAAGGTCTGACTTGGTTGTAGCCTGGTTAAGGCTAAGCTGGGGTTTAGAAGTGAAATAGGGACAGGAGGTCTATGAGCAGTTCTTGAAATGGGAAAAAGTAGATCCAAGTGAGAGAAAGAGATGAAGGGGCTAGGTAAGAAAGCCTAATTGTGAAACCCACATGTTGAGGGAGATAGTTGGTTACATGGAATCTAAGAATTTTATGGAAAAAAAGATCTTAGACACAGACTGAGGACAATCCACTTATGTTCCTCTGGCCATTGGCCTATCCTCTTCCACTGCTGCTCTAAGGACATAGCTGCCATATACAATGACTGTTTTAGGGAAACATTGATTTGTGGAATTGAGTCTACAATTTGGAGAGACCAAAGCATAACCTGTTTCTGAGTGTAAGTGTGGCTAGAAGTAGACTTAGCCCAGCTGTATTTGGAAGCATATTGGAATGCTGTTAGTGATACCCCTTTCTTGCCCTTTGAATTTAGTTGTATTATGATATGTTGGGACAGATGGTCAGGGATTCTTCCTGCAACTTTGGATGGCCTTACTACATTGGTTTATCACAGGCAATCAGTGCTTCCTGGCTGAGACTAAAAAAGGGCTGCATTTTTTTGTTTTTGGCTTTTTGAAGGGGGGAAGTCAGGGCAATTGGGGTTAAGTGACTTGCCTAAGGTCACACGGCTAGTAAGTGTTAAGTGTCTGAAGTAGGATTTGAACTCAGGTCCTCCTGACTCCAGGGCCGGTGCTCTATTCACTGCATCACCTAGCCACCCCAAAAGGGCTGCTTTTGCGCTCATGAAATCGCTTTCTCATCTTTACTTTTCCTTTAAACTCTCTGCTAGGTTTCTGTTGCATTATGCATTTTGATTCTCAAACCCTTCTAGCCCTGGTAGATTTCTGACTTTGAATTTTCATAGCAGAGGATCCAAGCTCCCAGGTTCAGGGTGGCCTTCTTATACATTACATAGATCTTTCCTTGGTGTATAAAACATGGAGGCAGCTTGCATTTAGACATTTATATGGAGAATGATTAGAAAAAATTACTCTCTGGGCATTGAAGAGGGGTAATTAGTAATATTCAACAATAAAGAGACTACCAAATGATCTTAGTTTTTTTCTGTGAAAAGGGAATGATTTGAGCCCAAAGTGGTGGTGCATACCTATAACCTTGTAGTTGGGGAGATTGAGGCTGGTGGATTGCTACAATGCATTATGCTAACTTGGTGTCCAACTATGGCAGACACCAAAATAGTGGGCCCCTGACAGTTGGGGGGCTCTTTCATCTTTTGATGTGCTTCCTGCTATATATTTTTCATTGGTTTGTTTTGCTTTGTTCTCTCCCTCCTTTGGGCCTTTTTTATCTTTCTGGGGGTACCACTATTTTCCTGGTTGTTTCATTTCATTCACTTCTTGTCTTACTTCAGGCCCATTTAAATTCTCCATCTCTCTTGTGTGTGTGCATGTTCTACCTGTCACTGTCAGCTTGTGGGAAAGAGACAGCTCCCTTGGGAGAGGAGGAACAATAGGGCCTATATCCCCTTTCCTTAGAGGCTCCGCTGTTAAAACACATTAATCTCAGAAGAGTTTAAAAGCAGTATTGGCGTGACTTGGTGAGAGGCTATGCCCCCATAACTGAAATAACTGGACCATGCAGCAGTCAGACCAGTTAACTTTGGCCGTCTTCCTGGCTAGCCTGGGTTATCCTATGGTCGAGTGGGTTGATTGTGCAGAAGCCAGTTGTTGCTACAGCCCCAAGCCTGGAATCAGCCAGTTTGGTTGGCCACAGATGATTCAATTATCAAGGAAGAGCTTTCTCTAAACCTGATATCCCCAAACACTGGGCCAAAATGCTTTTCCCACTGACCCTGAACCTTTTCATTTTACATTTCATAGAAAAAGAGAATGTTCTTAGTGCAAAGAACAACCTGAATGTGGTGTGTAAACTCATTTACCCCAACACTGTTACCCCAGTATTACCGAAATAAACATTCTAAACCACATTAAGGGATAAATGATGGCCTAGGAATGACATGTCTATCTTGTGATGGTAGCCATTTCTAATATTCCCGGGTAAGCTTTTCATGGTAACTTGCCAGCAGCTGGAGACAGTCTTTTGGGTTATAAACATACACAATGGCCCAGTTTTGAAAATAATATTTTTGTATTTAACCATGAAGCAAAAATGCCTTAAATTTGATGATGTTTACTTCCATACTTTCAAAGTACAATATCAATTTTTGTAAATGCTCAAATTTTTCCTTTTTTCATCTAGCCCATATAGCATTAGCTGTGTAAGATTTTTTTTCCTTCAGGATTTTAACCTCTGGTACCTTATTATTAAATGAATGGGTTAATGTAGGTGTACCTTGGAATTTCAGCCATCTCTGAAACATGCATTTTCATGCAATTAGAAGATAATGGGCTCTTAAACTGCCTTTCTTATTCTTCCTGATTCTCATTATTTTATCTTTTAAAAAGGGCTTTCAAAATAGTTCATGCAATGATATGTATGGCTAAAGGAAGTGCTAAGCCTAGAAAGAAAATCAAGAAATTATTTAAGTTTGACTTGAGGCAAGCTGAGTACATCTGGACTTTCCCCTGCCTTACAAATGCTTTGAGATGATCTTGACATTCCAGTCCTTAGAGAGTCAGAAGAAAAAGCTGTTTCCTTGGCAGGCTGAGAAATGCTATCCAAAGTCTCAGTTTCTGTCTCTTCTAGGCCCACTTCTTCATCAGTTATAAATAAAGTGGACTCTCTCCATTTGGGATAAAACTCTTGGCTGCCTCTGGAGCCCCCTGAGTCACTACCCGAAAGCTGCACATTCAGTTCCTCCGTTGATCTGATTAGATTTTGTACAGATAATGATTTGCCCAAATCTTTCTGCACTGGAGGGCGAACAGACAGCAGGGTCTCTCCTCCCATGTCAAAGCTTTTTCTCAGGGAACGATCCTTAGTTGGGTTTGACTGTATAGATGGAACGCTTTCTTTTGAGGCAACGAGGCAGGCAGTGACATCAGAGATACTCTCCTGCACCGTGGCAGGGCTAATCTGTATGGGCTCAGGTTTGGGGATATGTTTGATGGCTGGGAGAGGGGGAATTTGTAAGGTTGTTGGGGCCACTGGCTTGGTCACCTGGTGTATTTGGTTTGTAATGTTGTTGGTGACCACCATTGCCGGTCCGTCGCTTTGACTCATTGGCACCGGTGTTGCTTGGCTATGCATAGTTGGGCTGAGAGCATAGAAAGTCTGAGTGCTGAACTCATTTGGTGTAAGTATAAACTGCAGGCCTCGGGAGATGTTGGCACTGGCCGACCTGGATAAGCAGCCACTAGTTTGTGCGGAACTGGGCAGATCTTTGCTGTCCACAGGACTTTGATAATCGGATGTTTGTTCACATTCAAAAGGTGGAATTTGAAATGAAGCCAAAGTCAGGGCTGATGCAGAGCCTTTCCTTAGGACTTGTTGATATATGTCTAGTAGGCAGTCCAGTTTTGATTCTATAGACTGTACCTAAAAAGCAGAAAAATGGTACACATGAGTATAACATGTCATTATAGGATTGTAGATTTAGGATGAGGGAGGTCCTTGTGGCAAATCCCCTCATGAGGAAACTAAGAACAAGAGGTGGACCAGGAGTGTCGATTGTGTAAATTGATGCAAGAATTTTTAAAAATGATTTTTAATAATTTTACTATGATTTACTGTAATTTCTCCTATATGTGCATATATACTTTAAATAGAATTACAAGTAGATATTATAATTTTACTTTAAAAAAATTCAATTTTATTTTTAGTTCTAAATTTTCTCCCTTCCTTCTTCCTCTATTCATCAAGAAGGCAAGAAAAATAAAGTTCATTATAAATATGTAGTCATACAAAACAAATTTCCGCATTAACCATGTCAAAAAAAAGAAAGAAAGAAAAAAGAAAAGAAAATATGTTTCAATCTGTACTTTAAGTCCATTAGATCTCTATCTGCTGGTCAATAGTATGGTTAGTCAGTGAGACTTTAGTACAGTTAAGTCACTGAATCCTTTGGAACTCTGGTTGGTCATTGTGTTAATCAGAATTCCTAAGTCTTAAGTTGATTATCTTTATAATATTGTTATTACTGTACAAATTGTTCTCCTTGTTCTACTCACCTCACTTTGTATCAGTTCATACAAGTTTTCAAATAAAAACTTCATCCTGCTATCTCTGGTATGTACAAATGCACTGTGCCAATGAACGGACATAACTTGGTCCTTCAAGGCATTCTTAAGTTCTGGTCCTTCTAGTGTTAAGTGGTTTGCACAGTGTCACACAGGCAATCATCCTAGAAAAGCCCTTTGATTCTCAAATTGGGACTCACCCTAATGAATCACAGGGCCTTCCAATTTAATTCAGTTAGCATTTATTAAACACAGTGCTATTAGGTACTGTTCTAGATCCTGGTGTTAAATGCAAAAAAACCCAAAACAAATCTGAACATTGTGTGCCATCAAAGAGCTTATATTCTACAGGAGAAATCTCCTTTATAATGTGGGAACTGCTACAGAAGTTTAAATGTTAAATCTGATACTTCCCAGCTCTGTGATATGGGCAAGTACTTAGTTTCTCTGATATAATACGCTTCTTCAAAATACCATTGATAATACCTATGTAATGTATATAGTACCTATGTCATGAGGGGGTTGTGTAGTTTATATGAGATTATGTAGGCAGGACGCTTTGAAAACTTGAAAGAGCTTTAAAAATGCCAATTATGGCATCTTTTACCCCCTCTGGCATTTAGTATATTCTTAATCAATGTTTATTGAATTAAAAGAAGTTTCATTCTAGAAGAATTCTCCTATAGAATTGTTCCTTGAGGGCAGACTCTTTTATTAGGGAAACATCCAAGAGTTATATGACAAATAGAGATAAAATTTCAAAGGTTGACATTTTTAGAATCCAAAATTAAAATGAAGATGTGTCAAATTACTTAATGAGAAATAAAGCACAATTATATGATATAGCAGAAAGGATGCTGGACTTAAAATCTGGAGGCCTAGTTTCAGATATTGGTCTCCAGTTTAATAGTTGAAGACATTTAGCAAATCACTTAATGCATTTGTGTCTTAGTTTACCTATCTGTAAAATGTGCATAATAATATTTTCAGTATTTACCTTACAAGGTTGTTGTAGGAAAGACATTTTTTAAACCTTAAATCACTATTCAGAGGTGAGCTATTATTGTGATTATTACTATTCAGCCAACTCTATTTAGATTATATATATATAAATTATATATAGAAATATATGTATATATTTATACAGACATATATATTTCAAGTTAAATTATTTTGGCTTGGATTATGTGTTTTTATTTTACATATGCAGACAGAACCTGAGAATTTTTCTACTAGCTGTGCATTTATAATTAAAATAAGTTTTTCTTTATTAAAAAAAGTATGATGATAAATTGAACCAAGCTAGTGGAAACTAAAACAGAAGAAATCAGGCCTTTGCCTTTCAAAAATGAAAACATGCAGTGGTTTCCAACTCAGATTATTTTAACCATTGCAGTGAACTATTATATTTTTTATTTGTATATATCCTAGAAAAAATAATATCTATACACAGCTAATATATTTTTCCATTTTATTCCTGATGGGTTTTATCTTTCCTTCTGGATGTGTTACCTGAAATATACCTGACCTCCTATGATAGAGGCAGATAGACAAGACAAAAGATAGCTGCCAAGGCTAGCTGAAACATACCTGTTTCTCAACCTTGACCACACGGCCTAGCATGCTGAGGTCATCCGCAGTTTCCAACTCTGTAGTGTTTTTCTCTCGGCTCTTCTTATCTGATGTGATTTGCCCTTTTCCAAGAATTTGATCAACGCTGTCAGAGAACAAAATCAAAATGAGTATGACTTCTAACAAAAGAGGCCTTGACACAGTCTGGTGGGTTAAATGATTTGAAAAGAAAAGGGAAATACAGTCATTTAAACATATATTGGAAATGATTAAAGAAAAAGTTGACCTTGTTCTTGTTGGTACTTATTCTAAGAGATGTATAATTTTACTCACACCTTTTTCCTTCTTCTTTTCCTTCCTTCCTTCCTTCCTTCCTTCCTTCCTTCCTTCCTCTCTTTCTCTCTCTCTCTCTCTCTCTCTCTCTCTCTCTCACCAATGCAGGTGGGACTATTGTTCCTTCATGCTAAAGACACTCTTCCTTGAGTTGCTATGGCCAAACCATACTCCCTCCTCCCAGCAAAAATAATCCAAACCAAAAAAAAAAAAACCCTTTACCTGGTGGCCAACATCTAGTGACAGAGCTTTCCAAATTTAGCTATATTGGTTCCCAGATGACAGATACAGAATCCTAGAATCATGGTTTCTACGAGTTGAGAAACTTCCAAGGTCATCTAGTTTAGCCCATCTACAACCAAAAATCCCACCAACATATATCCCTCATTGGTCATCCAACTTCTGATTGAAGATCTCCAAAGAGGGGTAGGGTAACTCACTAGCTGTTGAGTTTTATTCCACCTTTGGACAGTTATAATCATTATGAAATCTTTCCTGCCATCAACCCTAATTTTGTCTTTTTTTTCAACTTCTAAGCTATTGCTCCTAGTCCTCTTTGGGACCAAGTAGAATAAATCTAATCCTTCTTCTGTATAAAAGTCCTTGAAATAATTGCAGAATACAACAGTGTTTCCCACTCTCAGTCCTGTGTCTTCTCTCTGACTGGTACCTTTATGTCATCCCCTCAAATTTTCACACCATCTCTTCTGAATGAACTTCAGAATGCCTTTCCTGAAATGTAGGGCCCAGAGCTAAACATAATACTTTAGGTATGACCTGACCAGGACAGAATTTAGGACCAGCTTGGTGCAGTGGATAGAGTGCTGAAATGGGAGTCAGGAAAACTTGGATTGAAATTATACCTTGGACACTTCTTAGCTTTATGATGCTTGATAAGTCACTTAATCTCTCTTGGCTTCAGTTTTCTCATCTGTAAAATGGGAGAGTTGGACTCACTGACATCTGAGGTCCTTTCCAGCTAAATTATAATTTTAGATTTGGCTCTTTTAACAGCCTACATGGTACAGTGGATAGAGTTCAAGGCCTGGAGTCAAGAAGACTCATCTTCATGAGTTCAAATCCAACCTCATACACTTATCAATTGTGTGACCCTGGGCAAGTCACTTAACCCTATTTGCCTCAGTTTCCTCAACTGTAAATGAGTAGGAGAAGGAAATGGCAAGGCACTCCATTGTCTTTGCCAGGAAAACCCCAGATTGGGTCACAGAGTCAGACATGACTGAAAAATGACTGAACAACAACTATATGTATATGTACACACATATACAATATATATGTGTATATATACGCACGTTTGTATATATACATATATACACACATATGATTTATGTATATTTAATGAGAGGTGGCATGGTTCAGTGGATAGACAACCAGCCTTTGTCAAGAGGACCAGTGTTCAAGCCCTTCCCCTGAGGAGTACTAGCCAGGAGCAAGTCATTTAATCTTTTTGTGCCTCTGGCAACTAAGACTTTAAATTACTGATTATTTGCGGCAGCTAGGTGGTTCATGGCTAAAACACCAGTCTGGAAGTTAGGAGGACCTTAGACCAAATCTAGCTTCAGACACTTACTAGCTGTGTGACCCTAAGCAAGTCACTTAACCCCGATTGCCTCCAAAAAAAATGTGTTGGTTACTCGTATAGAGTTTTCATACCAGAAATTCTCTACAATAACGAAATCATAGGAACCACAACCACAATAACAAAGTGTGGGCACATGGAAGAAAGCTGCCATAAAGTAAACTGTATTTTGTATGTTAACATCTTTGTTCAACCTATCCTACAAGAAGATTATTGTGATAAAAAGCATTTTGGAAGCCTTAAAGATCTACAAAAAGATGTATGATCACTATCACCATCATTACTGTTTCTATGTTTCATGGGTTGCTAGTAGAGGGAACACTAATGAGGGTACAGATTCATTTGTGTTATTATTTTTAGAAATACCCTGAAGAGAAGGTTATCAAAATTAAAGTTATGATTATTTTATATCTTGAGAAAGGCAAATTTTGTGTGGCTTTGTATGAGCTAGTGATTGATATAAAGGGAAATGATTTGGTGCCATAAAATCTTTTTTTCCCTCCCCTTACAGTATAAACAATTTCGATATAAAATAATGTAAATTTCTTTTTTTTTTTTTCAAAGCAATTGGGGTTAAGTAACTTGCTCAAGGTTACACGGCCAGTCATTATTTCTGGGTGTGGTGCTGAGTATCTGAGCCCGGATTTGATCCAGGTCATCCCGACACTGGATCCAGTGCTCTTACTCGCTGAGCCACCTGGCCACCCCTAATAATGTAAATTTCAGTATAAAAATTTAGGGAGCTAGATAGCAGATACTTTTAAAGAAAAGCTTGAAATAATTTATTTACCTGGGGCGAAGTAAAGTGAAGAATTAGTACAGTTACTGGGTCATAAGCTCCTTGAGGACAGTTAGTGTCTTTTTGCATGGAGGGAAAAAGTGCTAGCCTTGGAGTAATGAAGATCCGAATTTAAATCTTACTTCTGATACTTGCTGGCTCTGTTATCATGGGTTAGGCTGTCTGAGCCTCAGTTTCCTCATATGTAAAGAATGACTGATAATACCTGTAGTATCTCCTTCACAAGGTGTCTGTGAGGTTTATATGAGGTTATGTTTGCAAGATGCTTTGAAAAACCGAAAGCTACAGAAATGTCAATTATTATTACTATTCATATTAATTTTTGGCATCTTTCATTCTGCCTGGCATCTAGTATGTCTTAAAATAATGTTTATTTTATCCATGTTAAAAACAACAACAATAAAAACTTGCTTCTATCTTAATTGTGGGTCGAAACTGAATTACCTGAACAATTATCTCAGCTTTCTGTTTTGAAGGCCATACCTACCCAAAGCCAAGTTGTTTGCAAGTTTGTAAGCTTCTCCATTCAATTAATCAATCTATCAATTGATCAGCAAAAACTTACTGTGTTCCAGGCACCAAGTTAAGTGCTGGAGAGCACAGGAATTGTTTTCATTCATTTTTATATCTTTCATAGCTCTTAGATTAGTATTTTCATAGTATTTCCTATATTTACTGTTGTTCAGTTGTTTTCAGTTATGTTCAATTCTTTGTGACTCCACTTGGTTTTTCTTGGCAAAGATCCTGAAGTGGTTTGCCATTTTCTTCTCTAGCTCATTATACAGATGAGGAAGCTGAGGCAAACAGGGTTAAAGTGATTTGTCCAGGGTCATGCAGCTAATAAGTGTCTGAGGCCAGATTTAAACTCAAGTCTTTTTGACTTCAGGCCCAACACTATCCACTGCGACAGTTAGGATTTGTATGGTTGTATAGAATGGGAAGACCAGTTTAGATAAGGAAGAAAATCATGAATAAAGGTATTTCTGTAAAAAAAAAACAAACCAAACTTTTTTGAAAAGGTGACTGTAGATTCCATAAGAGTGATCTCATATTAAATGTTCAACAAGATCAATTTGATAATATTTTCCTTTTTAGATGTGATGGGGATCTATGTGAATGGAATCCTTACTGCATGCTTTAGAACAGGGACTGCTTTTCATTCTGTCCTTGTATTCCTAGACCCTAGCACAGTGCCTGGTACATGGTAGATGTTTGATCAGTGCTTGCTGAATGGATTATGATATCCTCTGAAGAACCTTCTTACCTTCTGGGAGGTTAGTTATGTCATTACAGCAACAGTTCTGGTAGGACTTAGTGGTAGAGCTTTTGATAGGGTGTCTGGTGTGGCCAATGTTTTGACCTGAGGAATAAATCTCAGGGATAGTACATATGTACATTCCAACTATGAAAAGAACCAATTACTTACCGTGTTTGAAGACTCTTGATTCTACAAAGCATATCCAGATGTCCAGCAGAGTATTGTTCAATAACATCTTTCACATCATAGGGACGTAATGTCTCTTTAAACTTCCTTTTTGCAACATGAAACTTCATAATTCTGCAAAAGAAATGTATTTCCAATGACTCAGTCCTTTTGGTTAAGGAAGTCACTGAAGTTGATGTAAAAGTGAATATAACTGCAATACTTCTGAGATTCCCTCCAACCATGCAGACCAAAGTATTTCCATCTATGACTTGCCACAGGTTTGCCACAAGAGGTCCCCAAAGTGCTAGGAGTCTTCCCCAAATTGTCTAGCCATCAAAAAAAATCAATAATTCAACAAATCATTTTAAAAAATGTTCACCATATCATTTCTAAAAAACACACTTTTATTCATATTTTTTGTTTTTCATCATCTACATTTCCTAATGTAACCCTCCTCCAATGCTTCCCAGGGAGAAATCCCTTATAACAAAGAAAAAAAACTTATACTGTCCTCCTCCCCCCCCCCCCCCAACATAACTAACCAACATTGCAGAAATAGTTTGACGTTATATATAGTGTTTCATACTGCAGAAAAGCTGGGGGTGGGGTGGATGAAGGAGGGAATGGGGCATTCTCATACATCTTCTTTGGGGCCAGTCTTGGCCATTATGATTCATACCATTCAGTTTTACCTTTTTTTGTTGTTCTTTCCATTTATATTGTTGTAGTCATTGTGTAGGGCAGCAAGGTTGTGTGGTGGATAGCTTAGATCTTCCTGGGTTCAAATCTGACCTCAGACATTACTAGCTGTGTCACCCTGGAGAAATCACTTTAACCCTGTTTGCCTCAGTTTCCTCCTCTGTAAAGTGAGCTGAAGAATATGTAAGTCCTCTCATGCTTCTCCATATTGATCAATTCATTATTTCTTAAGGCACTATGATATTCCCTTATATTCACTGACCATAACTTGTTTAGCTATTCACTAATGAGTTCACATCATTTCCAGTTCTTTGCTACCAAAAAGTGCTGCAATAAATATTTAAGGACAATATGGGGTCTTTCTTTTTATTATTGACCTCCCTGGGATATATACTTAGCAATGGAATCTCTGGGAAAAGTGAATATTCAAATATACAGTTCAAGTATTATTAGCTCCAGTTCATAAATGAGAAAGTCAAGACCCAGGAAAATTAAATAATTTGACCAAGGTGGCAGTTGCTTTAAGTGGCAAATCTCAGCTCTTTTGACTCCCAAGTTCAGTGTTCAATCCAATATACCATGGAACCTAAGATTAATTTGGACTAATTGGATTAAATATCCCAGGCCTGTCACCTTTTGATTCTATGGGAAAAAAAAACCTGGGAAACAGAATTTAGAAGTCTCTAGTTCTACTTTTAAAATTAAGGCCAAAATGTAATCCTGCTTTTTTTTTTTTCCCAAGTGATTAGGAAAGTTGAAAGGTCTAGACCCAATTCCTAGAGATAGCATCGATTTAGAAACTGTTCCTGTGGTTGAGGTGGCCTTTTGTAAATCTAGATTCCAATTTCAGAGATGCAAGGGTATATTCAGTGTTCTGTTTTGTTGTTAGACTTAGAGAAAATCCTTTAAAGAATAGACAATTCCTTTTGTAAGAACAATAATAATAATAATAAATACTCTAAGGTCTGTATCTCATTTGATCCTCACAACAAACCTATGAAGTAGGTGTTATTATTATCCCTGTTGCACAGAGGGTAAAACTGTGCATTGAAGAGGTTGTGTCTTGCCCAGGGTCACACAATAAACAAACCCAATAAATAGATATCTGAGGCAGGATTTGAACATAGGTCTTCTTGACTCCCAAGTCTAGTTCTACTTGCCATTTAGCTTCGGGGCACCCCTCCACCCATACCCCAGCTAAAGACAACTATGTGGTAGGCCAATAGTTTCTTATAATATACTAATATGACTACATTTTTTGGTCTGGGATTGTAATTTCATTGGTAGCTTAAAATAGAGCAAATGAGAGCCTAGTAGCTTTCATGGGCCATGGCACTATAGCCTCAAACTATCTCTGCTCCTAATATTACTGTATGATAGCATTCAGACTACCAGTCCTGTGGCCCTCAGTCCTTCTCCAGTCCTCTGCCCTTCTTCTCTCCCTCAGATATAGATCAGAGGATGTGTGAGGTTGGGTAAACTTCCCCATGGTCACAAAGCTAGAATTATGAAAGGCAGTTCCTGAGCAAGCCTTTTCTGACTCTCAGACTGGTCCTCTACTACACCATGATGCCTCTCATGGCTTCTTATAATTTAAAAAAAAGTTCCTAAAAGCATTCAAATATTAAGATAGGAGATAAAAAAACAAACTACAGCTTAAACCAAAATCTCACAAAAAACAAATCTATCCATGGGGAATGTGTACATACACACACGTAGTATTGCATGCAAGCATGTATGAAAGCACATTTGAATGTGGAAACTTGTAATACAAAATAGATTAAATTCTCCCAGGGACTCAAAATGGGTAGACTGTGTTTAGTTAATTGCCAACCAGGGAAGAAAGATCCAGAGCTCAGAAAGCTATGTAACAGCCCTTCTGTTTTCAATACATTCTTTATCAGATGAATCATTTGCTTTTCTGTCTTTTATAACAGAGAAATTGTGGCATCAACAACTTCTAATGTGTCCATGCTGTCTTTGGGATGGTCTTTTCATACTGAAGAGCTGAAAATTTAGCGTACACATTCAGTTCTATAATCTGTATCTATTTGCCCCTTCTTCCCCCCATTATTTTTTCCTCTTTATCACAGATTCTTTTCTTACAGAAAAATTTAAGTAATTAGAAGATTGCAGGACAGTTTGTTTCAGTTTAACTGTCATTTTGTTATTTGGTATGGTGATGATGATGATAGTTAATATTTATTTGGCGCTTAATGATTTTCAAAGTGCTTTAGATACATATTCATCTTATTTGAACCTTGCAACAGCTATTGGAGGTAGGTGCTATTATTATTCCCGCTTCACAGATGAGAAAACTGATTTTAAGAGAGGATAAGTGACTTATCCAGAGTCACACAACTAGTAAACATCTGAGGAGGCATTCAAACTTAGGTCTTCCTGACTACCAAGTTCACCACTCAATCTATGAGTCCACCCTACTTCCCTATCTATCTGGCTTTTCCTTCATAATTTTTGTAGAAGCTGACTGATTTTGACCATATTTGGCTTACTTCAAAGGGTTTCGAGATACTTGTCTGACTTTTGGTTGATTTGTGGGTCAGGTTATCATCTTGAAACAGCTGAAAAAATGGACTCCAGGAAAAGTTTTCTAGTGGGTGTGATTGTACTGACTGAGGGCCACAGGACTGGGAGTCTGCATGTCATCACACTGTAATATTAGGAGCAGAGATGGTTTGAGGATATAGTGCCATGGCCCATGAAAGCTAGTAGGCCTTCATTTGGTCTATTTTAAGCTGCCAGCTATCACCTAGTCATAATATTTCATAAAAAACATTAGCTAATTTAATTTTTATTGCGCATAATTTAGTGTCTGTAAGCTAGCCAAGACTAAAGAAAAAAAAAACCCATGGTTTATCATTGTAATCAATATTATTATGTCAAATGTAAGGCCATGAAGCTGGCAGGTTTTATTATTTCTTTATGACAAGATGATGAAAAATATGCAAAATGGGTTTTAAAATGTCTAATGGGCCACCAATTTGATTGCTTCACAGAATACTGGCTTTCCAAGTGGCATAGACTGCCACGTTGATTTATCAAAACTAAACTCTTCAACATGGGATTCATAATGTTCGAATAATGTTTGAAACTGAGCATAGGAGGCAGACTTACTAATTAAGGACTAACCATTCTTTTTAGAAATGGAACATTTTTTTCCTGTTCTTGGAGGTGGGAATGGAGGAGGGGGCTAAAAGATAACAATGACAGTAGCTGATATTTCTATAGTCTTGTAAAGTTTGCAAAGGGATTTATGGACATTATCTCTTTGTAACCTATGAGGCAGGTACTAGAAATCATAGATTTAGAACTAAAAGGTATCTTAGAGGATCCAGTCCAGTCCTCTCATTTTACAGATAAAGAAACTGAGTCCTATAGAGGTTAAGTGATTTGTCTAATATCACACAGGTAGCAAGTGGCAGAGCCAGGATTTGAACCCAGATTTTCTGATTTAAAGCTTAGTGCTCTTTCCACTGAAACCTATTGTTTCCCTTAACAATAAACAGTCAAAAAGGCATGAAGCAAGATAAGAATCTTCTAATTAAATTAAATACATTTGAGAAAACAGAATGGATTCATAAAACTAGCTAATTTTCTATTAATTAGGGGCGGCCAGGTGGCTCAGCGAGTAAGAGCACCGGCTCCAGTGTCGGGATGACCTGGATCAAATCTGGGCTCAGATACTCAGCACCACACCCAGAAATAACTGGCCGTGTAACCTTGAGCAAGTTACTTAACCCCTATTGTTTAAAAAAAAATTTTTTTTTTCTATTAATTTAGAATTGCCTTACAGAGTATGATGATTCTCTGTATTCCCCCAGAGAAGATCAAGAAGAAAGAGATTTACACTCCTAGGCTCTGCTAGAGAGGGTGTGTGCAGAGAGGTGTATGCCATAGGGTAGGTTTCTAAGTCGTGCAGTGATTCTCAAAATGTGGGCTGGGGTGAACCCCTGGGGTGTTGAGACTTTCAGGGGGTCTGATGAGATAAAAACGATTCAAAAGATAATACTAATATGTTATTTACCTCTTAAAATATTGTTCCCTGGGGGCAGCTAGGTGGCACAGGGAATAGAGCACTGGCCCTGGAGTCAGGAGGACCTGAGTTCAAATGTGGCCTCAAACACTTAAAACAAAAACTAGCCATGTGACCTTGGGCAAGTCACTTAACCCCAATTACCCTGTCTTACCCCCTCCAAAGAAAAAAAAAGTTCCCTTTTTCAATTAACATGGAAGGAAAATTCTAAGACTGAATTTTCTTCATATACTTTGACCAAAACAACATAAATAGAATACAAAAGCAGATATGGGAATCTAGCTGTCTTCTGTTAAGCCAACCATTAAAGAGATATGCACAAATATGTAAAACAATGATATTTTTCTGACTTAATTTTTTTGTTTTGGAAAATATAGTTATTTTTCACAGAAATGTTATTTATGTTAACATATGAGTTTATTTTTGTCTAAATGAATTAATAAATATTTTAAAATTTATTGGTTTTAATTTCTAATATGGCAAATATCAATATATCTATATATACCACAGAACCAAGATTGCTTTGGGGTCCTCAGGTTTTTCTTTTTTTTTTCTTGGTAAGGCAATCAAGGTTAAGTGACTTGACCAGGGTCACACAGCTAGTAAATGTCAAGTGTTTGAGGTTGGATTTGAACTTAGGTCTTCCCGATTCCAGGGCTGGTGCTCTATCCACTGCGCCACTTAGATGTCCCCTAGTCCTCAGTTTTCAAGAGTATAAAGGGTTCCTGAGACCAAAAAGTTTGAGAACTTCTAGTGTAGCAGAATGTTTTATCTTAGATTCTTTCTCATTGGAGGTCTTCAAGGAAAGGCTGGATGATAATTTCTTGGATATTTTAATGACTTCATAGTCATTTAAATGTACAAACCAGCACATTTTAGTTTTCATTCAAAGGCCTGAGCATTATTTGTAATAGGTACTTCTGCTACAAGTTATAGGCAATCTCAATAAAAGCCTATGTATGAATGGGCTGGGGTTTTTTTTTTTTAGCTCTATTCTCAAGAGCAGAGTGAGCCTTTGGAGGTCCTCCAGGAGCAAAATCTACAATGAACTTTCCAGAAAAGCCCAACAAAAAATAACCTTTACTTTCTCTCTGCTCCTCTCCACCATGAACTACCTAATCCACAGCAAATATCAAAGGGGTAGGATCCAATAATTTAGGTAGAACTAAAAGAAGAACCCCAATTTTTCCATATCTTAAGCTCTGGCTTGTGAATTCAAAGCCTCCTATGACTTGACTCCCTCCTACTTTTCCAGATCTTACACTTTATTCCTCCTCTTCTCCCCTATTTAAATATTCTTTGATCTAGTGACACTGACTTCCATTCCTCAAACAAGACACTCCATCTCCTGACTCCTCTGGGTATTTTCATTGACTGCTCTTAATGTGTAGAATACTTTCCCTCATCTCCACCTTCTGGCTTCTCTTGCTTCCTTCAAATACCATATTCTATTAGAAGCCCTTCCTGATCCCCCTTGCCAGAAATGTCTTGTCTATTGATGATCTCCAATTTATCCTGTATATAGCTTGTTTTCATGGCATTGTTTGCATGTATCCTCCCCATTGGCCTGTGACCTCTTTGAGAACAAGGACTATGTTTTACCTTTCCTTGTATTCACACTGCTTAGACCAGTACCTGGAATATAGTCAGTGCTTAATAAATGCTTATTGATTTACTGACAAAGCAGATTCTATGTAGAGATTAAGAAACTAGAAATAATTATATTACACTAAAAAGTCACAACTATCTAATATTAATCTGAAGGAGGCCAATATGAAAAAATAGAAAGAACAAACTATTTCTTGACAGCCCAGTGCCAAATAGGGCAAAGTGGATACAGTTGTGGGCCTGGAGTCAGGAAGACTCATCTTCCTGAGTTCAAATCTTAGCTGTGTGACCCTGGGAAAGTCAATTAACCCTGTTGGCCTCAGTTTCCTCATCTGTAAAATGAGCTAGAGAAGGGGATGGCAAACAACTCCAGGATCTTTGCCAAGAAGACACCAAATGGTGTCACAAAGAATCAGACATGACTGAAACAAATGAATAAAAGTACCAAATATGTACAGATAATTAATAGGGGAAATTGTCAGGGGAAATAGGGACTATGGATAGGTTACTAAACACATTTTACACTGACACAGAGTCTAACCTAAATGACCATAAAGCATGATGGAAAGAACCATGTAAGGAAAAGTCTCCAGGAAAGGAAATGGAGTCGGAAATATTTGCAAATTCTATAATAGCAGCTACTATTTAATAAGAATCTTTAAGGTTTGCAAAGAGCTTTATGCATGTTAACTCATTTGATCTATGACCTAAAGTTTCTCCAAGAGGTAATGAAATATATCTATCTGAGTTCCTATATATTTAATTCATCCCCTAGTGTAGGGGTTTTTAAGCTGGGATCTGTGAATTTGTTTCTTTTCATCTTGTGATAATTTCATTTCAGCATAATTGGTTTCTTGTTATTTTATTTTATGTACTTAAAAAGATGATTCTGAGAAGGGCCCATACACTTTACCAGATTGCCGGAAGGATCCATGATACCAAATAAGTTAAGAACCCCTGACCCAATGACAAAAAGGCAACATGAACTAGTCTAGTAGCATAGTGAGCCTCTTTCTTCTTTAGAGAAAGGAAGCCTTGTCACAGTCTCCAAAACCTTATGGATTGGAGAAAGCCCATATTTAAAAGGTTTGTGTAGCTTGTCCTTGACTGTCTCAATTTCCTTCCTATCTCTTAATACTTGTTGGCCATGCTACTTCATTCCAATATTCTTCAGGGCTACTTAAAAAATTCTTTCTCTCTATTCCTCTCCTCTAATCACCAAAATGTGTTATGGGATCAGAGCTTAAATGAGATCATGGAAACTATCTAGTCCAGTTCCCTCATTTTATAGATGAGGAACCTGGAAGTCAAGTGATTTTCTCAAAGTCACAAAAGCAGTAAGTATTAAGAGACAGGATTTGAACATAGGTCCTCTGACTTCAGACTTAGTGTGTACTTTCTATTGTACAACCTTGCCTCCTTTTTTTGTTATTCAATCCAATTTGGCAGCTCATCCTCCACAAAAACCCTGTTGCAGTGATTCATCTTGGTCTTGCAATGAATCTGGATTCTCAGAGATTATGTAAGAGAATCTCCTGCTCTAAAGTTCTATAAAGTAAGAAAAAAATCTGAGCATTTTCCAGGGGATCAACTCCTCTGGAGAGGTGACCTGTCAACTATTTCTGCAATTGATGAAGCTCCCACCAGTTCAGCAGCTGCAATGAATGAAGACCTGGAAAGGAATTTTCTTAGCTCCAAGACCTAGGACCCTATTCAAATGGTTTTGTATCACAAACAAATATTATTTTACCAGTAGAAATAGTAATAATGAATAAGAGCTAAGATTTCTATAGTGTTTACTATATGGTAGACAATTTACAATTATTATGCCCATTTGATCCTCACAACAACCCTGGGAGGTAGGTGCTATTATTATTATCACATTTTACAGATGAAGAAACTGAGGCAAGCAGAAATTAAGTGACTTGCCCAGGGTCACATAGCTAAGTAAGTGTCTGAGGGCAGATTTGAACTCAGGTCTTCTTGATTCCAGGTACAGCATTTTATCCACGGCACCACCTAGCTGCCTCTTAATGACTTAATGAAGGTCAGCTGAAACCTGCTCTATGCATCACCATTATTACTGTTATTATTGTAATCCTGTGAACTTCTTGAAAGTATGGACTATCTTTTTCTTTGTCTCCCTATCACTTAGTTCCATGATTTGCAAAGAGATGAACATATAATAAAGGCCATTTATTTGTTCATTCATTCATTCAGTTATAGATTATGTCTGCTGAAGATCAAACCTCATTAACTGTGGAGAGGTTCATTACTAGAAGTTGGGCACTATATAGAGTAGATGAATATAAGAATAAATAAATACATAGAGTAGATAAAAATTAAAAATCAGTCCTATGTCAGTCCCCTTCTGTTTCATTGACAGTGCTAGAGTGATGGAAATAGAGAGTATAAGATTCACATGCAGTTGTTAGATCAAACGTTAATTTAAATGTTGGTACTTTCAAGGAGCTGTCAACTAGGTAGCATAGTGGATAGAGTTCCATCCCCAAATTCAAGAAATCTCCTTCCTGAGTTCAAATCTGGCCTCAGACACTTATTAGCTCCATGACTCTGGGCAAGGCACTTAACCCTGTTTGCCTCATATCTATAAAATGCCCTGGAGAAGGAAATGAAAAAATCACTCCAGGATCTTTGCCAGGAAAACTCCAATTGGAGACCCAAAAAGTAGAACATGACTGAAACGACTCAACAACAATAACTTTTAAGGGGTGATCCATTGTCTTATAAATAAGGAGTTGTCATAAGCATGGAAGAATTGAAATACAACCATATTGATGCTTTGACTATAGATGGACAAAAGAAGTGCCTGCCAATTAGATGTATGGCTCAGAGGTCTTCCCCAGTGACGTGAATAAATGCATTATCATTAGCCCTAAGTCAGCAAACTTCATTTGGTGAAACACTTGGTCATTTTGCCTTGCCCTGATCATGATGAACTAAGGAAAAAAAGAACCATTATGAAGATAATCGCAGCTTATATGTTGTAGAATTTGAAGAAGGAAAAAATCTCTAGAGAACTTGACAAGATGCTCCCAGCTAAATCAGTTTAAACTTTGGTTTTCTGTAGCTTCAATGCAAATTGAAGCAATGCAAATTTGCTAAGAGGAGCAAATATAAGTAAGAAAATGAAAAGAATAAGCTATTTCTTAACAACCTAGTATCAGATATATGTATATATATGCACACATATAATACATACATTGTTAATTTTGTACATGGATGAAGTTGGAGACAACTATTAAACTCCTATTTATACCATCACAGGGTGACAGACTACCTTTCCTAGCACTTAACACAGTGATTGGCACATAGCTCTTAATAAATGGTTGTTGATTGACTGACTTAAATGCACAATAAAAAAGAAAATTTTAAAAAATGGCCAGAGGTTGTTTGTAAAAAAAAAAAAAGGCTTTATATTGATGGGGATGTAGTTATGTGAGATGGTAGCTTAATCAATTAACCAACCAATTAATCAAAGTGCAAGTGTTAAGTTCTCGTTATAGCCAGGCACTGAGCTAGGCTATGGGGTTACAAAGACAAAAATGTCCTCAAGGAGCTTATATTTTTTTGGGAGAATATAGAGAAAATGTATATGTATACATATAGCACAGAGAAGTATAGTATAGAAATATATAATGTAATAGAAAATATAGAATATATAATAAATATTTAAATATAACAATAATAATAGGATAAATTAGTAGTAATACTAATAGTAATAGTAACAGTAATAGAAAATATAGTATAAATATGTACAAACAAATACAAGGAAATTTGTGGGTGGGAAGGCATTAGCAACTAGGGGACCAGGAAAATTCTCACATAGAAGGTGGCATTTGCAGAAATCTAGAGATCCCAACAAGTGGGGTTGAGGAAGGAGTGCCTTTCAGGCATAGGGAACAGCTTGTACAAAGGCATTGGAGTTGGAAAAGGCAAAGGCAAAGGAGTTAGAAAGCTAACTTTGTGAAGACCAAGTAAGCCAATTTCACTGTACTGTATAGTGTGTGAAAGATAGTAGTGTATTATCAGTCTAGCAAGCTAGGTAGATGATGTCATCTCAGTCAATTAATAGAACCGTCTCTTATCTTTTTCATTCTTTTGTTTTTTTTTTTTAAGATATCTTGAAAACTTAGCTTCTTTAAAGCTGTGTGATCTCCATTGTGGAGTCCTTCTACATGAATTTGATCAGGTCAGCCTCTCCCAACATCACTTTCTTAAATGCCACTGCTACTTATTCCCATAGCCCTTGGTATTATGTAGTATTTCTATAAAGATGAGTTCACAAGATGATGGTGGAAATGATGTTGGAAAATGTGGTTAGGGATAAAGGAATGAAAGCCGTCAAAAGATTATGGTCTATTTAGTCAGGAGTCTTATGCTTATAAATAGGCATATCCCATCTCTAATCCCCAATTAGAAAAATAAAGCCATTGTAACAAATATGCACAGTCAAGCAAAACAAATTTCCATATTAGTGATGTCCAAAAAATGTATGTTTCATTCTGTATTTTGAGTCTGTAACCCCTCTGTTAGGAGGTTGGTAGCATGGTAGATCATGATTACTTTCTCATGATAGACAATAGAAAGCAGTAATGTAGAAGAAAACAACATTGAAAAATTTCATTACTCTGATTAATGCAGTGACTATTTGTGATATATGAGCACCAATAGCACCTCTGGAGAGTAAGGTATACATTATCAGATGAGGCCAATATGCAGTTTTCTTTTATTTAACTGTACTTCTTTGTTACATGAGAGGGAGCTATTGGGTGTTGGGAGGCATGAGGGGAAGTGGCAGTGATGTAAAAAATAGCATTAAAAAGGAACCGAGGGCAGTGAGTAAAGGGCCGGCTGGGAGTCAGGAGGACCCAAGTTCGTTTCCGGCCTCAGACACTTAACACCCACACAAAAAAAACTAGCGTGTAACCTTGGGCGAGTTACTTAACCCCAATTGCCCTCCAAAAGGCAAAAAAAAAAAAAAAAGGAAAAGAAAGTACAATATGTTGGACATGAAGAGGACCAAACAATATCACAAAAATGAAAACTGACTATATCTTTATATTCAGGAAATGACTGGTTACCAAAGTGGAAGTCATTTACAAATCAGTCATCTGTGTATGGTCACACAGTATTAGATTTGTTTGAACAAAGGTAAAACAATCAATACAAGTTTGAAGAAGGGATAAAATGAGAAGTCACTGTGATTACAGCAGATCCAACTTGCCCTATCTGAACAATCGGTCAACTGTATGAAAGACAGTGCAAAAGTAGAAAGACTGATTTACTCTTTTTTTATTCTCTTCTTTTTCTTCAGAGTTCAAATTTTCCTTATGTTCTAGACATTAATTTAAATTTGGGAGGAGGAAAAAACCCCAAGGAAAACTCTAAATGCATCGTACATAGAGTGTTGGATTCAAGATCAAAGAATCACTTTTGGCCAGGGTTATGGTGAGGTCATACCAACTTTTTCTACTTCTAGACTTGGTTAATCTTCAGTTGCGCCTTCATGCCTGAAGCAAATTGGAGGATCAAGACAGAGCTTTGTGGAGCACTCAACGGTGCTAAAAACAAAATGTGTTGTTAATGTTGTAGGAAAAGGAGGCCTCCAGGAGCTTTTACTTATTTATTTATTTATAGCTAAAATTAATGTAACTGAACATTCTGTTAATTTATAATAAATTCCAGAGGCATCAACTAACAACCTCATTTATTTGAAGAAGTGCTTAATTTGAGCACAAATGGACAAAGTTAGATACTTTCAGATATTTTTCATTCACATTTTTCCCTTGAATACATAGGCAAAATGAAATGAGTTACAGTCTCATGGCATCTTTATAGAGATGCTACATCTCCATAGGGGTGAGAGCTGCCTAGGACACTGAGAGGTGAACTGAACTGTCTAAGACCCACCAAAAATATGGAGGTGAGGGGAACTTGCACTGAGATCTCTGACTTTGAAGGTACTGTTTTTCCATCTATAAGACCAAGCTGCCTTTCCCATAGTAGCTGTGAAATAAAAAATGTGTCAGAGAAAGAAGGGAGCCAAAATGAAGTACCCCATCACCACCACTTGAGGGTGTAAAAGACTTATCATAAATCAGAAAGGTGGCTGTAGAAATTGAGCTTGAGAGCTTGTAAAGCCTGCATGGGGATTCTGAGCAAAGAGGAAAAAAAAGAGGGAGGAGATAAAATCTGTGCTGATGACCTAGGTTATTCCCCATAGAGTCCAATGTAATTCTTGTGTCATGTTGTTGTTCATTTGTTTTCCAGATGTATCTAATGCTTTTTGACCTCATTTGGGGTTTTCTTGGCAAAGATACCGGAGTAATTTGGCATTTCCTTCTCCAGCTCATTTTACAGATGAGGAAACTGAGGCAAACAAGGTTAAATGACTTGCTTGGAGTCACACAGTTAGTAGTATCTGAGGCCAGACTTGAATTGACTCCAGGCCTCACACTATCCATTTAGTCATAGGATCATAGATATTGAGCTGGAAGGGCATGTAAGAATATTTGAGAGGACTCAGGGGTTTCAGAGGAGTCTCTCAGGTGAACCAGCTGGAAGAGATCAGATCCCTTGTTGACTGGAGATATGTGTCATCTGTTGGAGAACAGAAGACTGGAATCTGGGAGAAAAAAAGCTACACTGTAAGAGTTGGAGCCCATGTGGAATGAGGATCACAGGCAGTGGGAGCTACAGTGGAACTTAGCTACAAGAGATGGGACAATGGATGGCCATCAGTGTTGGCAGCTGAGCTACAGGAGATGGGGCAATTAATGACATTGGCACTGACAGCTGAGCCACAGAAGCTGGAACCAAGGTGAGCAATCATCTAGTTCTTTGGGAGTAACCGACATCTTTTCAGTAGAAGAGCTATAGGAGAGCAGAGACTGATGGGCCCTCCATTTTTATGGAGCCTCCAACCAGGGCAGTATAAGTTATGAGATAGCGCTCATTTCTGGTGGAAGGATGACCCCATTGGGCCCTCTCCAAGGGCTTGCACGTGAGTACTTTCTGTACCCATTAACTTGCAAAAAAGAAAAAGTGGTTACATTTTGAACATTCTGAGTACTTGCAAGGCAAACTCGAGGCTGTCTTTAGGGAAATGCCAGCTTTCTATTTAAATGGGGGCCGTAAGCCAGGGAGTGACACTATCTAGGTAGTCCCAAGCACTACTTAGGTAGTATCATTAGAGTCTTGCATAACTTGTGTCATAAGATCATAGATTTGGAATTTTAATGGACCTTAGAGGATGTCAAATTCCACCTCCTCATTTTACAGATGAGGAAATTGAGACTCAGAGAGGTTGACTGGTCTGAGGTTACATAAGCAGTAAGCATCTAAAGTGGGATGAGACAGTATGGTATTCTTTCCAGTGTACCATACTGCCTCCATGGGGTGTATGGGTGGACTAGAACCTCTGGTGTGAGGGTTTGCTGAGCCTTTTTTCAGTGCTGTTCACCCCACTTTGGTGCCCATCTTCACCCAACTCTCACCTGTGGTTCCAAGAAGTTGTAGCATGCACAGCAGCCACATGCTGGTAAACTATCTCAGCAAGACAGGCTAAACCAGGTTAAGGGTAACCGACGGGCATCAAACCTGTTGATGAGTTAGGGGAACATCTATTCCAAGCATATGAAGATTTCCCCAGGCAGAATGGGTGAATGAGAACAATCTATTCCAGTGGGAGCTGAAGGCAGCTGAAGCAAGCAATGGAGCTTGGTTGGGAATCAAAGAGGCCAAGGTCACCCACTGCATTATAGGCCACCATTAGTTGTCTTGACTTTTGTCCTGCCATTGGACTTTGATGACTTAGGAAGAGAGAGTGAGGCTGACAACTTTGTACAGCTCTGCCTCATTTAAATGCACTTCATGCACAAATCAAGAAATCACCTGTAATGTCATTAGTCGTCTTCTAAATGAAGGCCAAGCAACAACAATAACAACTGCCTCCATATTGCACAACCACATTAACAGGAGTACTCTTCCTAGGACAAATGGGGAGAGGGTAGAGAAGAATAATGCCTCTGTGAGAAGAGGATTCCCTATTGTATACTCTCCTTACTCACAGAACAGAGAGAAGGGATTGGTTAGCTCATCACTCATTTGTTAGTAAGAAACCCAAAAGAACCACTGAACATCCTTCCTTAATAAGTATTTCAAGCAAATATTATCAATATCAACAATATAATAATAATATATCAATAATATCAATATAATAACTAACCTTATATATTGTAATTTAAGGTAGACCAACCTATTAGACTGACAGAGCAAATATTTTTGTCCCTATTTATAACTGAGGAAACTTAGAGAAACTGAATGAATTGTCTATGGGTATACAGTTAAAGTGGGCTTCAGCTGAGACTTGAATATAGGTCTAATGACTTTAGGTCTAGTGTTAGGAAAGTCAGCCCAGGAAGGATGGGAAGGTCTCAAAAAGGAAATTCTGAAGATACAAAAAGAAATTATTCCAATGAGGAGGAAAAGAAGTTTTCCAAAGAGGCAGAAACTGATACACAGGGAATTCATCAAGAGCCTTAGATTTTTAAAAAGAAAAAAGATGGCAGCAAGGGCAAATAAGAGAGGATGAATAAGAAAGCTGGCACAGTCGAATAAGAAAAGTATCAGCAGTCATAGTAAAGTTCAAAATGAATTGAGACTTTCAAAGAAAGGTTATATCAACAAAAAAAGGCTGTTTTTTTTTTTTTGCTTGTTTTTAGCTCTCTTGTGAAAAGAGAGTATAGGCCCATGCTTGGAGGGAATGGGATGATGAGAAACTGACAACAGAGAGAAGAGACAGATACTCTAATCTTCTTTTGCTTCTCTTTTCTCTTTCATGTAGAATGACTTTTGTACTGAAAGGACACAACAAAAATGGCTGATTGGGAGTTGATAGATAACTGAGGAGATAGAGAACGGCTCATTATCCTTCATGAGTTCAAGTCACCTGGCCCTTACACAATGCATCATAGGTGATTGAAGGAACCAATAGATGTGGTTACTGAACCACTGCCAGTGATCTTTGAAGGATTGTGGAGGGATACATAAAGAACTAATTCAAATTTATAAGGATAAGAGCCATTGCCCAATAGATTAATGGTCAATGAACAGGTAGTTTTCAAAGGAAGGCATTACTACTATCAACCTTGATAAAGGTTGTTTCTTTTTCACTAACAGAAAAGCTGCTTCAAATCACTAACACCTGTAGAAAAGCAAATTAAAAATAGCTCTGAAGTTTCACATCACATTCATCAGATTGGCAAAGACAGCACATGAATGAGAGAAGAGTAGCTGATGGAGAGGATATGGGAAAGAAGGCACATTGATTCCTTATTGGTGAGGCTGTGAATTGGTCTAGCCTTTCTGGAAAGCAAGTTGGAACTATGCCTAAAAGGTCACTAAACTGTGTATACTTTTGGACCCTACAAAAATACTACACTAAGCCTATAGCTCAAAGGGATTAAATAAAGAGGAAAAGGATCCATATATTCAAAGATAGGCATATATATATGTGTGTATATATATATATATATATATATATATATATATATATATATATATGGGTAGCTAGGTGGTATAGTGGCTAGAGTGCCAGGCCTGGAGTCAGGAAGACTTCCTGAGTTCAAATCTGACCTTAGACACTTATTAACTATGTTACCTTGAGCAAGGCACTTAACCCTTAGTTTTCTCCTCTGTAAAATGAGCTAGAGAAGGAAATGGCAAATCATTCCAGTATCTTTGGCAAGAAAATCACAAATGGGGTTACAAAGAGTCGAACGCAAATGAATGACAAATGCAAAGATATTCAGAGCAACTCTTTTTGGAGTAGCCAAAAACTGTAAATTAAGGAGGGGTGCTTACCTATTGGGGAACTGCTAAACAAATTATGGTATATGAATCTAATGGAATATTGCCTCATGAACACTGATTAAATGGACAATGTCATAGGAAACCGTCAAGACCTCTATGAAATGATGTATGATGAGGCAAGGAGAACTAGAAGAATATTTTATATAGTAACAACAATATTGTAAAGAGAAACATCTTTGAAGGATATTAGATAAACTACAATAAATAATGATAAACCATAGGTCTTAAGGACTGAGGATGAAGTGTGCTACTGACCTCCTGCCAGAGACGTGATAACTTAGGAGACAGAATGAATATATATTTTTGTACATGGCCAGTGTGGGATTTTGTTTTGCTGGACTACAAAGATTTGCTACAACAGTTTTCTTCTTCATTAAAAAAAAAGTTCAGTGTGTTAAGTGACCTTGGGCAAGTCACTTCACCCCAGTTGCCCTGCCTTCCCCCCTCCAAAAAAAGCAAAAAAAAAAAAGTTCAGTGTGTGTGTGTGTGTGTGTGTGTGTGTGTGTGTGTGTATGTGTGTGCACGTGTGCATGTGGGTGTGGGGGGGAGATAGTAGTAGGGAGAGACAATAAATGCCTTTTTTTAAAAAGAAAAGATTGTGGAAAGCAATGGATTGCAGGACTGGAGACAGGCAAATGTTATTCCATTTTTCAAAAGAAGAGAATGGATTCTGTAAGCTATAGGAAATTTGTATTTATCTTAATTGCTGAAAAAATTAGATAACATTAATGGGACGATTGATAGAAGAATGATCATAAGGAATCAGCATAATTTCTTCAAAAATAGGTCTTGTCATACTAACTTTATTTCCATTACTGACAAGATCCTTAGTCTCGTAGGTTTTCTTAGATTTTTGTAAAGCATTTGACAATGTCCCTTAAGTTATTCTTGTGGGAAAAAAAGAGATGCATTAGACAGTTAGATGGCCACGGAACCTGTTCCATGGCCAAAAGCAATGCTTAGTCATTAATATTTATATGTCAAATTCACAAGTTGGATCAAGTACCTAGAAGAGGGCAACCAGGATCATGCAATATGGAGATTAGTTGAAGGAACTGAGGATATCTAGCCTGGAAAAGAGAATATTTAGTAGGGAAATGATAGTTATGTTCCAGTATATAAAGGACTCTTACGAAAGTAGGATTAGACTTGTTCTGCTTAGATCCAGAGGGCAGAACTAGAAACAGTAGGTGAAACTTACAATGAAGCATATTTAGGTTGAATTTAAAGGAAAAAAAAGTCTAAGACTTAGAGTTATTCAAGAGTGGAATGGGCTGCCTTGGAAGGTAATGAATTTCCATCAACAGAGGTCTTTGAGCAATGGATGAATGATCCCTGGTCAGATACGCTGCAAAAAGGATTTTTGTTAAAATTGGAGTACATGGCCTTCTAGGTCCCTTCCTACTTTGAGATGCTGTGATTCTTTATACTGGAGAGCAGTGTATTTACTTACACATACTGTGGAGCGCACATTTCTTTATTTTCTGCTCAACAAAAATAGCTCCACATAAGAATAGCAAGAAGGAGTTAAGAGGGGCTAACATTTGATCTCTAGCTGGGAATAAACTGGGCACTGGGCAGAACTATCATTCATGATCATACAACCTCAAAGTGAATTTGAACAGGGCAACAGAGGCTTATTTGTGTAACACCCAGGTCATTAGGTGGCTCAAAGAGTGAGAATGTAGTGGCTGTTTTCACAAGTGACTGAAATATATACTTGACTACTGGGAGAGGGAATATACAACAGACACAGGGGGATTCCAATCCTCTCAGCATATTCTGAACAAGGTTTGGCCAAATGTGTCATAAAACCTCTGATAAGTCTCTTAGTTATACCTTGCAACCTCTCAAGGATTTTATGATTATTTATATGGAGAAATGGATAGATTATTATTATCAGTCATCCCATTAATGTTATTTATTTTTTCCAGCAATTAAGATGAATATTAATGTCTTATAGTTTACAGAATTCACTCTCTTCCCTTTTGGAAAATTGGGATAACATTTACCTGTCTCTATTCCTACAGTCCATTGCTTTCCACAATTTCTTTAAACATAATTTTTTTACATATAATATTTTGTTTCTCCCCCAATTACATGTTAAAATGATTTTTAAACATTTGGTTTTTTTTTAAAGCTTTGAGTTCCAAATTCTATCTCTCTTTCTCTCCTTCCCCTTCTCCCTGAGATGGTATGTAATTAGATATAGGTTATATATGTGCAATCATATAAAAATTTCCATATTAATCATTTTGTATAAGAAGACTCAAAGAAAAAAAAGAAATTATTTAGGACCATTACTTCAGGGCTCCCCATATTCTTTTGTTCTAAGGTTTGATTTCCCCAGCTCTTGTCCCCATTGCCCTCATGTCTTCCCCTGTATTTGCCTGCCTTTTCACCTTTTTTTACCCCACTCATTTCTCCCTCAAAGTTGGACAATTCTTTCTTTATATGTATCCTATCTCTCTGTAGAAAGAGGTGGCCCAAGTCTCTCCCCATCCAATCCATCCTTTATTCAGCCACCAAAGACATTCTGCTAAAGCACAAGACTGACCATGTCATTCAATAAACTCCAGTGGTTCCCTATCACTTCCAGGATCACAGGCAAAGCCCTGCATAACCTAGCCCACTCCTACATTTCCAGTATTCCTACACCTTACTCTCCAACATGTAGTCTTCAATCCAGTGACACCGGTCTCCTATATGTTCCTCAAAGAAGATACTTCATCTGACATCTCTGGATATTTTCTTTGGCTGACCCCCCCCACCCCCCACGCTCCTTAATCCTGCTTACTGACTTCTTTTAAGGCCCTGCTAAAATCCCATCTTCTATAGGAAGCCTTCCCCAATCCTCAATTCTAGGGGCTTCCCTTTTTAAGTTATTTCTGATTTTTTTGTGTATATCTACATCTATATCTCTCATTTGTACCTATTTGCTTATTTTCTTCCCAATTCGATTGTTACCTCCTCAAGGGCAGGGACTGTCTTTTGTCTCTTTTTCTTTTCCCCATGCTTACTACAGTATCTGACACATAGTGGGTGCTTAATAAATGCTTATTCACTGACCAACAGATTGAGATTCTATCCAGCAACAAAGATACCATAGTCAAAGGCATGGTCTCTGGAAACATGCAGAACAATTGTAGTGAAGTCTTGCTATCAATGTATGGCAAGCCACTGTGGAGATTGTGGAGTTCCAGGAAGTATCTTTTCCTTTTCATAGTGGTCTCTCATGGTCTATCATGATATGTTCAATAATAATGATGATGATTATGGCAATGGCAGATACAATTTCCAAGAAGTTATTACCCTGGAAGATACAGAGGGGTGTACCTCCTCCTCTTCTTCTTCCTCCTTTTCCTCCTCCTCCTCCTCACTAACATTAACACTTACTATGTGCTAGGCAGTGTTCAAAGGACGTTACAATTATTATCTCATTTGATCCTCACAACAACCCTGGGAGGTAAATGTTATTATTATTCCCATTTTATTGATGAGAAAACTATGGCAAGCAGAAGTTTAAGTGACTTGTCCAAAGATAGACAAGTAAACAGCATGATTTAAATTTAAATTCAGGCCCTCTGATGCCAAATAATTCTATTCTGTCACCTACAGCAGTACTGTTTTTAATCATGGGTAGAAGGCTTGTACATTTGGTTCAATATTATTCTGCTCTTTAGAGGCAACTTTCTAGGAAATGTTCTAGTAGATGCTATTAGGTTTTATGGCAAGAGGGCCAAAGGAATAAAGTCCATGGAAAGTTTCCTTATTAAAAAATACAATCTGCAAGGGTTGTATTGGTCTGAATTTAGATCGAAATTCTACCCCATATTCCCCATCTCACCTACAAATCTGACGTGAAACTTGAGTGTAGTTTAACATTGGGATCATAATTCCACAGATAAAGAAACTATGATTTCATATTAGATTCCTAGGACTTAAGCATATTTTCTTAGTCCTTGTTAAAGGGTCACAGGATCTTTTTGTTCTGGGGCTGATTAACTGGTGGGTTATTCATTATGAGATGAAAGACTTTTTCATTTTGGATTGGGAAAAAGAGGGGGAAAATATGAGTTGGAGGTTGAGACATGGTTATGGAGGAAAAATTTAAAAACAATAGTTATTTACTAGACTGAAAGGACAAGAGAAGAATTATGGCTTAGTGAATAGAGAGCAAGCTGGTCTTGGAGTCAGGAAGACCTGAGTTCAAGACCATTTTTGACACAGCTGGTCTATGTCACCTTGACCTTTCAATGCCTCCTGCTTCATTCTAAGTAGAGGTAGAGGAAATTCCTTAATTAAGATGCTATTCTAGGGATGAAATTACAGGTCTAAGTTTTGAAAAAAAAGAAGAAACTACAAACCATAGTGAAGCAAGAATGAAATGTAATACTGGTATTGTTGGAGGTAAATAAAGAAAAAAAACCTTCAAAACCAAGCTGGTGGTACATTCCATTTTAAACAAAAGACGAAATTGAAAGTTAATCAGCCACAAAAGCATCAATTAAAGGTCTCAGAATGAAAAGCCATTGAATTTGAAGCTGTTGAATTAAAAGCATCTTAGACAAAATTTAAAAGAGGCATCCTCTGCTATTGGAGATGTCTTTCCCAGTTCTCCTTAGTGCCTTCCCTCTAAGTCTTAGCCCCAATTTATCTTGTCTATATCTTGTTTGTATATAGCTGTTTCCATGTTGATTCTGTCATTAGATTGTGAGCTCCTTGAGAGCAGGGGCTATTTTTTCTTTTTCTTTGTATTCCTAGCAGTTGGCAGGTCTGGCACATAGGAGGCTATTAATAAATGCTAGCGATTGATAGAAAAAGTTGTGTCTTGTTTACATGTAGACAGCACTAGCTGTGTGATCAACCATGAATTCTGTTGAAGAGTTGGTAGAATAACAATGGTATGCCCTCAGCTATTGGGAAACACACATATTAGTTTAGTCAGATTAGAAGTGTCAATGAAATGCTTACGTTCTATATCCTGAGCAATATGATGATGATGGAGAAAGAAGCAAAATTCATCTCACTGAAGATTATGGGAAATGAAAACCTTAAATCATAGCTATTATGGCTGATGATCCAAAGCCACAATTGTAATGGGATGAAAAATATTTCCAAAAGAAACACTTCCAGTGGAATAATTGTGAGATGTCAAGAAAGGGGCTGGGTGATGACTGAATTACTGGCTGACTGGTTTTCAGTCATGTGGAATTAAGAAGTTGGTAGCTCTTCAAAAAAAAAAAAAGGCAAAAGGGCATTAGAAAGAGCCTTATGCCTGAAGTTAAGAGGATTAGAACATCAAAATCTGACCTTATAACCCAGTTAAAATTTTATCACCTGGAGATATTTTTGAATATACATATCCATTTTTATCTAAGGCCAACTTTTGAGATTAAGCCCCTTCAGAGTCATTCTTTCTAATTAATACAACTGACTTTTCCCATGTGGGCATATCTTTACAAAACTAAGAAGTTAACTTCTACTCAGTTGGCTTTTAAATTCTGAGAGAAAATCGTTCTTAAATTTCTTGCCTAGGGCTTCAGAATGCCTTTCAAATGCAATTAATGGTAGCAAATACAACAAATTGAGAAATGATCTGGAAATAGAGAAGTATGATGAAAATGATAAAGAAGAAGAAAGCATTGATGTTTAAAAAGAATAAAATATCTTTATTTGAATTTTAAAGATGTAATAAAAGTCCCTTTCATGGAAAATATGTATGTTATTATAGTGACTGTGTATGAATTTTTCAGAGACATAGCACAGTATAGTGCAGTGATTCTCAAAGTGTTGTCTGAGGACCTCTGGGAGTTCCAGAGTTTCCATGAGGTAAAAACTGTTTTTATAAAAATATTAAGACATTTTTTGCCTATCAAGACACCCTTCTCTTTTGCAACTACATATATGTGAGGCAAGATTTTCTTCATATACTTCAACTAAGACAACATATCATAACAAATTGAATGCAGAAACTGAAATAAGGAGGCTGGGGCCAAGATAGCAGAGTAGAAGCAGTAACCCAGCCAAACTCTTCCAACATTTCCTTCAAAACAGCTTTAAAATAATGCTTCAAATTGAATTCTGTGGCAGCATAGCAAACAAAAGTTCTGGGTAAGATATTTTTAAAGCCCAAGATAACTTAAGAGGTCAGTAGGAAAGGTCCTTGACACTACGGTGGGGCCCTGGCCAGTGCAGGCAGCTATAATAGCAACCTTGGGGTCAATTTGCAGCAGCAGCAGCAGCAGCTTTGGGAGCACTCAGACCAGAGTCTGTAAGGGGATTGGACAACTGGTCAGAAAGAGATTATAGGGGACCGTGAGCTGACACTGGGCATAGGATCTGTTGCTGTTTGTCAACTTTATTACCCATACGCAGTTAGGGGTCACAGTTCTAGAGTAGAGAGGAGCACTTGTGGTTGGTCATAAGGGAGCAGGGTCCCTGGTCACAGTTCCAGGGCTGAGAAGAGTCCTAGAGCTTGTGACTCCAGGGGAGCAGTGGTACTTCCTGGATAAAGACCAGAGCCCAGATTAAGAGAGCAGTGACCTTGGGGCGGCTAGGTGGCACAGTGAATAGAGAACTGGCCCTGTAGTCAGGAGGACCTGGGTTTGGATCCGGCCTCAGACACTTAACACAAAAAACAGCTGTGTGACCTTGGGCAAGTCACTTAACCCCAATTGCCCTCCAAAAAAAAAAAGAGAGCAATGGCTACACCTCTCCCCAGTTCTCACCACCTTGGAAGCACTGAAAATTTACAGATACCCAGAATGAGCTCTGAAAAAAGAAGGCAAAAAAGCCTGAAGCTTGGGACAGTGCCTCCCCACTTTCAGGTGAGCAAAGCCCAATTTTAACATAAAGTTCAAAGACAAGAATAGGCTTGAAAAATGAGCAAACAACAACAAAAAAACCTGACCATAAATCAAAGACACAAACTCAGGAGAAAACAATAATTTGAAAATAGCTCCAAGGAAATCCTAAAAGAGAAATGCTAATTGGACACAAACCTCAAAAGAATTTCTGGAAAATTTAAAGAAAGAGATAAGAATGGTTGAAGAAAAATTGGGAAAAGAAATGACAGTGATACAAGAGAACTATGAAAAGAGAATTAACAGCTTGGTAAAAAAGACACAAAAATATTGAAGAAAATAACTTAAAAACCAGAACTGGAAAATGGTAATAACTGAGGCACAAAAAATTCTGAAGAAAAGAACTCTTAAAAAAAACTGGCCAAATGGATGAAAGAGGTACAAAAATTCATTGAAAAAAAAACTTAAAAAACAGAATTGGGCAAGTGGAGGCTAATGACTCCATGAGACTTCAAAAAACAATAAAACAAAATCAAAAGAATGAAAAAAAAATAGAAGAAAATGTGAAATATCTCACAGGAAAAACAACTGACTTGGAAAATTGATTGAAGAGAAATAATTTAAGAATTGTTGGAACCCCTGAAAGCTGTGACCAAAAAAAGAGCTTAGATATCATATATCTCAAGAAATTATAAAGGAAAACTATCCTGATAGCTTAGATCCAGAAGGTCAAATAGAAATGCAAAGGATCTACTAATCATCTCCTGACAGAGGTGCCAGAATGAAAATTTTCAGGAATATTATAGCCAAATACCAGAGCTTCCAGGTCAAGTAAAAAAAAATTGCAAGCAGTCATAACAAAACTATTGAAATATCATGGAGTCACCATCAGGATCAAACAAGACTTAAGAGTTTCCATATTAAAGGAGTGGAGGGTTGGGAATATGATATACCAGGAGGCAAAAGAGCTAATATTAAACCAAGAATAACCAACCCAGACAAACTAAGAATAATCCTTCAGGGAAGAAAAATATGGATTTTTAATGAAATAGAGGATTTTCAAGCATTCCTGATGAAAAAACCAGAGCTGAAGAGAAAATTTGACATTCAAGTACATGACTCAAGAGAGGCATAAAGGTAAAGATGAAAGAGAATTCATAAGGGACTTAATAAGGTCAAACTATATGGGAAGATGTAACTTCTAACATGTAACTCCTAAGAACTTTATCCTCATTAGGTCATTTAGAAGGCTTCTACATATTCAGAGGGCATGGGTGTGAATTGATTATGTTGAGATGATCTCCTTCCCCAAAAAAGGATGAGAAAAAGGGATGTCCTATGAAAAGGGAGAAGGGGGAGGAAGAATGGGAAAAATCTCACATAAAAGAGGCACGTAAGGAAAAGCCTTTATAGCAGAGAGGAAAATGGGTGAGATGTATATGTGTGTGTATGTATATGTGTATATATTTGTATATATATATGTATGCATGTGTGTGTACACACACACACACACACACACACACACTAGTTGGGCACAGAAATATATCTTACCCAAAGGAAAGTAGGAAAGGAGATAAAAGAAAGGGGAAGGGGTGATAAAAGGGAGGTCAGATTAAGGGAGACAATGGTCAAAAGCAAAATAAACTTTTGAAGAAGGACAGGGTAAAAATAGAGAAAGATAAACAGGAGAAAACAGGAATGAGGAAATACATAGTAATCATAAATTATGAATGTGAATGAGGTGAACTCACCCATAAAGTGGAAGTGGAGAACAGAATTGATTAGAAATCAGAATCTAACCATATGTTGTTTACAAGAAATATACTTCAAGCAGAAAGACACACACAGAGTTAAAGTAAGGATCTGGAGTAGAATCTATTATGTTTCAGCTGAGATAAACAATGCAGGGTAGTAATCATGATCCTAGACAAAAATCGACCAAATTAAAAGAGATAATCAGGGAAACTATATGTTGCTAAAAGGTACCACAAACAATGAAGTAACATAAAGCATTTTTTTCCAGCAAGTTTCTATTTTCAGCAAATTTATATTTTTCAAATATAGAGGGGAACTGAGTCAAATTTTTAAAAACAATAGGTAATCCCCACTTGTTAAATGGTTGAAGTATAGGAACAGGCAGTTTTCAGAAGAAGAAATCAAAGCTACCAATAATCATATAAAAATGCTTTAAATCATTATTGATTAGAGAAACACAAAACAACTCAGATATACCACCTCAGATGGTGGTCAGATTGGCTAATATGACAGAAAAGAAAAATGACAGATGCTGGTGAGGATGTGTAAAAATTGGGACACTAATGCACTATTGGTGGAATTGAAAACTGGTCCAACCATTTCTGGAACAAAATTTGGAACTTCTCACAGGGCTATAAAACTATGCATATTCTTCAACTCAGATATACAATTGCTAGATCTATATCCCAAAAAGATCAAGGAAAAGGAAAAAGCATCTTTATATACAAAATATTTATTGCAGTTTTTTTTCATGGTGGCAATGAACTGGAAATTGAGGGGGATGACCACTAATTGGGGAATGACATAAAATTGTGGTTTGTGATTGTGATGTAATACTATTGTGCTATGAGAAATGATGAAGGCAATATTTTAGAAGATGCTGGGAAGACCTGTATGAATTGATGCAGAATGAAGTGAGCAGAACCAGGAAATCATTGTACAGAGTAACAGCAATATTATAATAATGATCAACTATGAAAGACAGCTACTTTGATCAACACAATGATCTAAGACAATTTTAAAGGACTCATGATAAAAATACTATCCACCTTCAGAGAGAGAACTGATGAACTTTGAGTGCAAATTGAAGTATAGTGTTTTTACTTTCTTTATTTTTCTTGTTTTTTTTTTCTGATGTGACTAATATGGAAATAAGTTTTGCATGATTTCATGTGTATAATTGAGATCACATTGCTTGCCTTCTCAGTGAATGGGGGAAGGGCTGGAAGGAGGGAGAGAATTTGGAATTCAAAATAAAAAAAGAATATTATAAATAAATAATTAGTTTAAAAAGCAGGTGTAAGAATCTGTCTTCTATCGTCAGACATTAACAAGATTTGAAAAACTGTAAAACAATGTCCTCAATAATCTTGTTAAAATTATAGCTATTTTTCCATGAAATATATTGTTAACATAAATTATTATTGTCTGTTATTATTCTTAATTATATTTTAAAACAATAGATTTTAATGGGGTGGCTAGGTGTCGCAGTGAATAGCACACAGGCCCTGGAGTCAGGAGGACCTGAGTTCAAATCCAGCCTTAGACACTTAACACTAGCCCTGTGACCTTGGACAAGTCACTTAACCCCAATTGCCCTGCCCTCTCCCTGTGAAAAAACCAAAACCAAAACCAAACAAAAAACCCAATAGGTTTTAATTTTGGTTATATTAAAATCAATTTTTTAAATTAAATTGATAGATATAACTCATAAAAGCAAAAGCTCTTTGGTGTCCTCAATAATTTTTAAGAGTGAAGGGGTCCTGAGGCTAAGAGATTTGAGAACCTGTGGATAGAACCTCGGACAACCTGAATTCAGTTTCTGCTTCTTACACATACTGATTATATGACCCTGGGTGAATCCCTTAACTTATTAGTGTCCCAGGCAATTTTCTAAGATTTGTATTGTTAGAAGAATTTTCCTCACATAAGAGATCCTTATGCAAATAAAATTATAGGTCCAGCACCACTCCTCCATCCTTCCCCCTTCCCCCATTTCAGTTTCCTTTAAAAGAAATCAAATTTTATCTTCAGATTATATTCATCATTTTGGAATTTTTAAAGTTTAGAAAATAATGCTCTTTAGAATACACATTCAAAGCAAGTGACTAAATAAAATTAATGCCATAAATTATTATAAACAACATATTTCATTTGTAAAACAATTATAAAAATTTATAAATTAGTATATTTATATAATATCACTTATTAATTATATATAGTTAATTATTAAGTAAAATATGTTGCAGCTATAATATATGATGAATCTAGAAAAACAATCATGATAAATGGTGATGGTAGTCAGTTTAATTTATTCTCAGGTATAATGTATATATGATCTTTATCAGTTTACAATGTCAATACTCTATTATAATAATTATTATAATGATATTATGATATAATCATTATAATATCAATGATGCCAGATATAAAATTTAACTGCCATTAATGATGTAGTTCACAACAACAAAAAGTCCTCCAAACAGAAATTTGACCATATTCTTAGTACAAAGCCAAGGAATTTTGAGTTGGAGTAGTTACTAAATACATTCCCTTTTTCTGAAGTCATAATACGGCATGGATTTGGCTGTTGTGAATTTTCCTATGGTACCTCGCAAACAAAGTCTTTACCATTTGTTTTAAAGTAGCAGAGAAATAATAAACAAAGTGAAAAAACTAACTGTGATTAAACAGGCAATGTACTTAAAAAAAACTTCATAATACCAAACATTTCTTTTCTTCTCTTTTGGGGCAGTATTTGTATCCCCAGTAAGAAAATTTAAAACCTGTATTTGAGGTCTAAGTGAATTAGTTCCAATACCTTTGTAAAAAAAAAAAATAAGGAACAAAAGAGAAAAAAAAATAGACCATAATAAAGAGAATGAAAATTCTATTATTTTATGGAAAATTATCAAACTTTTATAATTTTTATAATTGTTTAAATATTGACTGGTTGTTATCAGATTATTTTAACAAGATTAACTTATATAAATTATCTGTTGCTTGATGAGATAAAGTGTATAAAAGTAATTTGCAAACCTTAATGTGCTATGTAAATGCTAGCTATTATTATTATTTTTTAAAGCAATCGGGGTTAAATAACTTGCTCAAGGTTACATGGCCAGTTATTTTCCGGGTGTGGTGCTAAGTATCTGAGCCCGGATTTGAACCCCAGGTCATCCCGACACTGGAGCCGGTGCTCTTACTCGCTGAGCCACCTGGCAGCCCCTTATTATTATTACTATTAATTCAGCAGCATTTACATCCTGAGAGAGAGACAGAGAGAAAAGGGAGACATAGACAGAGAGAGACACACACAGAGATAGAGATAGAGAAAGGAGAGAGAGACAGAGAAACATGAGAAGAGAAGAGAAGAGAAGGTGATACATTTCAGAGCTTGGGTAACACACTTAGGAGATAAGTGATGCTTGGCTCTCTTGATGATTAGAATTAACCTTAAATGGAGGCCAAATAAATTTATTTCCCTCAGTCATTGGTTGAAATCACAAAAGTAAAAAAGGAAGTGTGTCTGATACTTTTTGTTTGTGTATAACAGTCATCACATTTGGATGTAATCTGCCCTGCCACCATGGAATGGAACTCTTCCTTCTTACAAAGAAAATTCTTCTTTAAAGTACTTTTACATGGTTATCATGGCTCTGTTAAGTCTTTCTTCTCTGGGCTATATATCTCCAGTTCCTTCAACTGATCCTCTATGGCATGAATTTAAGTCCTTTTAATATCCTGGTTGTCCCCATCAAGAAATTCTTTAGACTATCAATTTAAAGGAGAAATTAGGCTAATTCCCAAAATATGACTTTTCTAACTGAATGCTATTTTTCAGATGTTGTCTGGAAAGGGCAAAACACAGCAATAAGAGTCTTACCTCCCTCCTCAACCCTTCTCTAGTTCTGGACACTACATATTTCTTAATGCAGTTTTCTTAACTGCCACATCATATTGTTAACTTATGTTTAGTTTGCAGTCTATGAAAACCCTGTCTTTTCCTAATGAACTACTATTTAGCTACGTCTTCCCCAACTTGTGAAATTGTTTTTTTGAACCCCAGTGTTAGATTTTATATTTATCATAATTAGGAGAATGACATAGAGGAATTTTGAGGTGTCAGGAAAGGGAGCAAGACAGATGGCTTCATTTTTTTTTTCAGTAAAGTCAGAGGTAAAGTAATCAGCTATGAGAGAAGTTCAGGGTGATGGGGAAGAGGAGAAACATCTGGAACAATGGTGAACAGATTATTCCACCTTCCAACTTTGGGCAATGATTTTCCTTGACTGTCCTCCTTTCCTGCAATTCTCCCTCTGTACCTCAGCCTCCTGATATCAGTGGATTCCTTCAGGTCACAGCAAAAATCTCTCCTGCAAAAAGCCCTTCCCTGTCCTTAATCTTAGCACCATTCCTCTGTCGATTATCTCCAATTTATCTTGTATGTTCTGCATCTTCTTTCTGCATAGTTGTTTGCATGTTGTCTTCCCCAGTAGAATGTGAGCTCCTTGAGCACATGGAATGTCTTATACTTTTCCTTGTGTCCCAAGCCCTTAGCACGGTGCCTGGCATGTATCCGCTACTTAATAAATGCTTATTAACTGGACTTGATGGAACATGACAGAGAATCAATCAAGAAAGCCTAAAAGGAGTGCCATGTTCAGTTGAAACTGAGTAACATGAATTTGTAGTGGAGCCAGCCAAACACATCTGGGCAGCTTTCACCAGCAACACCCAATAACATCATGTAGTAACTGAAGAACAGGAGCAGGTAAGGGGATTGTTGGAGTTGATGAGGATTAAGGAATGGCAGGTAGGTAAGTGATAAAAGAAAGATGATACGAGTGAAGAGAAGAGATAGCCAAGAGTGAAGGATGGTGCATAGTTAAACTACTTAACTATAGGGTCAAGAAAGAAGGAAGGAAAATGAGTCCAGAATAGGGATAACTAATGGAATGGAAAAGCAGGGAGGGGTGGAGGTATTAGAGCCCACAGTGATGGCAAAGAATAGATTTAGAAGGAGGGAACAAATGAGAGAAATGAATGGATGGGAGATTATGATCAGAGAGGGGAATTTCAGTATCCCATAAAAATGCCCAATCACATGATAATAATAAACATTAATTACCACAGAAAATAAATAGCAATTAAAACCTTACAAGCAGCAAATTCAGTGCATTAATTTTTTTGTACTGCCAGCTCTCAAATAAAATATTTTTTTTCCATCATACCTTTTAGTTTTATTTTCAGGAAGTAATATGTAATGACAGGGTTACAAAATGTATTGCTAACCATTGATTAAAAAAAAAAAGAAGTTTTAAAAAAGTTAAGCACCAATAAAATAGGAAAAAACACAAAGGCAAAGTCACACCAACCAAAAAAGATAGATCACGTTAATCATGAGCAAGTTTCATCAACAATAAATAAACTCAGACTACCATGGTACTGTAGTTATCAGGTTTGGTGGATGAGTTGTGGGTTTTGACTAATTGAATTTTCTGGCTAAGTGAACCTGAGCTTATTTATGCAGCAAAGATGCTCAGGGGAAGGATGCTCCTGAATAAGATGTATAGACTTGAACTTCCAAATACCTTTTCAGGTGTAGGTGACTAACACAATCCTTTAATCATGTACCTCTATCTAGAGAAATAACCACAAATCTTTCATCCACTAATCAGGTCATCCTCAGCATACCAGGATAGAATCATAGGATTTTAGAACTGAAAAGGACCTCAAGAGACAAATGGGACCAAGGTACAAAGTTAGAGTTGTTCTCACTGACTTTGCCTGGGGAGAACTAATGTTGAGAGAGGAAGAAAACATTTCTGCAAGATGTAGAAACTAGAAAACTTCAGAAGTCCATAAAAAAAGAAAAATAAAATCTAGTTAAAGATGTAAGAAGCCAGAGATGAATCTTCAAAGCAATGAAGCATTGGGAAGTACTGAATACAAATGATACTAGCTCATGTTTCTACATGGATAAAGTGCTTTCCTCACAGTAACCATATGAAGTAGGCAGTTAATCTTATTGACCCAATTTTATAGCCAAGGAAATAGGGACAGAAAAGTTAGATGACTTGCCAATGATCATATAACTTTTAGATGTCAGAGGCAGGATTCACATTCAGGTCTTTTGACTCAGTCTTTTTCCAATATGTCATGCTGTCTTTAAAGAGACAGTGATACAAATCTTGATATAGAACTGCTTTTATCTCTCTTGACAAGTAGATTAAATCATAAATGGAGGCCAATTTGTTTCCCTCAGCTATAGGTTGAGACCACAGAAGTAAAACAGAAATTAAAAAAAAATATTGAGATATGACAGATAAATGGGCTAAAACCCTACACATTGATTAGTAAAGATTTTAGTACTTTTTGTGGGTCCCATTAGCCTTTATTCCTCTTCTCTAATATATGGACATTGTTATGTTTAAAAAGTTCGAGGGACATAGTTTCTGGGTAATCTAATAATTTTATTAATAAGCCTATCATGCTATTAATAAAAGAGGTCAGTGACACTCTTGAATGCCAAAGACCCCTCATGGTGGTGGGCTTACCCCATGTCCTTGGAAGAGCAGGTTTTCCTGAGGGTGGCAATCAAATCTGATTGGTTGATGATTAATGAAAGAATTACTATTACAATAAGAGGTGGGCTATATTACAGTGAAAGTCTTGATGTGTGTGACACTGAGCATCCAAATCTTGGTCAAATAGACATCATTTTCCAAAAACACCTTTCTGATAAAAGGGAGAAACCATATATTCTTAGAGCTGTCCAAGTAAACACAATGAACAGGAATCTACCCATTTATTGAAATTTAGAATTTCTTTTACTGTCTTTTATTAGATCTTAGTCTGGCTAAGTCTTTGAGCAAGATTTCCTACACTGGTTGATTTCTGGATGAGGAAGTAGAAAAGTGGAAAAACCTTGGTCCTAATTCAATAATTAATTGTTAATATAAGAAAGGAATAATCATTTCTCTCAATACCTTGTTGGTCATCCTTGATGTGGATAAAATCTTTCAAGGTGACTTTGAAAGCTTCTTCTCCCCTCCTGTCCTCTCCCCTCCCTTCTCCCTCTCCATCTCCCTCTCCCTCTCCCTCTCCATCTCCTTTCCTTACTTCAGGAACTTTTTGACTGGATCTTCACATTTACAAAGCACAGAACCCACCCAACACTTTGAGGTCTCCTATATTGCCAATTACTTGAGGCTTTTTTTTTTGTTAACTATTGGCTAACCATGAGAGAGGAGGATGAAGGTGGTTGGGGGATTATTGTGTTTATCTTTTGGCCTACTATTGCTGATACATTTTAAAGCTTTCTAGACTCACTAATATTTTTACTATGTCAATATATGCCTTGCTTCTTCTAATAATAACCCAAATTACTACATATACATTGATTTCCAGAAACTTAGACTAAAGGCATGCAGTGAAAAGTGTCCAGGCCAAGAGATTTACAGGGGCTTGAATGGAGCAGGATGACAAATATCCAGCTGAAATTAGAAGGAAATATACCCATCATTGGAATATTCATAAATACCTAGGAATGTTGGGTTACTTAAGTTTTCTATTGTCTCTTTGGCTTTGTATAGACAGTCTAAGAGGAAGCATTTTCTTGCACTAGAGAGACCAATCAATAAATCATTAAGTCAATCAGTAAGAATTTATGAAGTGGCCAATATGTGCCGGGTAGTGTTAGACTCCTGTCAAGTAGAACAAATTCCTATGATAATTTTAACCAAAGTAAATAGAGAGAGCAGACTGAGAACCTGATGTTTTTTTGGGCTCCACTTTCTGAGTCCTTTGGGGACATAAACTTATTCCTTTGAATGTCTCTTTTAGGTCCTCGTTCGTTAAAGACAGGATAAAAGCTAAGGACAGCCTTTGAATATAACATTTCACTCATGCAAGGCCTAGTATAACTATAGTCATTTTGTGTCTACCTTATGTTCAACCCATTCTAAGCCATCCTATGGGGAGATGAAGAGATTTTTTAAAAAAGGGTGCCAGTTCACAAGAAGGATTTCAAAAAGTCGAATGTCATTTAAGTTAAATGTCTTTAATGTAGCAAATGACAGCTAAGGTAACTATCCTATGGTTTTTCTCCAACTTTGCCTGACTTTTCAGACTCCATCCAACATTGATAAAACCTTTGGCACTGAATCCAATGTATTATCTCTATTATCAAATGAAATAATATATAAAGCACTCTGCAAACTTTAAAATGCTATGTAAATGTTAATTGTTAGTATTACCAGGAGAAGATGTTTCAGCCTTTGATAGACATGTTGACTAATAGGAAGCCAAGGCAGAAATTATTACAAGAGGTTTACCTGTAAAGAGAGGAACATAGCAACACAGCGATTCAAACATTCAGCTCTGGGTCTCTGCCACATTTTTCTCACCTACCTGATGGCCCTAATGACAGTTTTCAGTGGTGGTGTGAGGTCTTCTACTGAAACATCACATTGACATCCTTTCTCATCATATACATCATCTGTTCCGAGAGCAGTGTCAGCTGCAAGATAAAATTATGAGTTGAGTGACAAATCCTTAAAACAAAACCAATGATTTAGAACACAACCTGGTGTTTGTCTTAAATTTAAATATCACCACTGCATAAGCCAAAAATGCAAACCATCTAATCCAATATGGGCAGGTGGTCTGATCTTAGCCAGCCTTCAGTGCCCTTGTACTGGGTGGCTTCCGTGTCTGGGACATTCTCTTTCTTGTCTTCCGTCTCTTAGAATTCTTCCAAGCTCAGCTGAGGTACTATTATGCTTGTTGCTGTTGTTCAGTTGTGTCTGACTCTGCCTGCCTATACCACTGTCTACCTGAAGCCTTTTCTGACTTCTGTACATGCCAGTGTCTCTCCCCTCAACACTCCCAAATTATTTTCTATTTGTTTTCTTCATATTTTGCAGATTTTTATATACATTCATGTTGTCTTCCTCAATAGACTGCAAGATTCTTAAGGGCAAGAACTATTTATCTTTCGTCTTTAGTAGTTCTAGCACCTAGCAACATACCTGATGCACTTTGTAAATGTTGATTCGTTGATTAAAAATAAATTGGTCTCTTTGTGCTGTCATTTCCTTCCTGTATTACTTCACAGCAGGGTCACAAAGTTTAACACAGCATTAGATATTTCTGTGTTGTAATAGCCTGCTGGTTGTCTCCATGTCAATCATCATCTACTTGGCTGTCAAATTAATCTTCCTTAATCACAGGTTTGACCATATCACATTTTTATTCAATAAACTCTGGTGGTTCCTTGTTCCCATCAAGATAAAATATAAAATCCTTTGTTTGGTTTTTACAATTCTTCATAAATTGACCCCTTCTTACCTTTCCAGTTTTCTTATACCTTACTCTCCTCACACATACTTTGTGATACACTGACACAACTTCCTTGCTGTTCCTTGAACTCAACATTCTCTTTCTAGACTGATCATTTTTACTGTCTCTTCCCATCTGGAATTCTCTCCCTCCTCATCTCTGGCTCCTGGCTTCTCTGGTTTCCTTCCAGACTCACCTTCTTAAAGAAACCCTTCTCAGTCCCTCTTAATCTTAGTGCCTCCTCTCTTAGATTATCTCCAATTTATTATGCACACACATCTTTGATTTATCACATATATGATATATCAATTTATTATCTATCTCTCTATCTTGTTTGAGGGCAGCCAGGTGGTACAGTAGATAGAGTGCTAGGCTTGAAGTCAGGAAGACCTGAGTTCGAATATGGTCTCAGACATTACTAGCTGTGTTTGCCCCAGTTTCCTAATTTGTAAAATGATCTGGAGAAGGAAATGGCAAACTATTTCAGTATCATTGCCAAGAAAATTCCAAATGGGGTCACAAAGAGTCAGACATGACTGAGCAACGAATATCTTGTTTGTCCACGTTTGCTTGTTGTTTTCCTTGTTAGACCGTGAGCTCTTTGAGATCAAAGACTAATTTTTTTAGTCTTTCTTTGTATCTCCAGCTCTGAGCATAGTTCCTGGCATATACTAGACACTTAATAAATATTAATTGATTGTTGCTTTCATGTGTACATATGATCCCAGTGATCTCACCTTATCTGTCACTTAGGTGGCTGTTTTCAGCCGACTTTTCTGTAATAGTGACGACTTTATATTACCCACGTGACACAGTGGTGAGGGAAGTGCCATGTAAACAGTAAAGAGTCAATGGATGTGAGCTATTATTGTCTACCTAAGTTTACACAAATAAGTAAACTTAAGGGGGTTTGAGGAGGGTTGGAACATTTACAACCAAGGGTGAGGCAGAATCAGGGAAGACCTCCCAGAGGAAATGGCGCTACATGAGCTGAACCTTGAAGAATGACAAAGATTCTTTCTGAGAAGTGGAGATGAAGGAATGCATTTCAGCCTTGGGGAATGACTTGTGAAAATGCATGGAGGTGGGAGATGAATGTCAAGTTGGGGGAATTGTGGAAAGACCTTTTTGTCTAGAATGAAGGGCATAGCAAAGAGAACAATATAAAATAGGATAATAAAGCCAGAGCTGTGTCTTTTTCCCACTCTAGCTCTAGATGCTCCAACTAATGGGCCCTACTCACTGGGTCAGGCAGAGGCCTGCTTTGTAGCCACTCAAGACTGATGATAAGGTTAATAGGTCATAGTAGAGTCAAACCTTCTCATATTCAAACATATACATACCTATGAGAGTTCTTTAGGCAATAATAATAATAGAAGAAGAAAGAGCATTGAATGTGGAGCCAAGAGACCTGGGTTCAAATTCCACCACTACTACTAACTTATGCACTTCTCTCTGATGCTCAGTCTCCTCATTTGTAAAGTGATGGGCTTGGAGCAGATGCGGTCTAAGGTTCCTTTTAGTTCTGAATCCCATGATTCTCTGAGGTCCATGTGGTGTAAGGGCTTGCCCAAATTTATGCAGTGAAGGCAGCCAAGCCTTGTGTATTCTCTTTTGTCCTTTAGGACAATGCTGACACAATTTGGTGCCCTTCTCTTGAAGTATGTGCCAACAGGCTTAACTCTGTGAAGTAGTTAGGGTATGTGTTATTTTTCCCATTTTACAAATGGGAAAACTGAAGTCCAACAATTCTAAATGACTTCCTCAAGTTTTGTCATTGTTCAGTTGTTTTCAGTCATATCTGACTTGTTTGGGGTTTTCTTGGCAAAGATACTGGAGTGGTTTGCCATTTTACAGATGAACAACTGAGGCAAACAGGGTTAAGTGACTTTCCTAGAATCACACAGCTAGGAAGTGTCTGAGGCCAGATTTGAATTTATGAAGATGAATGGTCCAGAGTCCAGACCCTGTACTCTATCCACTGAGCCACCTAGCTGTCAGTGGCAGAACCACATCTTGAACCCAAGTCCACTGCATCACAGCTTACTATGGAAAATCCTTAAAGCAAGTCTGTGAACCACAGGGTTCAGAATTGCGGAGAGAGAAAGACAGAGAGAGAGAGAGACAGACAGAGAGAGAGAGAGAGAGAGAGAGAGAGAGAGAGAGAGAGAGA